>NC_081208.1:27654997-27992497 GCF_902713425.1 Acipenser ruthenus
GTCAGAGGCATCACAGCAGAACCTCCAGGACCAAGCTGAATAACCTGTCTTCATAACGCTTTTCTTCTTTAAAAAAAAAAAACATTTTAGCCTTCACTTCTATTATAATTCACTGCACAATCATAACACTGCTCTTTCATGATCTGTTCAGCACATGTTAATTCTGCCAGACTTTGACTCCAGAGCGAGCAGCAGCCGGAATTACATTTTGCCCCAAGAGCTAATTTTGTCTTGTCAGTTTGGTCCAATTTTCTGCTTATAATGAGCCAGAATTTGGCTGAAAACCCATCATTTCCTACAGTAATTGTGTGATGTATGGCTTAATTAGGTGCTTGTGTAATGCGTGTTAGCAAATAATTGCATCACGCATCATGCACAAAAAAAGTGCCTACTCAGTTATTGCCCCGGATAGTAATCAAAGTTTGACGGGCTCTTCTGGATCTAATTTTGAGATCATTTATTATCTTGTAATTTACACACAAACAGAACCAAGTCAGGACACAGTTTTCCTATAATCATTTTATACTTTTCCATTACAAGTCAATGAGGAATTTGTATGATCTGTAGTACTGTGATCTGTAGCAAACCGGTTTGTGACATTGATATGAATTTAGTGAGTTTAGAGTCTGCCGGAATGCACTTTCAACAAAAGGTGACTGACTACCATTATGATGCAAGATCAAATACATTTCAAGATTAAACAATGTATACAATCTACTACAACACAGCTTTTAGTTGACCTGCAAAATGCTTTCTCATTTACTGAGTATTGGCATGCTGTCATCTGCAGTAAAACAAATCCCGTCACACTGTAGCTTAACCATATCACCAGTGCTCTAGACTTTTGGTTAAAAACTGATGCTGAAGGTTTTGATATTGTAGCTTTTTTGGTGGGGAGCAATTGTTACTGTCAACAGTCACTAGAATAGCATTCAGGATGAGAAACTATGGCAACTTGGAACAGCAGTTCCATTGAAAAACAATGATTGGAATGCAGCTAGGGTGGTCAGAGGTTGATAGAAGATCGAAAGAGGTTTTTGCCTAAAAAAAACGTGTGTTAGGCTTCAAGGTGGCCCCTGAGTTGACCATTGGCAGAGTCTTAACAATACAACCCCTAAAGAGGCCAGGTGGGAAAAATAAGATTAAATTAGGTAACACTTTACATTAAGTGTCTCTAATTACTGTGTATTTACATAGTAGGTACGTAGTAAATACATGTGTGCTTACACATAATTACAATGGTATTATGCATAGTTACAATGTACTTAATGTGTAATTATTTTTGCACGATATAACCCTAAACCTAACCCTAATCCTTTTCTGGTACAATTGTGTACTTCTATCATGCAAAAAGATTTACACATTAAGTACATGGTAACTATGCATAATAGCATTGTAATTGTGTGTAGGTACACATGTATTAACTAAGTAACAACTGTGTAAACACAGTTTTGCTTATTCTTAAACAAAATGTAAAAGTTGATGCAAAATATGTACATTAAATCCTATATTATAGTAAATAGTAAATGGGTTATTTTTTTAATTTTTTATATTAATTAATTTGATGCACAACAATATCTGGAAAAGACTAAAATAGTAATGATGATTAATGTTTTCTTTCAATCATTAATTATTGAAAAGATCATTGAGTTTTCTGCTTCTCTAATTAATCAGAAAGACTACATTGTGTTAAAGGGGTTGTTTCAGGTTACGGGTGAATTAACCCTAATTAATCATTTAAGGCTGGAGAGTCATGGGAAGTTTAGGCATCTAGCACTTTTGTCTTCTATCATAAAGAAAGAGCTCAAATGAGATTTCTATTATACAGTATTATTAAAAGTCACTTGTATTTGTAACAGGTTTAGTTTGTTCTTTCTTTCAGATAAATACAGGGATACTCAAAACTCGAGTTGATGAAGGATATTTTATTTAATTTTCTTGACTTCTGTGAGCAAGCACTGAATTAAATGGAGCCCTTTCCTTATAAAAAAATACTGGCCTTAATGAAACACAGAATTAAACACAAAAAGGAAACTAAGTTAAATTTCTATCAAGTAGTGTTTTTCACTTTCCGCGTATCACCTTTAGTTTACCATTCTCAGCATACTAGATTTGTGGATGACTACAACATCACAATATAAAGAAGCTCACATTGTAAAAATCTGGTATACAGTATTGTGTCAGTTATGACATTAAGATGCAAGGTGATGATTTTTGCATATTAATGCATGATGTGTGATTGTGATTATTCTATCTGTATTTAGATATCAAACAATCTCTCGTTTTTCTAAATAATATTTTTTTTTTCTTGCCAATACATATTCAAATATTGAGTTGAAGGAGCTGTATTAGCTGTATTAGCTAACAGGTGGTCTTTCAAATCCCTTTCAGTCACTCAAATTGAGGTGACATTTCCTAAAGAGGAGCCTTAAAGGAAATAAAACAGGAATTATTTATAAAACTGGCATCTTTCTTCATTTATTATTGGGAGTCAAAGGTAATACACCTACACAGTCAAATCAGAGGCTTGTGCATCTGTGTTGCTGCAGTACAATGGTTGCCCAGGGGATATTTTCAGTAATTGTAATTTTTCACAGCCCTTTCATTTAATTTTTTTTTTTTTTTCTCTTCAGATAAAATACAGGATGTGATGGTCATTTTCTGCTAGCATCCATTTTCCCTTTTAACTTGTTCTCTCAGGGTTTACAGCAAAGCTTTCAGTGACAGGACTCTTCTTTACGAAGTTTGATGTTTCTAATAACACATGCTTCCTCTGTCTCTTCAGATAAAATAAATGTACAGCTTCTGGTGTCATCTGAGCTGAGCTCTGGGACATAATGGATGGGAAACAAACATAATGAGTTAGTGAATGGAAATGAACTGGAGCTAATCTTTCAGGTAATTTCAGAGACCACGGGCCCCTTCTGAGACCAGTAAGAAGACTTAGATAGATAGAACTGTACACAACGTCATGTTTGATGTATGACAGCAACATCTTGAAACATTGCTTGTGCTGTAGTTGCCGTAGTAATGTAAATATTTCCATGCCTTCTCATTGGTCAGTTTATCTTTACGTGTGGAGCTTTGCTGCTGCCATGACATCTTGGATTTTGTCAGTAACTGTATCTGTTTAATTTAATTTTTGCCTCACAAAAATACATGATATAAAAAAAAATCTCAAGCCTACTGCACTGGCACGACCTCACCAGTGAAAAAGAGTGCACATGTTCCCAACTCTGGTAGATGAGATCACAGTAGATGAGCTTTGGACTGAAATTTCCCAGGGACTTGCTTGCCTCAGCTAAGCATGACTGCATTGCCAGAAGCTGAAGTGAGAGAGAAGCTTGGATATTTCCCCCTGAGGGGAGAAGCTAGAGGATAGCTTAGAGGTGGAGGTGAGACCTCTACTGTACAGTCATCTGAGGTGACTTGAGAGGCATGTTTTACCAATTTTGTCCAACCCTTGTCATATTCACTTAGTTTCTATTGCAGATTCCTCCTACCCATGGTTCTGAGTGCCAGAGGGTCAACAATCTGAGAAGGTTTTCTATGCAATCTTAAAGCTATTTGCCCTTTTAAACCACAGTTAAAGCAGAACTATACAGTGTATAGCAACATTTATTTGTTATGAAACATATACTGCCTCTCTTTCAGGGCCGGTGTCAAGACCCGGGCAAGAGGGGGGCCCACACACACATATACAGATATGAAATTGCAAATATGAGTAAATGAAGCTCAGAGCTAGAAACATTTAGTTTTCACTAAACTAAACTGTATGTGTGCAGTGCAGTGAAACTTTTCAGATCGCTCCTTTTTTCTTTTCTCTTTTCCTGCTTGTGTCCTGTTCCCTTAATCTCGCCTCTTCTCACTCCCTATTGGTTTCCATCCTCCCCAGTTCTTCGTAAAACTGAAAGCTATTGGCTGATCTCAACATACAATTATACAAATATGCCAATTAAATTCTATAATTGGCGCACTTACTTTCCAAAATGACTTTCATTTGACAAGCATTTTGTCGAGTCTCCTTATCATAACGTCTATTATTATTATAACGCCTAAACCTCTGGAAAATCCAAATAAAAAGAAACAGAAATCTGGATGTCAAAAATGGAAGGAAAAGACTACAAAAAAAGAACATCTAAAAGAGATCCGTTTCCAGGGGCCCACAAAAACCTGGTGTCGGCCCTGCTCTCTTTGATTCCTATTATGGTTCTTGGGATATATTTTCTTTTAATATATGCTGTTTTTATTGCTTTCTGACAAAGTTGCGGACATGGCTTTGAAACCCATTCAAATGTAAAGAATGTGATATACTGCTAATGCAGACCTTGGTATTGAGCACAATAACTGTCTATTTAACTTAGTTAATAATAGTGTCATTGAGTGTCCTAATTTCTGAAAAGAAACACACAACAATGAACAGATGAATTGAGATTTATGTTAAGTAAGAGTGTTTACAGTATAATTTAATTATGGAATTGACTTGGAACAGACATTAAACTCATGATTAATGTTTTGTGTGGCTTCCTTACTGTGAATTTGGTATCATTTAAACAGGATTATTTTCTTGAAGTGTAACAAGTGTAGAACAAAATGAACTTCACTCAATAAAGGTGTTAAATACTGGTGCTTGAATCAGATGTTTTTTGCATATTTACTGTCCTTGTATCCCTCCCCCCTACACACACACACACACACACTTTGTGGTACATACATCACAGCAATTAGTTCAGCATGTTTGATATTAAATAACATGAAGAAAATGCTGGCTTCACACTGCTCTGTAGTATTAATCTGCTAAACAAATGGCACCCTCTATATTTCAACCTTGTGAGACATTAACTAGATGGTAGCCACTTCAGGTAAATGTCAATGCATGTATATTAGTCCAGTAAAGATGGTAGAGTAGCATATGGGGGTGGGGGTGGGGGGGTTATAACTTGGTCCCTTTTGTTGATATCACATCTTCATATCGCTGATCTCTTTATTCTAATAAGGTTGGTTTTGTAAATGCAAAATGCTTTTGATTAGATCATTTATTACACAGCAACAACAAAACAAACAAGCAAACAAACACGGTGCACTTTTTATGCACAGTGCAATGTTTAAGGGAGTATACTGTAGGGGAGGTGTCCACATATATGGCAGACAATTGTAAAAAGAAAGATGTGTTGGGTGTTTACAGCACATATCACTATTCAGATGGCAATTATACATGTCATCGATGGAACAGCACTTTTTTTTTTCCCCCATAAGCCCTTCTTGCTAGTATTCAAAACCTTCAGGGGAAGTTTAAGAAATGTTATCACATTAAGCTGAATATGAAGTCTGGCATGCAGTTACTGAGTGAGAAATGGTGTAAAAGCCCAACTTTGTCAGAAATGCTCCCCTGTGCACATTAATGTGTGGTGTGTTCACACCCATGTCAACAGACTAAGATTTGCAGCTTGACAGAATTTTGTATAATGGTTATGTGTTCTTGTGTACCCTGACATTTTAAAGCAACTATACACAACTAAATGATTTTGGGGAAAGAAAATCAGCCAAATACATTTAATATGCACATACACTGAATGTTAATACACATTAGAAAATACCCTAGCCTGCAATATATGCAAATGTATGTGGCTATGTGATAGACTAGACCTACAGAAGCTGTGTGAGAGTTGGGTGAAACTATTTAGCAACAATAAGGGGAAACATATGGATCTGCTCATGCATCCAACTCGCAATGGCGCCTTTATGTCCATCAAGAGAGTCTCATAGGTGTTCCTGGAGTGGCAACATTTGCATAAAAGCACTCCTGTTGCAAGCATGTTATAACAGATCAAGCCTGGAGACATGTGCAATGTATTATGACAAGTACAGTAATAGACGTGCTACAGTGGCCCAATTCACAGTAACCTTAAACACTGTTAGTAATACATTGTGGTCTTCAGTAACAGGTGACTCGTCATTTTTAGACATGTATTTCAGTGCCATATTTGTACAACTATAGTATATATTGTTGTTCCATATACAGTAAATACACTTGCCAAAAAGTATTAACTTCTTGGCAATTTTATCACAGAAGGAGAAAATCCTAGTTATTCAGTTTCAAATCTAATTTGTATAGGTTAAAAAAAACAAGATTGGTGGTGTAGCAGGGTAAAGGTAAGAAGGTGGGGTAAAACCTGGCCTCCTGACAGGTTGTGACACTAGAGCAATCGACCCACGGGTCCTCACCAAGATGGGACATATCTTAAGTATAGAGGCAGTTTGTGGCCGCCATCTTGGGAAGGACAATCACACAGGTGTTTCGAGTTGCACATTTGGCAAAGCCAGTGTTTTTCCATGAACACAATCAGCTAGCGATTGGTCATGGAGGATTGCCGGGGGTGTGGCTTGGAGCATAAAAGGGAACTGTGTTGATCCGTCATAAACTACGAAAGCTGAGGCAAGCGACTTATGCAGTAAGAGCTTATTTTTTCTGTTTTTTAAACTAAATTAAGTGTGTGTTTATAATTTTAAAAAGCTTGAATAATTTACAATTTAATTAACTACTGTATGTCCCATACTGATGCATGAAAAAAATGACAAGTTTGTAATCTCCCACGTTGGAATTTGAAAATGCAGCATACAAACAAATCTTTCATGATTCCAGCTTGTTAAACAAGTGGGAAGGGGTTACTATAGCAACAATGTGTAGACCTGCAGGTATCATAAATGCCCATCATAATTACAATCTATACGAGTCTGCCACTGCCATAAGGGACATCTCAGAACCAGTAGTAGTCTGGTGGTCACTCAGATACAGCAAAGCTATCGCAGCACTTTTCATTTTCCATTACCTATGGAGCACAGAATACTGAATATAAAATGCTATATTAAAACACTGCTGGAAATGTTAATAAAGTGATTAAAAAACATTAACCTTATCATATTTAGGATACTGGAAATGACTTCATGCAAGGGTTTGATGATAATTAGATCATCCACTGTGATATACGGTACTTCTAGATTTGCATGAAGAGTTTTCTGAATAAGAACACTGCGGCTGACACCAACACTAAAAGATGTGACAATCCACTGCACTTAAAAATCTTTGTAGATTAATACCATTAATCTTAAACTTTGTATTTCTCTTAAATTAAAATCACACAGTGGGCAGGCCTAAATGATAGTTCGATCTAAATGATATTATCTGTCTTCAGGAAGACATTACATTAATATTTGAAAGTAGAATTTCAGGCATTATTACGCAAATTTGAAATATGCTTTAAAAACAAGTTACTTAAAAGTGGAAAATTGTACAATAATGATATTCTTTATTTAGCTTGCTTAAAATATATTAGTTTTCTTATACATATCGTGCTTATCTAAGATTTGGAACTCAGGTGGATAATCTCTATATGTTGCAACAAACTTGGTTACAGCTATCGTCCTTGAATACATTGTACTGTATACTCGTAATTCATCACAAAATAGTAACAGCAACAAAAATGAGGAACAAAAGCAACTAAGGAATTAAAAATGATAACTTAAATCTTGGTGGGAAGGTTAAAGATTTAGCATAGTCAGGAAAAATAAATCCTGCTTACTTTTAAAAGGATAATGGATTTGAGCTGATCAGAGGTATTGTTTTTATTGCATCCCTATTCACTCCATCTTGTCTAAGAATACAAATATTTTGTTCTATAAAAAACATATTTTGTTTTTCTATTGCTTACTTTTGCATTCCTTGCAATTTATTTCTGGTATGCTTCATAGCTTACATCAGGTATCATAAATGCCCGTGATGAATAAAGAGAGACTCTATGCATACTCAAGGAGACAAATCACATGGAGAGTAAAGGTGTTCAAGCTGAGCTCGGAGCTTTGATTGAAAAGCAGCTTGGACAGCCCTGACTGAGGGCAACATTCGAAAAACACAGAGCTTTTAAAAATGGAGGAATACTGAAAGCCATGATATAAATGGTTGAATGCAACCAGACGTAAAGCTGTGAGGGTTTGCACAGCAGCAGACCAGATGGCAAAGGCCTTGAAAAAAAAAAAGTGATACACAATTCATCAACTTTGACATGCACATTCCAAACAGCTTTGATTTTACAATAAAAACCTGCCATACATCCCTGTGTTTAAAAAGCTTCCCATGTGCATAGCCTAGTAATATACTGACTGGCTGTTAAAAATCTATAAATATTGTTTCTGCCTTAATGGTGGGAGAGTTACAGTACAAAGTAACACAATGAGCTTGACTACACTATTAAAATGTCTGTGAGGAATCACACAAATAAAAAACAAAAAGAAAATCACAAAATAACCACAGCACTCCTATGAATGTTCATGGGGTATGTTTACATAACAAGTCTAATATTTGGAAGAGCAAGTTTAAGCCTAAATTAAACAGCTGAATTTTGATTTTTTTTTTTAGTTTTCGGTTATAATGAAACAAATGCTGCCTGCTGCCTTAATTAGCTACAACCCATTTTAAAATTGATTGCACTTCATTAACTTGGAATGTATTGATTTCCGCTCTACTTGAAGAAAGTGACTGTTTGTGCAACAGGCAGTTTGGTGTGATGCATGACCATAATAGATTGTGCTGGTGATAAGATGCTTGCTTAGGGAGTGTGTTGTCACCAGTTTGTGCCTATATGCATTTTAATTTGCATGCCTTACTGTACATGAAACTGAAATATATTCCTTAAATGTAGTTATAGAACTTAATGGGGGTCTATTTATTATCTAAACCATAGCAGATCTAAATACCTCTATATTAACATTATATTAATCCAGCT
This sequence comes from Acipenser ruthenus, assembly GCF_902713425.1. NCBI lineage: Eukaryota > Metazoa > Chordata > Actinopteri > Acipenseriformes > Acipenseridae > Acipenser > Acipenser ruthenus. The sequence goes on from NC_081208.1 coordinate 27,663,778, forward strand.
GGAGTTTTCCCCCAGTTTTGATTAACTGGCCCACTCATCAACAATGAACATACAATATATATATATATATGTGTGTGTGTGTGTGTGTGTGTGTGTGTGCTGACAGAGAGAGAGACTAAATTAAATTAACAAAACAAGAGCAAACAGGGATCTTGTTAAAATAATAATAATAATAATAATAATAATAATAATAATAATAATAATAATAATAATAATAATACAATAGGCACAACATTCCTAAATTAATAACATGTTGTTAACTTAATTCTGTATATACACCCTAAGTAAATTATCAGGTATTATTGTAAAATGTTTGGACCAATTATATTCTCAAAGTAACTCAATGCTAATTCATGCATTTGGATAATTTCAGTTGAAACAACATTCATTTTATCATGATTAATGTAATTATCATACTTAAATTATAGTGTCTAATTCTTTTGAGCAGTGCATCTCAACCTTCAGAAATGCAGAACGAATTTAGTATTTGGCAAAGAGGCTGTAATTAAAAAATATTCTATTGTTTTACAATCAAAACCAAAGCTGTGTAGTAACTACCATTTAATTACTCTGAACTATTGCTTAGACGACTAAATTACAAATGGAAGAATTCCAGTAGAAACACAATCATATATATTCTTCTTCAATTAAAGTTACCTCATGTGTGAAATACTTTTAGTTAATACATGAGCTGATTATTATAAACAAAGCATGGGATGTAATCAAGACCAAACAATCAGAGGTTCAGCCAATTAATTAAACTAAGAACAATGCTGTTTTTAAATGATCTGTACTGTATATTAAAAAAGATACAAAATGACCATACATGTTGCAATGCTATGACCCAGCAAACAGAGCCAAATGTTTTATTAAGTTATGTTAATGTAAAAATCGTATTTACTTTAAAACACATCATTTATTTACTTAAGTGTAATAAACAAATAATAAATAATAATAATTAGTACTTCAGAATTCAACCTGGCTTCTGGACAATGCACATTGTGGTTTTGGAGAAAGGAAAAAAACAAACAAACAAAAAAAAACCCATCATCCAAGGTCTTTATAAAAACAGAACTGGAGTTTTTTTTTTTTTTTTAATTGTTTGGCACATCTTCAAAACACACTAAGGAAGAAATCAACTTGGAACAGCATGCTTTGACAAATTACATAAAGGAGAGGAAATCCTGTTTATAAGAGATGTAAACATGATCTCTGCATTGATGTGCCTGCAAAGCCAAATGTTATTGATTTCATTAAATGGGTCCCCGGGTGGCTCACCTGATAAAGGCATATCTGTTTGGTGTGCAGGGTTAGTCACACAGTCAAGGGAGGGCATGTTTGGGCCCTGGCTGTGCAACGTTGCTGGTCTAGGATGGGGATATGGCGGTTTCTCCTCACTGCACTACTGCAAACCCAGCTGACCAGATCGGAATGAGCTTAAAGCAAACACCTGCAGGACTGGCCTTTTTCCTCAAGGTGACGGTAGCTTGCTGACATCCACTATAGTCCCCGGGGTTAAAGAGACAATTGGCTTGGTCCTGCGATCAGGGGATGCCCATTGACCTTCAGTTCTCCTGAGCTGTTGTGGGGATTCCATCGGTGAGGAATAAAATTGAACATTACAACACATGTTATGTATGTAACAGAGTTATTATTTGAGAAGTGGATAGGTGGAAGATTAAACTGTGAAGTTAAAATTCCAACATACAAAATACAGAAGGATATTGTCCTGCAACTGAAGATGCAAAGCCCATTAAAAACAGCTTTGGATTGATTTGTAATTACTGTCTGATGTTAACATCAGTATGACCAAAAAGAACAAAGAAAAAAAAGAGTTTTGATCTGACAGATTTCAATCTCTCTATAGTGTAGAATAGCCTCAGCTTCTGGCATTACAAAAAAACAACAACCCTTAGTTCTTTTCCCATGGGTAGGGTATAGTAACTCTCTGGGTAACCCTTTGGCTTTCTGTTGTCCATCAGTGACTTTGATAAATGTCACATGAGAAAAGTCTTGATATTTTACCTGTGGCCATTACTTTGAAGTATTTGTCTGCTTTGCTGTATTTCTATTTTTATTTCAATTTTTGAGTTGTGGACTGGGGAGCAGAAAGTAATGGGTACCTGCCCCTTGCGACCTTGCTGTGAATGGATGCCTGGTGTAAAATCACTAAAGCAGTCAAGTTCATCACCGGTCAAAGGACCCCTCGTGTACTGAGGCTGCAGAAACAAGTGTTTTTGTCAAATAGCTTGCTTTGCCTGGGGAAGATCGTCCAACGCTTTCTTTAAAAACAAAAAAAGACTGTTCACTTTCACAGTATATACAGAGAAATCATTCACTACTCTAATAATGCTATTAGAGAAGGCATATGTACTACACATATACACTGTCCATTAAGGGTCCATCACTCTACTGCAATATACTTAAAAGAGGGATAGAAAGGCTGTCATAAGTGTTGAAACCTAAGATCACATACTGTAGGAACTATAAATGATGAATGGCACCATAATCTACATCAGTACAATACATTACTTATTTGTATGTTGCTGTTTTACATGTAGTGTCTCTTAGTTTATGATCTGTCTGCACATTCCTGCAACAAAGTCATGTAGTAATGAACAACAACCTATTTCAAGAGTGTAATGTAACCACAACTTTTGTTCCGATAATCAGCATACAAAAATGTAACTGTTCAATCCTAAGGCACTTACCCTAGGTGTTATTTTAAGTGAAAGTAAATGGCAGGAAAGCACATGCTAATGGAGCCTAGAAAGCTCTTCTGAAAAACAGTGAGTGGTGTGTCCATCCCATGGAAAAGTGAAGGAAAGCAAAGAATGTTACAGTATACTCTTTTACTCTCATTTTGCTTGTCTAGTCCATTAAACTGTTAAATGTCCTGGGAAAAAATCGAAAGAAAAGTCTGCTGTAATACGTGAGCTTCACAAACTGCAAGGCCGCAGGCTTTCCGGGGCTTCTCCTTAGTGTCAAGGCAGATGGATAGACCCAAGAATGGGACTCCGGGAATTTAATTTCTGTGTGTTGTCTCCTCAGCCCAAGTTCACTTCAAGACATTAACCAGGGCTTAGACAGCCTGTCATACTGACCAGCAATAGAACATTCTCCAGCGTGAAGGGATTGTAATTGTAGCTGGGGAAAGACAAATTTGTCTGTTAAACAGATAAATGGGGGAAGCTGCATCCAAGGGCATCTTTTAGCAAACCCTATTTCTAAAAGCAAAATGTGTCCTGAGGATCTGGTTTACATTGGCCTCTTTTGTTTCCAGATGGTGGCAAAACAGGATTAAATCTTGGAATTTATGCTGAGTGTGTGGGTTTTTTTGCTGTTTTTTTTGGTCAATCTTGACGCATCTCTATGTTACACGTGGGATATAAAATATTTTCAAAAGCTTTTGCTAAAAGATTTTTTAAAAAGGACTGAACTTGTTAGCATATCAATACCAAGTTTCTTTGGACTTCACAAATAATGGGTATATATGGTAACAAATATATTATTGTTTATTTCTTAGCAGACGCCCTTATCCAGGGTGACTTACAACTGTTACAAAATATCACAGTACAAAGTATCACATTACATCATTATATGCACTGGCGCACTGTGAGTACCATTGGTTTGTAAAATTTTGGCTTCATAACTGTGGACTCGCATATAATCTCATGCGATTGGTTGAAGCAAAACAGACATTTTAAGCTTATAGGATTGTACTGTTTATTGTGTGGTAGTAATGAGCTTCAATGTTTGGTTGAGGCCTTAAAAAGAGCGAAAATCTTTCTTCTGATGACCCAGAATGCCAGAGGGAAAAAATCAGAAAATCACCAAACTTCTGTTTCTGGCACTAATGGTAGTGGAGTTTTAAACACCGAAAGTACGTTAGCAACACTGAATGTTAGTCCTGCATTACCTGAATTCTGCTGCTCTTGCAGGATTGAGCACGGTAAGTGCACATTTATACAAGTTTCCTTTGTATTTTAATTTTATTAATGGCTTATATTAAAATGAATAATATTTGTCCTAATCATCAACACATAATTGGTTAAAGAAAAGGGCTTGTAACCAGGAGGTCCCCGGTTCAAATCTCACCTCAGCCACTGACTCATTGTGTGACCCTGAGCAAGTCACTTAACCTCCTTGTGCTCCGTCTTTCGGGTGAGACGTAGTTGTAAGTGACTCTGCAGCCGATGCATGGTTCACATGCCCTAGTCTCTGTAAGTCGCCTTGGATAAAGGCGTCTGCTAAATAAACAAATAATAATATTATTATTATTATTATTATTGATGCTTTATTTTTTTAACTGCCTGTTTCGTCACAACATGCAAGATAAAAAATAAAAGTTTGTTTTACGCTACGCTTAGGGGGTGAGTAATGATTACATTAGTTATAGTGATTGTGAGAGTAATGATTATAAATTGAACCACCATAACAGATGTGTGAGATACTTTTTCCCCTAGTTTAAGTCGGTATTTCAAATAGGTGTATTTGTACCTTTTATTGCTGTCGTGGACTATTCCAGTGCTGTCAGTATAGTTGCTGTTCTGTCTCGACGGCAATGCGCTGTGTTTATTCATTTTCAGAAAGGGAAACGCTGATGCAATTTGATTGCAGTTTTCTAATGTGACAGTGTAGGTGCTGTGAAACTCAGGAAAGAACAAAAATGTAATACTTTGATAGACTGAAACACTGCACAGCATGTTGATGCAGAGTCGTTATCGGCAAGAGATAGGATGTCGGTGTGGTTCAGTTTTATGTACCATGTGAAAGATTTCTGGGGGCGCTCCTGAATATATGTATATATTTCCCATGGAAAATCACCAGTAGTCTGTTCAGTACCATCCACAAATGTATTATGTATTCTAAAGAAAATAAATTCTAAACCAAGGTTTGAAAGTATGTGCACTAAGGCACTTGCTGAGTAAGTGATGGAAACATAAAGTTTAAAAGTTTTTGATAAAAACTCTGTCGATTGCACACATTAGGAGACACAGCATGCTCACTTGGCATGTGTGAAAATGCCTCCTGCTCTTTCCATGGGAGCAGCTAGATCAATAAAATGCCTCATGTTGTGCATGTATAACAGTAACAAACTAAACCCTTCTATATTTTAATCTCTGTAGCTCCTGTTGTTCATTGTAGCTCATAGAATAATTCACAAGCGTGAATTTAACTTGAAAATTAGATGACTGCCTCACTGGATCTTCCCTGGTTTTCAAATTAATCAAATAAGGATTAATCAAATAACTACTGCCAACAGGCTTGATACTACACAATGTCCCTGCTGTCACTTGAAGTGTAGCGTCCTTGTCTTGTACTTCTGGATTCTAGTATACTGCCACCAATGTAGTTTTTGTCCTACATATCAGTGTTGCATAGGCTTCTATGCACAGCACAGAAGTATTTTAAGAAGCCATTTTGAATGAATACAAGATCTATTCCTAGCAATAAATGAACATACTGTAGTGGAATTCCAGTACTGGAAAAACACAATGCCCTGCGGTGCTTACGCTAGAGGGATTATAAGTTAATGAACTGCAGTACATCTATACAAGTCTGTTTTAATATATGTAAGATAATGAGCAGGTGAATACTCTAGGGTGAACGTTTTGTCTGGCACTCGGATGTAACCGTCCCAGTCTTTTTTTTTAATATCCAGATTCAAATGATGTGTCCTGTAATTTTCATTTAGAATAGGTCTCGCTACTTAGTTATAACATTTTGCGCTCACTTGTGTGATGTACTGTACTTGCCTTCATGATAATTTGGCCTGGGAAATTAATTTGCATTATATGAGGTGTATTACTGAAGCAAAAGTGTAAAACAAATTGTTTTCTATTCGGGGTAATTTTACAATAATGGGTTTGGTAAAGAAATAAGTACTGACACAATTCAGTGTAACTGTATTAAAATTTGGAATAACTTTTTTTGGATTTAGCACAGGATTCCAGACCTTATAATACCATTATCAAGCTTTTTCCTACCATGAATATCCTTTGACACTCTTCACCACACATCCGCTTCAGCTGCTCAGTATTGTCACCAACCTCTTTAACTTTCACCAACAAGCAATGCCGAATTAGATTCTGAATGTGAGATAGTCTGGGTAATGGACCAACACCCTTGATCTTTACACCCCATAATGTACTGATGTACTGTTGTAACAATGCTTTCTAAAATAAGTAGATCTGTGCTGTACTTGCCAAAGTTTTAGCAGAGGTGCTATCACTCCATTGTCACAAATATACATGTTCTCCAGTAGCACCAGGATACAATGAGATCAAATGTATGCTGATTTTGCCACACCGAGTCATACATACTTAATAGTGAATGATGCATTGTTCAATTATTTGTGCAGCCACTACTGTGGACTAAAAAAAGAAACACATTATGATTTGTAGGTTTTCATGAGTTACTAAACATCATCCTATATATATATATATATATATATATATATATACAAAATTCCTGGTTGTAAAGTACATCGACATATTTTAGTATTCGCAAGAAATGCCTGATAAGTGCTTTGAGCTGAAACCTGTCTTGCGTGCAAAGCGCCGGAGGTGGGTTTAAACACACCCTTTTTATAGAAGAACGGCTCACTGCAGCAATTTCCCTCAAAGCAGAGAGCTGATCTTCACATCCCATTTTCTATGCTGTAGATCAAGCCAGGGGTTAGCTTGGCTGGAAAGATAGATCAAGTATTGAGAGATTTATATTTAGCAAGCAATTATAACACACAATTGTAAATGATTTATGGAATGCCATCCGAATAGGATATCCCGTAATCAGACAATAATTGGTGCATATTTTCGTACCATTAGTAGGCGGTAAAACCACGTTTGGTGCAATAACTGTAAAGTGCTGGGGTGAGATAAATGACTGGAGTGGGAAACAAATCATAGCACTGACTTGGCATTTATGGTAAATAACCCACAGAGGACATTGCCTGGTGCTGTATGTGCTTCAGCTACCTGAAACACCATAGCTAGAATATCTATATATAAAAAATTAAGACACTTAATTGAATATTAATGCAGATATGTGTGTTGTTTTGGATATCAAGTGCTGGTCTCGAGATTAATACTGAATGAATACAAGAGTTCTGGAGATGAAAGACTAAAAAGTCAAGTCACCATCCAATTCGACATTTCAAAATCTTGTGCAATATAATAACATCCAGTAAGATGGCACACATTTAAAAGCCAGCAGGTAACACAGTCACATCATAGAACACTTGCTGATGTCTAATCAGGATCACAGTGGTTTGTTTTTTATAGACATTAGGAGCCACACGCACATGCACTGACCTAAACAGGTGAAGCACCAGTAACATTACACAAGCTTACACAAACATACTAGGATATAAAATTATATATATATATAAAACAGGACTCAAGACAGCCGTCTCCTTTTATCCCCAGATTCTGCTTCTCTCAGCAACGTGTGCTTTGGAATACCCTAACCAAGTTTCATCACAACTGCATAATCATCTCTCTTGATATATAAAACTATATATATATATATATATATATATATATATATATATATATATATATATATACACACACACACACACACACACACAACCAATAGTTGTTGTTTTTCTTTTTCAATTTCAAGCATGGCCTGTCCCCATTTGCCAGGGGAATTGAAAATCTAGCCAGGTAGGGAGGGTAATTAGCTAGGCCAGTATTTTGCACTGGAATTTTGCAACAGCTGTTGTTATCCTACCATGGCCAGCTCAATGTTCACAAAGTAGACAGTACCTCCGTTTAAAGTTGTATCAGAAAGATGGCAAAACATCCACTCAGTGTTCCTTTAAATACCATGCTAGTGGAGGAACAGGTTGGCCTCTACTGAGTCACCAACACCCCTTTCTCCAGAACCAACCTTGCTGAAGCTTATGAGACATTGGAATCCAAGGTTAGGTGTCACATTTGTTCAACATCATACAAATTATCATATTTATAACCACCTTATTGGCTCTTATTAAAAGATAAGTTTAACATGATTTGTTAATGTATGTATTGCCTTTTGATTAAATACACTTTGTCCTTTCCTAAAATTCAATTTCTTGATTTTTCATTAGCTGCAAACAGCACTCAGGCACAGCATGGTGTGTGCCTTTTTAAAATATGATGTATGTGTTTCTATTAATATTTAATGCTGGAAACGAAATCTCTTGATTAATTTCCTATTGAATGATACATTGTACTATTTTATTGCAGTTTCACTACAGCACACATTAATTTACCAAGCCTGAATTACTTTACTCTTATGGTCTATTTACTTATTATTTTAACATTTCTTCATGAATGCCAAGACAGAGCTGCAACTGTCAAAAGAGTGACTATGTAGCCATAAATCTAGTAAATGGACAGAGTGCCCTACCAGCTAACCCTTGTTCTTGGCTACCTTGAAATAATTGAATAATGCTGTTGCTCAGTAACTAAAGAAAATGCATTTAGGCACATTATATGTTGGTAATTTTTATTTAATTATATTTTTTAATATGCTTGTCTACCATAACAAGCTTTTACTTTTATAGAACATAACTCTCTCACTTTGCTTTCATGATCTCACTTATATTCCATAAAACACTTTAAAGTTTGGTTTTAATTAAGTCAACAGCAATTAGAAGTAAATACCAAGCAAATATCACATCAGCAAACAAATACATTCAACATACAGAGAAATAGGTAGGCTGTCAGTGAGGACAAGGAAATAATGTTTAGAGTATCTGGAACTCAAAATAATTGTTGATACCCTTTATGGACAACTAAAGATGGATTAAGATAATAGTAACCCGTATTGCTTACTCAGTCAATTAAGTTAGTTGTCTAGACAAACTGTCTGTTTCAGCAACAGTAAGCAAGTGTTTAGAAGTGGTGGCACATATAGATCTCATTCTGTAAATCCTTACCGTAGCCAGAAGTAGAATGGCAAGAAATCAATGGGAACATCTTGAAACATTTTAATTAATACTCTCCAAGGAATTGTGTTTCCAACATCCAGTCCTTCTGATGTGCTTTGTGAATACGCCTTACCTGGGTTGACAAATCTGCATTAAAAAGACTAACGCTAATTCACTGTTCCTCTGCCAACCTATAAATGTACATCGGAGGTTACACCTAGTCAATTGCGCTGGGTATCACAGCGTAAATCAGATGTCTTACTCTTCAGATGTCTTATTTGTATGGGTTTATAAGAGAAATCCATAGTAAAATTCCTGCCACAGTGCTTGCTTTTTGAAGTGTTTTGGATAGGTCAGTTTATTTTTTAAACTTCATTAACATCATTAATGCTTTCAGTTACCTATTAACTGTCTATTTTCTTTAGGAGATGCAGGGCTACAAGTACCAGCATGCATTGCAATACATGTTTAAAAAAAGGACTGAACTGCCCTGTTAAACCTGATGCCATATTGTCAACCTACAGGTACTATAGCTAGCATCACTTTCACAGTCTGACTGGTCACCAGCAGCACATCAGATATTAGAACAAACTATAAATTATATTTTAAAAAAACTGAAAAAAAAAACTGAAAATGTTCTTAACAGCATGTTTTGTTTTTTTTTTGTTTTTTTTTTTAACAGAAATAGTGAGGCAAAGTAAAACAAATACTTCTTTTACTAATAATTATCATTATTTAATAGCATCATTGACTCTGGTCTCCCACAATTACATCTTACTTCAAGGAAGAATCAATAGTTTCAAATGATTTATGAAAACAAATGTGCCTCCTGGGATGTAAGATGTATCAAATTATGTTACAAAGGGTACACTACCAACATTCTTTGAAATAATGAGATTTAAACTTTGTCGTAATTAAAAATCAATGTGTGCCTTAAGTCACCCTCCTGGAGTCTCTGTACATACCATGGCCCAGAAATATTAACACATAGGTAATAAGCTTAATTCTCTTAAGCAGTTCTGCATGGTAGGGAGTTAAAACCAGAAGAAAAAGCAGAAGAAACAGAACGTCATTTACCGTAAATAGTATTATTAATGTTGAGTGGAAAACCAATACGGGCTGGTCTCTTTTAAGTGATCCTCTCCAACTGGAAAACCAACAATTATGCATTAATCCCCAGAGTGTTAATCCACAGATTGTTTACAAGATTGCCAACAGATTTAAAAGAATAACTGAAGAATGACCATACATATCATTAAAATGTGTGAAAATGTAAACATTCATCACTCAGAAGGCAATTATAGCAGCACTTTGGTTCACTGAAAGCCAAAACTGGGCCGACACAATCATTTACCATTAAAACAGTGATTTAATGAAGTTCGAAAAACAAATTACCTTCTCTGCTCTGAATTAGTTATTAAAAGGCTCATTGATATGCAAAGCTATACAAAATAGGTTAAAATTAATCAGTGGATCCAAAGAAGTCTTTTATCATAATCTGGTCACCCCAAAGGCAATTGATTTGTTAATATGTTAATTCCATGTATCTGATCGGGAAAAGGCCAATCAGAATGCATTTTCAGCTGATCGTTTTATTTTCTTGTAACACATTCTCTTAGCAGAAATAAAATGTTTGCCACAAAGAGAACTGCTCTGAGGTTTCATTGATCATGAAACACATCTTCCTGCTTTGAAACAAGGTGCTTCAAAATATCACTTGTCTCCATAGTGACACACCTGAACAATCTTGATTTCTGAATCTCTTTATTACCTTTCGGCACTGCCTTTCTTAAAGTTATTTATGTTTGGCTGCTTTGTACACAGACCACTGTACAAACCTGTATTGTGTTACTGAGGCTACTGAAGTAAAGAACGGACACTGCTGTCTTCCAAGTGGAACATTCTAGGGGGTATTATCTATGAGGAAAATGTAACTGGGCAGCCAATCTGGGGATTTGAAGACCTTATTGTATCTGTATGTTCTAGTTAGCAGTGCATGCAAAGGAATACCTTTGGAAAGAGGAATGAGTTCCAGTGAATCAATGTGTTTGACGGTGTTAGACCAACAGCAAAGTTTCTAACCTGGGAAGAACTGAAGCTATAAACGTCAGAAGCAGGTTACTGATTTGGGGTGCTTTATACCTTAAAGAAAAGTAATTGTGACTTCCTATAATTTAATCTGAACTAGATCAGGATGCGTGATTTGCATTATTGTACATTATAAATTGTACAAAGGCAAGAAAAAATCCTGAGTTCCGATTGGTCAGCCTTGCACTAGACCTGTGATGTTATCCCAGCATAACATCACGGATCTAGTACCGACAACCTCCTCACTGAAAACCTAGACAGACATATCAATCTGCCACAACTGTCAATAACACAGAATAAATTATACAATTCCTGAAGTGAATTTTACCTTAAACAACATGACAACTGTGGAAACCTCATTTAGCAAAGAGCATTCAAATAGAGCAACCAGGAGACCAGACAGCACCTCTCAATGAGAGAAAAAAAAACATTAAAAAGACACCTGGAGATCAACTCTGAGAGACTAAAGATAGAATCTGGCAAAAATGAAGCATCCACAAAACGCCAAACCAAATGGGCAGTTTTTTATGACTGGGTAAGTGAGAGTAACACAAATATAGACTTGAAAACTGTCACGATAGAACACCTTAATACAGTTCTACAGCAATTGTATGCCGGTTAGAAATAGCTCTGGAGAGCCGTATGGCATAAGCAGTTACATGGGGCTCCGAACGGGATAAAACAGACACTTAAATGAATCGCCCAAGCTGTAACATTTATATACTATTAGAACATCATAGTAAATACTTTACTACAGTTGTAAATGGAAAATAGGAACTATTTTATGAGGCAGAATGTTATTTCCACATTAGTATGATTAAAATCACTTTTAAACATATGTAATGAGTCTTATTTGCTGTTTTTTACAGTGTCAGACATTGCATAGGAATAATGCACTGTGTCGTGCTGGGATAACATCACTTCTCGGATGTTGGATGCACTTGAGGCATGTTATCCCAGCAAAACATAAGCCCTGTCGTGCATTATTCCTGTTATATCATCTTGCAAACTTAGGTGCCTATAGACTAAGAGAAATTTGAATATAATAAACTTAAATAAATATTATTAACCAGAAAGATGAAATTGAATATGAAAATATTCCTCAAAGAGGAACTTTGCCTATAAAGGTCAGAGTCTGTAACAGGGGCACCAAGATGCCTTGTCCTGGAGTTCCAACATTGCAGCTTCCAGGGAAAAGAAACTCTTTCGAGCTCCAACTGCGAATCCAAGCAACACTTGTTATCCACACAGGAATGCATACATCCAGAGACATAGTGGAGCCATGTGTTTCATATTGTTTACTTGGATCCTTTCATTTTTTTTAATAGTTTACAGATCAATACTTTTTCAGAAAGTATTATGCAGACTTACATCTGCATGTATCAGTGATTCCTATTAATGTGTTCATTAGATTACAAACTACTGTTCACAGCATCTAGATTACAAAATGTAAAATGTTTTTTATATCTTCTACTCTTGCAAATGTTGGCCAATAGCAGCGCAGAATTAATACATCTCTCTAAATAGTGTGGGGGCCTGGGTTGCAGCATTCTATGTCAGATTGATGTAGTAGTCTAACAACCCCTGTGTTGTCATAATTATATCAATCAGGTTGGGACTACAGAAGGGCATCTGACAAGCAGAACTGGCTACTAAATATATTTAAATTATTGACTGGCATTTACATTTTTCACAACTGTATTAATACATTATATTGTTGTCTGCAGCATGAAGCAACAAATCTGCAAAATTTTTGCCATATTCAAACTTAAGCAGCTTTCAAAAAAAATATTGGAGCCTTGTTCTAATATTATTTAAATTGATCCTGGCGAAAAAAAAAAAAGTTATGGTTTGGGGAAAAATAATCAAGGATGTAATTTTGCCTGTGTGTACCAATACACTGTAAACTGTAGAGTACTTCAAACTGTCTAGTTGTAATAAAATAAAAGTAACAAGGACAACAAAAAGTTCAGTACTTGGAACTGGACACCTCCAGAAAAAGGGTGCTGATAAGAAATGTTTTTAGTAGGGTCTCAGTGGAGGCACATTAATGGCCCAGCACAAAAACAGACTATGCTGTTGAAGGTGCCACCCATTAGGCAAGTTGTTAAGCCACGCTCCTGTCGACAACTCTTTGTCAAACTCATTAATGCACCCAGCACCAGTCCTCGACTCTGAAGATGCGAAGAATCCAGTGTTTCTATTATTAGCTGTTTATTAGTTAATGATGCATTGCAGTGTCAGTCTGGTTAGCCAGCTATTAAAATCTTAATCACCTCAGGTCTCCATACACCAAGTGACAGCAACAGCAAGTACTTCTGACATTTCATTAACTAAACTTCAGATCACAAATGTGTAACATACTATTTAATTAGGGTTTGGTTTTTTTTAACCAATAAATCAGCACAACACTGTCTCCCTACAATATGCAGTAGGAGCTAAATTGTAAACAATTGTGCATGTTGAAGCATTGTTGGAGTTAAAATACTTATTTTTATTATCCATAAAGAGATTAGTTAAGTTACTTGTTAAGATGTGCAAGAAATTCTATATCAAGGCAAGATTATTTCTTTTCGAGTTCATCCTTTATTTCAATGTAATGCCAAATTATTAAATCTATATTAAACTCTAGGTGCATACACGTCTGGCACTGGAATCTCATTCCCAAGATAAATCCCAGCAATGCAGTTCTTTTAACCACAACATTCAGGAGGACATTCAGTTATGTGCTTAGCACAGCAATTAAACAAATCCAAACTAGAATGACCAAACTCTATTCAGATACAAATATCAGATTATATTGTTTGGTGAAGGGTGCAGCAAGCATGAAAGACTGATTAAATCAATTGACACAAGGGTTTATCTGATGAGGTAAAATGTACATTTATTTATTACTTACAAACTTAAAGCATATCCCAATGTACCGATACACATTAGGATCAACAGATGGTAAAATCAATTCAGTTCAAAAAGAAGCCTTCCACAAAAGAACAGGCTACATATATTAGGGGGAAGGAAACAAGATAAAATCCCCTACTCTAACCAACAATGACTGTATCCTCATCAGGGAATTCATAAAATGGCACCTCCAGATTGGCAGGTGCTGGGCCCTTTCTTATTCTTCCAGATGCATCATAATGGGAGCCATGGCAGGGGCAATAATAGCCACCGTAATCACCTGCATTAGCAATGGGCACACAACCAAGGTGAGTGCAGACGCCAAGCACAATCATCCACTTGGGTTTCTTAACTCTGTCTAAATCATGCTGGGGGTCCCGCAGCTCAGCCATGTTCACAGCTGCTTCCACCTCGATCTCCTTTGGGGTCCTGTGACGGACAAAGAGAGGCTTCCCTCTCCATTTGAAGGTCACGTTCTTGCCCTCTGGAATATCAGACAGTTTGATTTCAATTTGCGACAGTGCCAAGACGTCGGCAGAAGCACTCATAGTGGAGATGAACTGGGAGACCACAGTCTTGGCAGCATAGGCGGACACGACAACTGTTGCTCCAGTAAGCAGGTAGGAGAATCCCTTCCTACTGTCACTGCTATCCTGCGATGACTTGTTAGCATTCTGTACCTCAGGTCGTCTGTAATCGGAGAAATCAGGTACTCTGATGTCACTATGTGCAAAACGAACACTGGCAGCACCTTAAAATAAAATACATACATAAATAAAAAACATTACATTGGCTGAAATGTGTTAAAACACCCAACAGGTATACTCAGTGGATGGTCATATTAGTGAGGCACTATATGCCCAGTATTAGGCAAACCATTACCTTCTGTTAATAAAGCAACTGGAATAATTAAATCACTTGAATAAATTCAGCTGTGTACCTTTAGGACAACAGCTTTACAGTACTTAGCCTGAATAAAAGGTGAAAGCGTCAAGGTGACGAAATATATTTTTTTTAGGTTACTCAAAGAGGGGAAATCCCCACTAAATATACATAAACTAGGACATAATTTGTCTTAGTCATACCACGGCTGCAACTACCTTGGGAAATTATAAACTTTCAATATCTGCTTTTGAATGCTATACTATACCATTAAGCAGACAACATATGATTTATTATTTATTAATGAATAACCTGTTGGGACACTGTAGTTAATATAATTTTACTCAACTTTTTTTTTTTTTTTCCCCCACCCACCCAACACTTACATATTACTAAAATACCGTATATCAAAATGTTATGGAACTAATAACTGTTTCCCATGTCGTGAACTACACTGAACTGCATCGATGGCTAACAATGTTGCTCAAAATGTGGACACACTGGATTTGCATACTGTATTTAACTTTAGCTATAGATATACCTGTGTTTAGGACATTATGGTATTCTTAATGTGTTTTGCAGGCAAGCTAGGTCATCCCAACCTTGCCATCCACAGTGACCTTTCCTGGAAACTCATATTGTATTTCACTCTTCAGATGTATATTATTTAACGTACCTAATCGTGACTATACCAATTAAAAGCTTTTGTTAACTGTTTGTTATATTTTATTCTTATCTAGTTACCGGTAGTTTACGTATTTGATCTTTATTATAGCTCCGGGATACAGTCGACCTGCCGGTAGCAGTAAGACAGTAAAATTTATGAAAATACAACGTGTGTGTACACACATACACAGCAGGTTACATTAGTTAACCTTGTAATCCACATTGATATCGATTTCTACTTTAAAGTTGCATTAGGTCTTTAATTCAAAATGTGCTGATCACAGTTATTACCATAGTCTTGCGAACACAGGCCTAAACTAGGCCTGTTTATGCAACTTACATTATTTCACTATTAACTTTAATTTGAAATGCATTATATACAAGACAAGCGTAATGTTTACATGAATAATGTGAACACTTGTAACGTTACACATTAAAATATTCTACAGATGGTATGCCTTTGCCTTTATGAAGGCCCAATTCTTAATCCCCGCTACTCGAGTGAAGTTAAGGCCGAAAACTCACCATTAATGCTAGCAGAGACTGCTGGGCCGGTCTTCGGGCTTTGCCCGCTCAAGGAATCCCGGCAAAGGAAAGGTTTCTTCACGTCCTTCAGCAACTTTTCGGTATTAACAACCACTCCGGGGACAATGGGTTTCAGCTGCCCGGCCACGACATACGAAGTGGCTTGCAGGTACGGGGAAAAAGCCCCAGAGCGAGCGGCTAGCGACAACATTATGTCGGGCTTTGAGGTCCTCAATCTCGGTCACAGCGACCTTTATCAAACAGGCAAACTGAAAGACTTGCCCCGTGCGTGCAGCGTTTTTGACAAACGCCTTGCGTGGAGGCGTAATACACACGGAAGGGTTGAAGGAGATTCTAAAACTACAAAACTATTACAACAAAAAAGAAGTGGCCATAAAGAAAGATGTAATGCACTTGTAAACTAGCTGTAAAGGTTATACCGAATGAAAATGATAACAGAAAATTATTATTATTATTTATTATTATATATATATATATATATATATATATATATATATATATATATATATATATATATATATATTATAAGTTTTACGTTATTATTATTATCAGTACAGATGACTTACCTTTTTGACCAGGCAAGCAGGGTGAATCATTGGTGGTAAACAACAGTAAATATATGTAAAGTCAACTTCAACACTGCTGTGAAAGTGTTTTTAAAGTGTATTAAAATAAATAAATAAAATTAAATTATGAGCCTTTGTATACCGGTAGTGATTAGCAGATGTGTCAATCGCACGAAGAGCACAGCGTGTGGTTTTCACTAACTACTGTGCAGAATAAATTATTTTTTTTCTATGTATAAATATCGGGACTTTCTTCCTATGGATCGGGACCCGGGACATTTGCTAGGAAATCGGGACTGTCCCGACCATATAGGGACTGTTGGCTTGCATGCTATATACTGAATAACAAAACATAAACAATTAAATATCTAAAGTTTTTCTGCCTAATAACTTGCCTAGTAATAATGTTTTTATTTATTTTATTTTATTTTATTTTATTTATTTATTTTCCTTGGGATTGACAGCTTGTGGACAGTCATTTCTGCACTTGTTAATTAAAGAGTATATTAGACCAATTGAATATTGTTCAGAATGGAGAAAGACATTGGTTACTGTAAACCAAGCCTTTCATCACTGAGTTAAAGAGGTTTAAGTGCCTGCCACCTTGAACATGACCACTGGCACTGAATGGGCTCTTCTAATTAATGAACACATTAACCTTATGCTAAAAAAGACACACATTTAAGCTGTTTATTTATCCTCGTTTGGAATTTTAACATGAATTACATTCTGTGTAAGCTTGTGTTTTTGGATCTCATTTTTGGTCCATGTTTCACTAGAACGTGTTTCAGTTCCCTTTTCCCTTGGCTCTCTTATGGTTCTATCAAGGTGCTCTCAGATTTGCCTGGCTGCCTTCAGGTTTGGACTGCAGGATATTTGGTATCATTTGCTTCTAGCTGATTGGTTGTGTTACAACACTTTCTTCAAACTTTAGTGGCACATATTTGCCTGTTATAGTTCTAGGACATTTCCATAACTTAAGCACCCTGTTAAACTATGATGACCCTCTCCATTGTGGTCATCTAAATCTCAAAGGCTTGTCTTAACATGTGAGATTTGAACTAATAGTTTCCAAGAAGGGTGTCTTGCACCCTGTGTGTGTGTGTGTTATATCCAGCTGGCAGCTGTGTCTCTGTACTTTCACTGCTCTGACATCTTTAACGTAACCATTAACTAAGAAAATTACCCAATTCACTGTCAGAATGAAGAGATAATCTTACATTTCTGTAGATAATATGGCCTGATAGAAGTTTTTTCCCCATGAAATTCTTTTGTACACTAACAAGTAAGCGCTGATCTGTAAGTGGATTGGTTTAAGTTGGCTCATTAAGCCTGTCAGTCAACAACAACAGCTAATGGTCATTTCTGCATCGAGAGCAAGGGTTAGGAGGGTGCGTAGAAGGTAGTCAAATGAGCAATTAGCAAGGTGTAGGTCACCAGATGATTCTTTTCATTCTGTGTCACAGGAGCTATTTAAGTGTCCACTTTGCTCAGACGACCGTTTTCAAGTTATCAGAATGCTATTGTGCTACACCCCCGCCCACCAGGACACTTAATCACTCTTTTATCTGTATAATTAACACTTCTTTGAACTTACCACTGTCAGCATATCTAATAACAAGCTCCACATTTCTCGAAATAATAGTGTACAAGAACATTTTAAAAGATTAAAATGAATAAAATAAAACAAAAATTGACCAAATATATTCCTTATAGTGAGCGTGGACGTCAAACAAGATAAAAGTGCAGCAATACATATATATATATATATATATATATTATTATTATTATTATTATTTATTTCTTAGCAGACGCCCTTATCCAGGGCGACTTACAATCGCAAGCAAATACAAATACATTCAAGTGTTACAATATAAGTCATACAATAAGAACAAGAAATACAATAATTCTCAAGTGTGACAAACCACAATTCAATAATACAGCAGATAATAGTGAAAGTTACATCAGGATATGATTAAGTAGTGATAGTTACATCAGGATATGATTAAGTACAAAATACTACAGATTAAACACTTGGGAGATTACAATATTCTGAGGTACAGGATTAAATGCAGTAAAATAGGGGGCAGATAAGAGCAAAATAAAGCATATTTAAATGAAGGGTGATAGTGTCCCAGGATACAACAGAGGAGTTCTACAGGTGCTGTTTGAAGAGGTGAGTCTTAAGGAGGCGCCGGAATGTGGTCAGGGACTGGGCAGTCCTGACATCTGTAGGAAGGTCGTTCCACCACTGCGGAGCAAGGGTGGAGAAGGAGCGGGCTCGGGAGGCAGGGGAGCGTAGCGGAGGTAGAGCCAGTCTTCTAGTGCAGGCGGAGCGGAGAGGTCGAGTGGGGGTGTAGGGAGAGATGAGGGTCTGGAGGTAGCTGGGTGCAGTCTGATCAAGGCATCTGTAGGCTAGTACAAGAGTCTTGAACTGGATGCGAGCGGTGATCGGGAGCCAGTGGAGCGAGCGGAGTAGTGGAGTAGCGTGGGCGAAGCGAGGTAGAGAGAACACCAGGCGAGCAGCAGAGTTCTGGATGAGCTGGAGCGGACGGGTGGCGGACGCAGGGAGGCATGAGTCATGAGTCATTTTTTATTGCAGTGGTGTTGCAAGAGTGGGTGGGTGAACCAATAACGCCAGATTATACATCTAGCTCCCTCACAATCAGTGCATAATGCTACATTACCCCCAAAATACTTGACATTTCAACTGATTTGTCTCTTTTGGTTTTCACTTGCATATAAAGCTTGTATTATTCCATAGTTAATGGTTCACGGCATTAATTGGAACAAGTGCTATAGCCAGTACAGACCTGGAAGGTTGATCCACGTTCATATTAATTTGAAGACACTGGATTAGCTCATCAGATCCAGAACTGGAATGAGTTAAATAACCTACAAAGATTTGACAATGGGTACAGATCAACTGCTCTTGTGAATCTGGAATGTTTACTGCAGTGATTCATGTAATATTGTTATTTATACCAATTTAATTACATTTCTATATTTGCTTGTAAGATTACCTACTCAGTTTTGTCAATGGGTATGGGTGTATTTTGTATTAGGAACATATATCAAGAGTAGCCCTGTTCGGGTATAAGGTGGCATTAGGGATGGCTTTCAGATTTGATAGGCAAACATTTTGCAACACAGAAATGCAATAACCAGCATTATTTTTTTCTTTATATATATATATCACATAGAAAAATGTAATGTAGGTACACAAAAATGTGAATAATTGATAAAAAAAATCAATTATATCAGGACGTTTCGGACTCCAAGTCCTTCTTCAGCTGGATGGAAAATGCAGTGTGTAAACAAGCTGTTGTTACAAACAAAGTTGTCTTTTTGTGTACCTACATTACCTTTTTCTTTTTGGTTTTGCACCTTTTGGTACACAGCAGTTTTCCTTTTTAAAACTATATACTGTATATATATATATATATATATATATATATATATATATATATATATATATATATATATATCATTTTTATTAAAGCATTGTGTATATACACAAGGCCTTTCCATATTACTGTTGCACTGCCGCACTGTACTGTAAGATGACAAAAGCTGTTCATAGCTCTACAGCGCCTCTATGTGGCCTATCGCAAAGACTCGCGGCTGGAGTTCAAATAATTCAACTTTTTCCATCGCTAACCTGCGGCTAGCCAGTCATAATGTACTATGTAAATCCATTTTTAATCTTCCGCCCAGCTGAGTCGACTGATTGGTTATATGCAAGATGTCTGCACTGCACTCTGCCTAGCAACTTGACTATGAACTCCTACATTGCTACAGTACTGATGGTGTTTGCTGTACCTTTAACAATGCAGACCTTAAGGTATGACAGAAGACACATATTTCCCCAATGTTCTCCTTTCAGATCTTGGTATCAAAGCCAGTGCATCTGCTTATGTCAAACCCCTTTCCTTTTAACAGGATCATTTGACGTAAATCTTACTGTGGTTGTCCCAGGCTTAGCGAAGGGTGGCAGCTCACAGATGAGTATTTTCCTTAATTAGTACAAAGTGTCTTCAAAGACAAAGCTTAGCTCTGTGTCAGTAAGTGGTTTTGCTGTTCATATTACGCTTATAGCTGGGCACTAGACATGCGCTGCATCAAGTCAGTAACCAATATTCTTAAAGTTCATGTACACTTCTGAGAAAAAAATCTTGTTCAGTAGAAAAGAGCTACTATGTGCAAAACTTTTGAATGTTATGTTTTGAGGAGCAGAAATAAAATCTTAAAAAAATTAAGAACTACTACTGAATTATTCAAATCAATATATGTGTATGTGTGTGTGTGTGTGTGTGCGCGTGTGTATGTGTGTGTTGATATTAAGAAAAAATAACGCCGGTTATTGCATTTTTGTGCTTCAAAATGTTTGCCTATCAAATCTGAAAGCATTGTCTGGCAATGTTCCCTCTAAACTGCGCACATGCGAGGCTGCGCAGCAATCTGGCGGGTGCCGCGCACCAAAAACATCAGGCCGCGCAGCACCGTAGACGCTCACTTCATAAAATCTCACGCACATCACACCTCTGACTTTAGGACCCTGAATATATATATATATATTTTTCCTGGATAAAAATGCTGCACCGCCGCAGAGGTATCAATCACCTGCTTTGCGTATATCAGTGTGGACATCGACGAAATGCTATTGGTTAAGATAAACAAAGCGCTACCCAGCAATAGCCAATTGAGTGTGTTTTAAGACATGCAGTGCCCACCCACTGACCTTTCGACATAGTGTAAAGCTTATTAACACTGATGAGAAGACGGGGTTTGCAAATCTATTATTATTATTATTATTATTATTATTATTATTATTATTATTATTATTATTATTATTATTCATTTGGACTGCATGTTAAGTTACAGCAACGAACACAAAGGAAAGAAGAAAAAATAGGCGGGTATGACACCGTTGCAAAGTTCAGCGGTATTTGTTATAAAAAAAGGGGGGGAATAAATTGTATATTTTTTTAGTACATGGAAACATAACTCTCTACAACTCAAGTGACCTCACTACCTTAAAACTCGAAGAGATTGCAACATCTTTACAACACCATTTAAAATAAAAAAATAATACAAATGCAGAAAAGTATGTTATAGTAGTACGTGGACCTTTTTTTTATAACTGCATTGGTGTGTGCTTCCTGCGTTTCTCTTTGATCGTAGGTAATACTGTGTGTGAGTGCGGTATGTTTCTTTGGTCTAGTAATTAATATGAAGGCGCTGAAAGGATAGAAAGTGTGGTCAGACGATGTTAAAACCTTAGTTTATTTAAAATCTTGAACATTTATAGTGCCTTGTTCTTGCTGATATTTTCGAGTTTATTTTTTGCATTTACTAACAATCACGTTTGCTGGTGATCATTGTTTAGAGCAGTTTATATTAACTATGACGTCACTTATTTAGTATTCAACTAAGCTGCCCATTGCAAGAAAAGTAGTGCTAAGAGAAGTTTGTAGTCCGCTCAGTCCAAAAAATAAATAAAAAAATTAAAAGGAGCATTGTTGTCTGGTAAACATCCTGAGAACTCCAAACGAATAAAGATGGAACTGTCACAAGTAACCTTGCTTCAACCTTCCAAGGCCATGCAGCAGGGACTACTTTCCTATAGGTAACATTGACCCATACCAAACCCATATTAACCCCAAGTTTATTAACTAAGCTCTGCTGCTGCCATTTTGCATCATTTCATGCAAAGGTGATGTCGCTGGGTCATCAGATGGATACATGTGTTTGCCTTTCTGTCGACCAACCCAGGTCAAGACAAGTGGCATGATACTAATCTATTCAATACTGCCACCTTCGACACTGTCAATATTGTCTTCAGGGGTGAAGAAATTAGGTGTGCAACAAAAGTAGAAAAACAAATATTTGGTTAAGGATATGCATTAGACAAATTAGCAGTGGATTGATTTAACTACCAGCTTGTTTGTACTTCAAAGAAAAAGTACTGTAACTCTTCTTTGGTAGAGGAATAAAGATTCTGTAGTGAAGGAAACGATGAGAGGTCAGTCGAACTTTATAGATCAGTGAAGCGGGGAGTCAAAGCCATTTTGAACATTCAGCAAAAGTCAATGATCCTCCGAAATAGTGTTCTCCAAGGCAACTCCCTGTGCGCCCTTTTCCCGGAAACAAAGACACAAGAACAGATATTTAATTAAAGCACACTAAGGGGAGAGCTACTTTTCTGCATCATTTGCATATTCTGCATCAGATAATGTACAACCCTATTACAAGAAGTGTAACTAAAAATCCAAAGCCAGCATGCAAAACAACAATGCAAAACAGAATTCACTTTTGACCTCCTATAATGAAACAAAGGTACTTCTTGTGAACCAATTTCCATAAATATTAGTATTTAAGTATCCATGATACTAGTTGATCTTTTCTTGTTATTGTCAGCCATGCTTTATTTTTTAAATTTCTCAAGTTTTGTCCAGACTATTCAGAAAACATTGTTCTTTACTTAATCTAGTGTATATTTTGGCCACTTTTTGGTTTATTTGTGTATCCTTCCAGTTTATAACTGAGAACTGTTGGACTACATTGATAAAATGGCCAATTACAGATCAATTACTGGGTGATAATGCACCTGTAAATATGTGAAAATGGATTTGCTTTGTGAACTACGTAAGGTCCGTGATCACAGATTGAATGCTCTGCCTAAAGTCATTTAGAATAATCACAAAACTGCCACTTTCTTCAATAGTGTAACCTGAAAAGTCACCTTAAAATCTTTAGAGGTAAATAAGAACAGCAGTTTTAGTCTTTCTTAATCCGTAATGATATATAATTGGAATAAAGCCCCCTACCTGGTACTGACTCAGGATATAATTTACCTCATGAAGCATACCCCAGGATTCTGTATTTTGCCTTTGGTCCATTATTCCATGATGCAGCATCTTTCATCAGCCTGCATCATTATGATATGGTTTAGAATGTAGGTTTGATTTTAATTGATAAGATGCCACAATTCCATCAGAAAAATACATTAAATAAATCAATAAATAAACAATGAAAGAATATGGGTGGGTGTAAAACCACCTTTGCTGTATAGAGCCATTCTTGTCAGGTATGTGTCCTACCACAACACAAGGGTACACAATTGACTTGTATTTGACAGACAGTGTTTGTAATTCATTTAATTCTGAATGCAGCAAAGTCCTAAACCTCCAAAAGGCTGGATCAATAGCAGGACGACACAGCTCTCTCTCTCTCTCTCTCTCTCTCTCTCTCTCTCTCTCTCTCTCTCTCTCTCTCATATGACGGGAATGCTGTGTGTCTACAATCAATAGCACCAGTCGTGGGTGGAAATCTCGTAATGATGTTTCACAATTTTTTTGTAGAAGGAAACTTAATGAAATTACAAACTATTTACTAATGCCATTGGTGTAGAAAGCTTCTACAGTCAAGGCTAAATAATCAAGCCCCAGGCCATCTATAAATCTCTACAATTGTTTTGAATTTAGAGGGAGTTGCTAAAATGAAAATAATCAAATATTTACCAATTTAAATAAATAAATTCCAGTCTTTAATTAACTCCTATTTTTTTTTAAAGCGAATCAGACAAGGAAATTATATATTTCAAGTTCTCTTTAGCACTCAAGGTGTTTTGTTTTTCATTTTGAACATTAACATGATTGTATCTCCTTTCCAAAAAAAAAGGTGTTATTAAATGCTTTGAAAATATGGTCCATTGTCAATCAGCATATAAATAGTGTCAAGTCTCTCAATCCTTTAAACATTTGATTATGTTGAACAGAGGAGAAAATATATAAGGGTGATTTTTACCAGTGTTCAGCTAATTACTTTCTCCCATAACCACCATAGAAAAAGTTGTAAAATAAAAGAGCACAAAGACTGTGGTTTAAGAATAATAATAAAAAATGCAATAGAAACTAATACAAACAAATGAAAACCATGTTAATTTTTCCAGGGTTTTCTTTTTTTTTTACCCTGAGGGGAGAGTGACCTCTGCTGAGCTACCAATTACTACCACACAGCTGGCGTTGTGTTTTGCATGATTTCTGTAAGTGCTGACCAGATCCAATAATATTGAGGTTTGATGAGCAAGCCTCAGAATTATCGCTGCAGGTGAAGATTGAATTCTTCTCATACAAATTGTTTCCTGCTATTATAGGTTTCTGATCTGGATCAGTACTAGCAATGTCTGAAATCCAGGGCACTCACATAACTCGTTTTCTGGGAACATTTAGCAGAGTGCAAGAGGGTAATAATAAAGCTATGAGCAGTACTCTGCTATCCTTTGTGATAAATTAAACACTCAACACTCATGCTTTTCAGTAACAGTAATTCTATTCCTTGACAGTCTTTATAATTCAAACGGGAGGTAAAGCAATTTCAATATTTATCCTTTGCAGAGTAACCGTTCAGACTTTAGTTGAGCGTTGTCCACACAGTGTGGGGTCCCCAGTGGCTCAGCTAGGAAAAGAACGGTACAATTCGAGTCATGCTGAGTTTCTACTCTTGACTGGTGACCCATAGGAAGATCTGCATTGGTCATTGTATTTCCAGTTATGGAAAACACATTGATTGCAGTTGATTCTTCTCACCCTACTGGTCAGACCGACGACAAACAAAGGCAGACAGAGATAAGTTAAACTGAAGTTTTTCTTCCAGGATTCATTGCCAATGTGCCCTGCTTAGGTTTACCAGGTGAAAAGAAATTGGTTAGACAGCGGAAATGGAGGATGCTTGTTGATCTTAAGTTGTTTGTCCCTAAAACCCTAAACTAACTCGACACCCCTAGCAGCACCCTTGCTCTAAATAACCCCCTGTTATTGGACGTAACCCAGTCTATCCTCTATCACCAAACCCCTTGATCACCCCTAGGTACCAAATCTATCCCATGAAGCATTCCCAATAAAACCAACACCCCCAAACACGCACACCATTGCTGCCTCGATATCTGAGCTAGGTGAGTGAGATCCTCAACTGGCCCTTGACACAGGAGGGTATGGAGCACTACAACTATAATATGATTGATCATTAAATCCTCATGAAACTGACTGATATATATGTTTTGTTTGTTTTAAATAAACCTGTTTCTGAGGGTTATTTCAGTTTATTTGAATACAATGCTAATGATCAGTGTGGTCAATACTCTTTTGAAATCAACCAGTACGTCGCTCTACTGAAAGGAATCAAATAAAAAAAAAAGTTTCTATCCCTGATCAGTATCACAGTTCAGTGGGCTAAACAAGCCTGTGAGAACATTACAGTCATTTCCCTTGCATGAACAAAATTCTGATGTAATGCGGTCCAATACTATGCGCAGCCAAAGGTGAACAGACACCTTGAGCTGAGATTACTTCTATATCTGTCCTGTGCAATGACTTCTGTTTGAGTAAAGAAAATCGCCATAATAAATTACAGGTCAAAATTTTATGAACTGCTGGCAGAGTCGTTTGTTAGGAAAAACTCAGTAAACATGTCCACACTGAACAGCTCTCGCTTGGGGAGATGAACAGCTGCCATATCTGTGTTTTTAAGATATATTTATTACCCGATAGGTTTGATCATACTGAACAGGTATGGTGGCAGCTGGTATGCAAACAACAAAGTAAAGATTTCATCCCCTTGCTCTTTTGAATTGACCGGAAGATATTATTTACCTATAGCCCACAGGTTGTTTCTTTTGCACCCATAAGGCCATGCTTTGTGTGTTTATTAACTGTCAAAAAAGTGCAGGGCACTGTCTGTCACTTAAAGATAAAGGCCACAATTTGCTGTTCCCTTTTTCCAAATATTATGAAGACTTCTAATTTTTGGTGTATATTTATTCCCTTTTTTTTAGCGATTATTCTTTTGTTCTGCTCTGCTTTGTTGTGTTGAGATACCCTGATGGAAATTACAGTGTACTCTGCACCTCTCCGGCAACAAAATACAGTAAACACAAAAAAGACTCAGCTGTCCTTTCACACTTGTTTGTTTGTTGTTGGGGGGTTTTGACAGTGTTTATATGTTCAATCAGAAACCTCAAATATATGCTGTTTTGTCGCCAATGTCTGTTTCTTTTTGAAGTATATAAATGAGTATTGTGATAGTTCTATGTGAGTAATAGAAAATGAATCAATTAGTAACAGAAGACTACACCAAATCCCTTGGTTATGACTTTCCTCATGAACAGGCTTGCAGGCCCATGCACAACTGTCATCTTTTCGTTTTATCCTCTAGGGAAAGCAATACATTTTTTTTTGTCTCATAAGCTGGTTATTGACTATGCAAAATAAATTCACATTGAAACTATAAAATGCTTAAAACAAGACACTTGCTCATAACTGGACATGCCAAAAATAAATAAATAACTTAAAATAAATAAAATAAAATAAACATGCGTAATGTAGTGCAATTTGAAACGGAATATATCTACAGACCTTTACAATAATAATACTTTTGCTGGTAAGTGCCTTCCTTTTGTGTGGTTGCTATTAGCAACACATAAAGGATTGGATACCAAGTCAGATACAAAGCAAGTGGCAACATTAGCATAAATAAAAAATAATAAAACTGTGTTAAAAACCTTACAAGTGCACAAAAAGTGCTGGAAATTGGCTGAGCCATAGGAATGTGTATAATTATTTCCAAATGAATAAATGTAATCAGAAATGGCACGGACTGAATAAACACTATGATAAATTATCCTCTTACATAGAGAGTGATTGCTTTATTGACAGGGCAGTGGGGAGAAGCTGTACAGAGCTATACATAGCTGTCCCACCTTTCTGTACAGATAGAAGGTTTCAGTCTCATCAATTCACTATTTTTCATAAGAACTAACCATTTGGTCAATTAAAAAAGAAAAAGTAGTACTGTTTTGAAAAATAATACGTTTATCGGAGTAAATGACGTCGGACCAGCTGTTAATGACAGAAATAGAAAAGTTGAACAAGATGCAATTGGGACGACTGTAACTTGTCTGCTCGTTTTCAAGTTTCAAGTGCAAGTTTTCATGTGTTCGACCTTAATTTCTAGCTGTTTGATTTTTTGTCTTCTTAAAGAATGTCTGCCTTTGAAAGGAATAGCATAAACATTTGATCAGAGAATTATGGTAACATTTGTAAGACAAAGACCATAGCTGTGCAACACTGTCTCTTATGTTTTATTTTTGTCTGAGAGGATTTCTGTTAATCGTTCTTCTACTGGCACAGGGGAGCGCATTACTGTAGGGCAAACCGACATTTTGTTGTTGCTAAGGAACTTGCCTTTGAAACAGAACTAGCAGGACTATTTAACAATGGTCATGTAACCTGCTTTTACCAATAATAGTTAATAGGTAAACAGGATTTACAGCACAGTGAAATAAATTAGATGGAAAAAGATGTGAGAATGATATTTAAATCTGTTCTGAACTGAATTACAAAACTGCAGTCCTAAGTTGTGCTTTTCACACCAGTCCTTTCAATTTTCTCTCATGGACTGCCCTTTTTATGCTAAGTCAAATTAGGGAGAACAATATTTGTTTTTTGAACACCCCTATATCAAGCATTTTGTAACCTCCTTATAATAGTTACTTAAAATATTGCCATGTTCCCTTGCCATGTCTCTGGCATGTTCTGGGTACTGTTTAGAAATGAACATTGGTATGGTTTAAAGGGTGCAAACCTCTCCAGATAGTATGCATCAGAAAAAGAGAATTTCAAAGGTAAAGAACAAACTTCTCATCTGTAAGATATGTAGTACTATCTTTCCGCAAGCAGTCATTAAATTAAATTACATCTTGGCTGTTCCATCTTCACTAAAAAGTGCTCTGCTCAACAGCTGAACTATCTTACCTTGTCTTGATGTTTTGCTCAGCTCCCGATATACTTTGGGAAACGAGGAGATTAAACACTTTATTGTAATGTATTACCACTTTTAACTTTTCTGTCAGAAGTACCAATTCAGCACATTTTATTCATTTTTATTTGCGAGTATCAGTAGAAACTCATCAATAATCATTAACGTTGACCTCCAAACGCAGAGCTGATAGAAATATTAATGCCTGCTTTTACCAGTCTGGCAATACAGTACACGGCCTGACAGGAAAACAAATGATTCAAATCCAGACGATGGACACCGATGAACCGGTGTTAATTAATAGCCTTGTCAATAAAAGCTAGCTCTGATGCAAAGTGAGGCTGTTGTGGATGCCCACCTAAGGACATTAGACAAGCCCCTAGCGTTATTGATAACATCATGTATAGGAATTGCACTCTAAATCAATTAAATGTTTTTGCTAACAACACCTGATTAATTTAATATGCTTCGATTTCAGCAATGCATGCTATCCTCAGTGCAAAATGACAAGCAAATTGAATATTTAAATTAATTAGCAGGTATCTCATGGAAATTAGTAAGAAAAAGCTGTGAGCAGCAATCCGGTGATGAAAAAAAAGGTAAAGAAGACCATATACAGACGTGCTCAAATTTGTTGGTACCCTTACAGCTCATTGAAATAATGCTTCATTCCTCCTGAAAAGTGATGAAATTAAAAGCTATTTTATCATGTATACTTGCATGCCTTTGGTATGTCATAGAATAAAGCAAAGAAGCTGTGAAAAGAGATTAATTATTGCTTATTCTACAAAGATATTCTAAAATGGCCTGGACACATTTGTTGGTACCCCTTAGAAAAGATAATAAATAATTGGATTATAGTGATATTTCAAACTAATTAGTTTCTTTAATTAGTATCACACATGTCTCCAATCTTGTAATCAGTCATGCAGCCTATTTAAATGGAGAAAAGTAGTCACTGTGCTGTTTGGTATCATTGTGTGCACCACACTGAACATGGACCAGAGAAAGCAAAGGATAGAGTTGTCTGAGGAGATCAGAAAGAAAATAATAGACAAGCATGGTAAAGGTAAAGGCTACAAGACCATCTCCAAGCAGCTTGATGTTCCTGTGACAACAGTTGCAAATATTATTTAGAAGTTTAAGGTCCATGGAACTGTAGCCAACCTCCCTGGGCGCGGCCGCAAGAGGAAAATCGACCCCAGTGAACAGAAGGATAGTGCGAATGGTAGAAAAAGAACCAAGGATAACTGCCAAAGAGATACAAGCTGAACTCCAAGGTGAAGGTACGTCAGTTTCTGATCGCACCATCCGTCGCTTTTTGAGCGAAAGTGGGCTCCATGGAAGCATATTGACAAGCCACAATCCTTCTGGGAGAATGTCCTTTGGACAGATGAGTCAAAACTGGAGCTTTTTGGCAAGTCACATCAGCTCTATGTTCACAGACGAAAAAATGAAGCTTTCAAAGAAAAGAACACCATACCTACAGTGAAACATGGAGGAGGCTCGGTTATGTTTTGGGGCAGCTTTGCTGCGCCTGGCACAAGGTGCCT
This sequence comes from Acipenser ruthenus, assembly GCF_902713425.1. Taxonomy (NCBI): domain Eukaryota; kingdom Metazoa; phylum Chordata; class Actinopteri; order Acipenseriformes; family Acipenseridae; genus Acipenser; species Acipenser ruthenus. The sequence goes on from NC_081208.1 coordinate 27,693,717, forward strand.
TGAATCTGTGCAGGGCACAATGAAATCTCAAGACTATCAAGGCATTCTGGAGCGAAACGTACTGCCCAGTGTCAGAAAGCTCTGTCTCAGTCGCAGGTCATGGGTCCTCCACCAGGATAATGACCCAAAACACACAGCTAAAAGCACCCAAGAATGGATAAGAACAAAACATTGGACTATTCTGAAGTGGCCTTCTATGAGTCCTGATCTGAATCCTATCGAACATCTATGGAAAGAGCTGAAACTTGCAGTCTGGAGAAGGCACCCATCAAACCTGAGACAGCTGGAGCAGTTTGCTCAGGAAGAGTGGGCCAAACTACCTGTTAACAGGTGCAGAAGTCTCATTGAGAGCTACAGAAAACGTTTGATTGCAGTGATTGCCTCTAAAGGTTGTGCAACAAAATATTAGGTTAGCGGTCCCATCATTTTCGTCCATGCCATTTTCATTTGTTTTATTATTTACAATATTATGTTGAATAAAAAATCAAAAGCAAAGTCTGATTTCTATTAAATATGGAATAAACAGTGTTGGATGCCAATTACTTTTGTCAGTTTCAAGTTATTTCAGAGAAAATTGTGCATTCTTCGTTTTTTGTGGAGGGGTACCAACAAATTTGAGCACGTCTGTATATATATATATATATATATATATATATATATATATATATATATATATATATCCTTTTCCAACAGTTTACTTGTCACCATGTTGAAAGGAGGAAGGCAACAGTGGTTCAGCCTCAGTTTAACCAATAAACAGTTTGACATTAGGAAGGATGAGTACAATTATGTGTATGTACGCTGTCTGAAATGTCTTAGATTGTTCGATAGTTCTTAGAACAGCTTCTCAGGAGATCCCTGGTTCCAATCCTAGCTCAGCCATAGTATGGCCTCTGTGGAAGAAAATGTTGATTTGGAAACCTTTATTGGCCCAACATGTAAGTCTAACATGTAAACATTGCTGCTGGCATGAACTAATGAACAAACTTCCCGGTGTAGTGCTGTCCACAGTGAGCTGAGCATGCAGGGGCCATCAGTATCAGAGCAATAAAACATGACAGACGATGAGTGCAGCAGAAACTGCTCTAAAGAATGATGCCAACACAACAGTAAAAATAAAATATTCTATATAAACATAGAAATGTTTTTTACAGTTAAAATAAACAGAAATACATAATGACAAGTTTGCAAGTTTGAGGTATTTAAACTGCAGCACTAAAATAGACCCCTGTATCGTTTTAATTGCTTAGTACTATATACATATATAATGGTCATTGTGTAATATTACCAGTTATTGTTCAGTATTAGTATATATGGTCCACATTTTTAAGTCATTCATACATTTCCATTTTAATGATTTTTTTTTTTATATATTAGATTCATCCAGTTTCAGCAGGCATTCCTTTTATATGCTTTTAGAGACCTTTTACTCGTGATTAAAAGGTTATTCCCTGGCAATTAGAAATCTTTGTAACAAGAATTTAAGACTAAACTAAGGATCTTTTTTGTTAGAAGTGATGCTTCATTATAAGAAATCGGTTCCCAGAAGAACCTTGTTATCTTTTAATGAATGGCAGCAAAGCTTGATTATCCTCAAACTCGGATGATAGAGAGTCCTTTTGTTTTTTGTCCCTCAGTTTCTCACTGGTGTTTTTTTTTTTGGTGATCTGTCACAGCTGGAAACCGTGCTGATTGACTGGAAACGTTGTTTTGCAGTGTGTCTCCAATCCCTCTGGACTGCTCCCCTGCAGTAAATAAAACCTCATTTAGGGAAAGCTGCTGTTTGACTAAATAAGCATGTGGTGAAGGGGCCACCATAGTCCTTCTTGTTTCCGCAAGCTAAAAGCCACAATACTACAGCTATGGCCAAAAGTTTAGCTTCACCCTATAGAATTAACTAATTTTGCTTCATAGAGTCAAATGAAGCCTGCTGAATAATGTTATGTTAACATACTGAATTACCTACCGCTTTGTAGTTTTCCATATACTTAACAAAAAACTCACCAAAAATTGGAAAATATGACATTTCAAAATCTAACATGAAATACTGTACTACTATTATGGCTTCCAATGAACATTTGCGATATCATTTTGTAGTTTTTTTTTTTTTAAATTATAATTCAGCAAAATCTTTTTCTTTCTGTTTGTCTTATTTTATTTTTTGTCAAGGAAGTCTAACAATGTACAGCAGTATTTCTTTCGTCAATAAGCAATGTTTATAATATAGAAACCGTTATTCCACCTTCAACAAAGGGTTAAATAAAGACGCCTGTATTTTTTACATCATACGACATTTTGAATGAATGAAATTGCATACTGCAAATAAAATCGCCTGCACATTCATTAGGAACAGAGTGTTTGCAAGTAGAGGGTTGTGTTGCAATTAAAGTAGATATTAATAACCTAGGAGTTTTATCAGACTTTTATAAGTCTTCCTTTTGTTTAGGCAGTGTCTAGCATAATGTATCGCCGAATTTACACAATGAAAGATGTAATTCCATTCATGTATACCATCTCTAATAAATCACTTTCAAGGAAAAGAATCAGAAAGGGAATAGCCTGCAATCAATTAACAGAAACATAACAAAAATTCTCCACACTTTCTGCTCTCTCATTTCAAAGCTCAGTGTACCTTAGAGAGAAGGCCAATACAACTTCAACAACTATAGCATGATGTATTGATTCAGAGTATATAACCAGTAGCAGCCAAGGTATATGTTACACTTGAAGTTTATTATATGTAAAAGAGAAAAATCCATTATGACTGAGAATCGCAAATTAGGGTTTGGTTAACTAATCATTCTTCCTTGCTGTATTATTTTCTTGTATAACTGATCTTTCATTTCAGTCCATGCTCTTGTATGCTGTCCTTTTTAAATATAATTGTAGTGTGGCTCATAAATATAGAGATACAGAGAGATAAAATGACACCCAAATTCACCAGATTGGAACCTTCTGAATTTCATCAAGAGTCTATTAAATCTAAGAAAAAGAAAAAAAAAAGAAAAAACCTAAGGAAAACAACTACATAAAAAAAAAACTACTGCAAGGCAAACTGAATGTTGCCTAGATACCTTGCAAATAACTTACAACAAGTTAATTCTAAACTTTGCATGTTTTGTTAAATAAATAAATAAATAAATAAATAAATATTTGTTTTTTAAGCGTGGGCCATTGTACTTTTCTTTCTATTTTTGTGAATATGGGAAAACATGCCATAAAGCAATACTATAATCATTACTTTATATCCATTCGTTACTGAGGTCTCAAATGTGCACTTTTAAAAGAAACACGTGTCATAGTATATGTATATTTTGTACTACCAAAAGTTAAAGAAATGTCTTTTACTGGCCATTTAGACTGGAAGGTGAAAACCCTTCCCTTATTGACTGCTAAAGGAACTGCTGAGTGCTTGTAACATATTCCTGAGATGCATGGAAACTAAGAACTAAAATGAAAATACATGAAGTACTGTGCTATAATGTGTTTCTTTCAAAATATCAAAGTTGTGATCTATATAGCTAAAGGAAGCCCAAAACAGGTATGATTTTTTAGAATTATTCTTTTATGCGACTATCACTTTAAACTGTATCAGAGTCTGAGAGTTTCATTTATAACTTCCTACTGCTGAAAGGAATATCAGAAGCATATATCTGGCTCACATAGTGATTAAGTGTCAGGCAGGATTTAAGTGGAGGGGGGATTTGTAAACATTCTGACACCAATGATTTATATTTCTGTACATTGTGGTACACTGCAGCTTTTAGTAGCTCATACAAAATGTGTTGGTTAATAAAAAAAAATACCACTATTCTTCTCTCTTGAAATGAGAAGAAACACTATTCCATGGACCTTTAGTTTGCAGTACGGAAGTATGAAAGTATTAGTCTTTAATTGTAACTTGATAAATGACTGCTACAGAGCACTTTCTACTAGAAGAACATGATGTTCCAGGTTTGTATTCATTTTGAGATTAGTAGAGCATCAAAGGTCATGAGTGTCACTTCTTAAGTCATGTTTCTTTGTTTTTAAATTAAAAGTGAGCGGAGGAAACATACTGTACTTCACAGTTCTTCATAGAGTAATATTGTACATATTAGTTAGAAAAGGAGTTAATATGACTATGTTGAGTACAAAACTGTCATGTTAATATAATTGAATTTAACAGTCAGGCATCTATTGACTTAAAAATCGAAATAGCAGCACATCCTAAATACTGTCACCCTTAATACACTTATGATAAGACCTTATTTATACTATGCTATAAATAATACTAATACCACTATGACTAGTGAACCAAAAACTTACAAAAACAGTTACAGACACCTTCTTTGGAGCCCCCAGAACAGCTGCCCGGAAAACAAAACATCTCTCCCTTGAAGGACAGGGGCCTTGCACCATCGAGGGCAAATCCCCACCTGTTGTGTCTCCTGAGACGCACCAGGAAATTGCCTCAGGTTGTTTAAGGGGTAAGAGGAAGACACAGTCTCAGCTGTCCACGGGGGAGGAGGAAGACTGCCATCCTTCCTCAATTGCACCAAGTTAGAACATATGCAATAGAAGAACATGTAGCCAGGGTATACGAAAGCTGATATAACTGTAGCATGAAGCTTTACAATAGTAATTTGGCATTACATTATACTTTAAACTGTTCTCCCTGTTTATAGTCTTCAAAAACTTTACTAGCACATTTGTTGATACATTTATCAATTGACCCTTACCTTTAAACCAAAATGTGACAGTGGAAAGAGGATGACTGTCAAATTCCAAGGTCGTTGTAACATAGCCACTATTGTACCTAACAGGGTTACCCTAGTTTATGAATGAAATCAAAATCTGCACATGGAATGGAACCATAACGAAGTTGGGAAAAAAAGCATGTTTTTGATTTTTTATATTACTTTACTATCTACACATGTTAAGTAACAGAATATCACTGATGGTATTTTTGCAGTGCAGTTGCAATCACACAAGACTACTAGAATAAGTATATAGATAGATAGATAGTGATATTGATCAGATTTCATTAATACATCTATATTACTTGTGTAATTGTGTTAATGCTCCCAGAACTGCAACAGTAACCGTTATTTAAAACCAAATGCCATTTATCAGCCTTTGATTTATTTGTACAGCCACTGTATTAATTGAATGCTCGGCATTCTTCACTGTGTAAAATGAAAAGCAACTCAGCACTCTATACAGACGATGAAGATGAAAAAAATAATTAATTACAACTTTCTGAAACAGAATTAGTGACCTGAGGAGTAATTTCAGCTCTTGGCCCAAGATGGCTCATTTATATTTAGGCATTTCTGTTATTTATCATTATATGTCATCCTCTTTCCCATTTCCTGGAGATGTTTTCTATAAGCCTTTATGCCTGCCTCAGAAAATTCTTTTTTTTTTAAGCTATAACATCTTATGTTGCATTTTTGCCCAGTTGTACAATTAATCATCGGGGTACCCAAGGATACCAAACCCACAGGGAGAGGTTACCAGAGTTGTTCTCCAGTGGCTGTTTCAGTGCCGAGTACCATTTGTTGATAAAACAAAGAACACATGGAGAATACTGAACTATGGAGACTTCCATTTCATTTCATGGGCTGTGTGTATAAAAGTTTTTTGTTTGTAAATACATTAATCCATCACATATCCGATTGCGGTGGGACCAGAGTCTGGGCAGATATGTCAAAAGTCGGATGAATGAATCCTGTTTTAAATACCATTATACACAGCTGTAACAATGACTATATTCACACAACTATTGTTTTGAGATTCAGCCTGTATTAGGGAGCTCCCCTAAATCCCTTGTTTGCCGTGTGGGTGTGTGCATTCACTGCGGAGTGAGAGGCAGGAGATCGAGACAGAGGTTGAAGTTCATACGCACCGCAGGCAAACAGGATTTATTTACATATCAACACACCAAACAGCTCACGTGACACTACCAGCAATGGCAGTGCACGGAGCACATACAAAACAGTGTATGAAAACTTTGGTAGCATCTATAATATCTGAACTAATCTCTGTTCAATTCTAAATTAACATTGCTGAAGAGCTTGATCATGGCGGATAAACGGTGATGGCGGATATGTGAAGGGTGGCTATGTGAGGGGTGGATATGTGATGGATTACTGTACCTCTTTTTGTGGTACTTGCATGTTTCATTTAGGTTACAGAGATATATACAGTAAATGAGGTTTATGGTTTCATATTTGTGACTTTTTTTACATTGCAATGCTTTGCAGATAACTAAAAATAGCTGATATGTTGTATACTTTATTTATTTGCCCATGTGTACAGACAGGTCTAAACACGGATCAGGCTTATATTACTGTATGTGTGGGCTACAATTCTGTGCAAGATCGCTTTACATGGAGGATCTCTCCTCTTCTGTGTGTATGGGGATGTGAGAAAGGGTTAAAGGCATATACAGGTTGGCTTATCTACAGTCGCCAACACAGAACTATGGTACTGGTCATGGAGAAGACAATGCTTCATTAAAAGAAAATATCCATAGGGGGTGCTATTAGAGTTAACATCACGGAGTGCTACAATGCTGAATAAATGTTTATGCATATCTGGGCTTTAACAGTTTCACCCATGGCTTGTTCTAAGCTAGTACCAACATTCAACACTCTGTGTCAGCTAAATAAGCCACAACCTGTGTAACATATACATCTTACATGTTATGTAGTTATTCCTGATTAAGTAGTTTACTGTCTACAGTGTAATACATGTAGCTATTAAGGTATCCCATAACTGGTGTTACTATGTACGTAAGGGATACATTTTTCTCATCACAGTAGCTGTAAACACAGTACCACATTATGCAACATGATAACTTCAATGGTCGTTTTTAAAGGGTTTACACAGAAGTACTGAGGACAACCGTGATTCTCCTCACTGTACATTTTCACAACAGTTTAAAAACAGTGAGCGTTCCGGTCTTTGGAGGCACTCTTGTCTACGGTGGAATTGTCACAAATGTCACAAACCAGAATTCATTAAAGCCAGTCTGGGATGTTTCTGAGTCTGATTTATAGCTGTTTCTGTGCTAATTAATAGAAATGTCAGAAGCACACACAATCTTCATTCACTTACAACACCACACATGTTGGGTTTGAAGGATGTGTTTACATAAAAATGGGTTTAATTTCCAGTCTCAAAGGGGATCATTATACATTTTGCTTATATCACAAGGACATTAATCTGAGAGCACTGCAGAAACTGTGTTGTTTTTCAAGGAAACAGTTTGTATTGGATTAGAATTTGAAAATATGATATTTCAATTACGATATTCCATGCAGTAGCAACAACAATACATTTATAGGAAATTCTGTTAACCTTAACAATGTATAGGCTCAATATTGATATACACTGACTGGCCACTGTATTAGGTATAGAGTATTCATAGCTTCAAAGACTGAGTTTAATTAAGTTGAGATTTTTCTCATCTAAGCTATATGTAAAGTTGTATATAAAATATTCCATGTTACAGAAATGTATTTGCTAAATGAAAAAGAAAAAAGGGAGATGCTTTTTGTATTAAAATGGATAAAGATTCATGTTACTGTGGAAAGTGATTACTGAGTATTGTTTCAAAATGTGTTGGCAGATTTTGATTTAGCATACAAAGGCTTAGATCTGCCTTGTAAACACAAAGAGAGGAAGATATGAAGCCAGTGCGGGTTCTTTGTAATTTGATTTTGAAGGGTTTAAGTACACTCATTTTGGTCTTCTGAATCATACAGTTTAATAAGCCATATCAGTATGCATTTTGTTACCGGTATTGTATTGTTTCAGTTTCATTTGTTGTTTGGTACAGTAAATGGGTCACAAATGTCAGTGTACTTAAAACGTGCAACAATCTTTCATGCCATGATCAACAACTGCCACTCCAGCAAGGAAGTCTTTCAAAGTCTTTATTAAGGATTTGACACAGATCCAAAAATGGAACAAACTGTCTCAGCTTTGTAGTTCACAAAATGCCAGAGCGATGCTAGTGTATATGCTATTCCATCCAGTGATTCGTTCTTCCATTACTGCAGTGCATTAAGTTGTGTTACTAAAACCTATCAATTTGAATAAATGTGTTCCCCTTTCCAAAGCAGCAGTTTCATTTGTACATGATCTTTAAATAATTTTAAACAAATAAATTAATACTTTTTTTTTTTTTTTTGCCAATCACCTCACACTAAAGCAAACGTGATGGTCCGTGTGATCAGGTGGACTTGAGCGGCGTGTGTGGTGATGTCACGGACCAGGAAGAAGTGCAACAACAAAACGGGTACGGGGCTGAAGCTGAAAACACATTGGCGCTCAGTGTTTTTATTTAATTGAACAAACAAAACAGTCTAAACAAAACCACAACAATAACAAATAATCAACGTTCACAAAACGAGTACCTTTTACTCTGCAGTCGTGGTAGCATTCGCTCTCTCTTTTGCTATATTTGCGTTTTCTCTTAAGCTCTCCTTGGTAGCATTCATATTTTTTCTTGCTTGGCTCTCGCTCTAAACTCCTCAAAAACTCTCCACCTAATTAGCTTGGAGTGCGTATTTTATATTCTATAACTGGAGCCTAAATTACCCATTAATACAATAATTACCTTAAGACTCCAGCCACATTCCCATGAGATTTCTTGGGACGGCCAACTATACTTTATCAAATAATAAAGAATAATGACGGACGGTTTCCGTCCGCCCACACACAAATACATATATTAACAATACTACTACTAGTACTACTACTACTAATAATAATAATAATACAAATAACAACAATGATAAAAATACAACACAAATAATACTAATACATAAATAATAAAAGGGGCGGGCACCTTGCCGCAGTCCGTTAAACAGATGCATTGATCCTGAGTACACTACTTGGTGATTTTACATGGTGAATGTATTGTCTAAGGTTCTTGCCTGGACCAGTAGGTTTTGTTAAAGTGATAGGTAGAATTTTCCAGCGTTAAATAAGAAAATATAGAACTGGGGTTGTACCAACCACTTACTGTACAGGAACAAGGCTGGAGACAAGGTCCCTGCTTCAGGACTCCTCACTAGGGATATACTGCATCGCCTGTTAAAGGCAATCGTTGTTTGGGTTTTGAAAGTGTTTTTCTTTTGTTGCTTGTAAAAACTGTAATGTGCATCAAACACCTGCATGCTATTCCTACACAGGTTTTATTTTTTTGTTTAAATGCAATTTTGTGTTCTGTGTATTAGTTTGCCTTAAAAGACCAGTGAAAGGTAAGTTTCTTCCATACAAGGTTTTCAAAGTCTCTTCAGATTCAAGCAATCTGCAAGGCCAACTTCATTGCAGTCAGATACTTTTCATACTTACGAGTGTGTAATTCCCCAAAGTGAATGAAGTACTTAATTAACATGATGTGGGAGGATATCAACAAGAATGATTTGCATTTTAATAAAGTTAAACACAAATTACAAATTACAAGATCTTTGTAGAAATTATGTTTACAAAGAATGCAGAGACTGTCTTCAGAGATAATATCAGGGCCTGCAGCATTGACTGCATCAAAATATCAACAACCACAAATGATGGAACTGTGTGAAGTCAGGGCAACCAACCAAAACTAAAGAAAATAAAAGGTTTTGTAGGAATACTTCAAAATGGAGAAAGTTATTTCTGGTTACAAATCCTACATTTATGTAGGATGTGGTCTAGTGCAGGGGTATCAAGCCAGTGGTATTTCCAATCAATTCCAGACCTGTATGTTGATCCGTTTATTATTTAAATGTCCAAGCATCCATTAATTCATATAGGACCATGGCAGGAGAAAGGTCCTTAGCTTAAAAAGACAATACAGAGGTGAGAGACCCCTGGTCAGGTTTGATAGATTGCTTAGGTAGCATGAAGACAAAATGCTGATTCTGTTTCATATATTTCTACATTTGTTTAATAATGGTACCATCTATTGCATGCTTTTCAAAGCAAAATCTGACAATCCTATTTTCGTACCCAAAGAGCTAGACTTCCATCCACTGTACATAACTATACTGCACCCCAGAGCCCTATTGCCAAGCGACACATCATGGAGATATAAACTACAAGCCATAAGGATGGGCAGTTTTAGTGTACATATAAACGTGCTGGGATGCATCACAGAAACCCTGCTCAGGATTCCCTACGCATGGTGCTCTTATTAAAATACAAGAGTGCTCTCTTTTAACTTTGAGGTGAGATTAATTTATTTTATGGCCCTACATATGCAGCTTTTGTAAAACTAAAGTCGCTTTGGCTTCAAGACAAAACTTCTAGACAGTCAACACACAGCTCCCATTACCTACTATAATTTATGTGTCAGGGGGCATCTTCAATCAATCAGTAAGCAGCCTGAGCTTTAATGAAGTGTATTGATGATTTCATAAACTTTTGCACTGAAACTGGAGATGGCATATATGGTATGTTTCAGTGGGTGAAGCACGACTTCTATTTAAGACCTTCTGAAAAACCCATTCTGGAAAGCATCACGCACAAGCATTAGAAAGAACATGACGGCAAACATGCAGGATTGTTTCTGTTAAAACTAAACCATTTATTTCTCTTCATTAACGAGTGTGATCTAGAATCGCTAATTAGGTTTTACCTTCAATCACTTTTGATGCAGATCGTTTTTTATAGTATATTGAGCCGAGATCAGCCTCATAAACATCAGAGTCATTGGAAGGTGGTTTCAGTAGTAGACTGCTGACAAAATCATTTTCTATCATTTCACAAATATTATTTATGTTGTTGCAAGCCATTTCATTTAAAAATAAAGGTGTTTATGTAGCATTCAGATTAAAATGTTTTTGAACTACAGTAGAGATGCCTCATATACTATATTAAAACTACCTAAATAATGAATGCGAAGTGACACAGTCCCGTTTTCAGCAAGTGTTGATCAAGCATTATTTTGGTGATGTGAATTAGGTACAAGTTTGTGAATATTACTGAGGATAAAATGTATCGATTTTCTAATGTGATTATTACATAAATGTGGTGTGCTCTAAAACAAAACGTATAGGTTTATGCTGTGTGATTTAATAGACTCACTTGCTTCTGAAAATTATGGTTTTCACAAAACTAAATCAGATTATTAGTTTTCTGAAAATGTTGCTTTTCTGTGGTAAATACAGTTAATCCAATAATGATATTCCAATTTATTTTCTAAAAACAGTGTTTACATTCATCCATTACTTAACAAAATACCCAATCCTTGACAAATAGACTTATGTGTCAGATTATACCTTCATCAGTTTGTTATAAGTTTTATCTTTTTGAAAACTACCCAAATTCACTGGCTACTGGTAATCATTTGTCGGTGGACAAATGCTTTCATATCTTATTAGTTTGCTGGCTTGAGAAGAGTATCCTTTTTGGCTATTTTCAAAACAGAACCATTTGAATTCTAGAAACAACCTGCCGATTGTACTGCTTGTGTCCCAAAGGGTCTGTCCAGGTGGAGCTGAACTTATCATTTTCTGTTCATAAATGCCATTTAAAATACTATACATTTCAAAAAAACAGATTATGTATTAAGGAATAACAGGAATCGCAGATGTTGTCAGAATGTGAAGTGTATGTGCATGTTAACTCACAGTGAGGAGAAAAGAGGCCAGTCTAGCTCTTTTTCGTTACTGGATTGTGACATTAGCAGGAACACAGAAAGAATTGCTGAGGAATGAAAATGTTAAATACTTGTTGCCAGCTTTATGTCATTAAGACAGAAACTTCTCGGCAGTTTTAAAAGGTCTATTTATGTGCAGCTACAGAATCTGTTGTTATTATCGGCTAATCCTAGTTTACTGAATCTTCTCCAGTAGAAATAAGTCTTTCTCAGCCTACTAAGCAGGCTCATTTGTCACTGGAAACCCAATGATGCTACATGTCTGTAGAAATTGCTCTTTATTTTCATAAAGAGTGGGACACATAACAACACACAAAATGTAACTTTCCATTAATTATCCATGCATAAAGCACCATGTAATCAACACGATATTATTTTTTTTCAAAAGGTGACATTCCCACTCCTGGATCATTTTAATTAGCAGTTTTTAAACTATAAATAGGTTGGCTAAACGGCGGTCAGGAGTTCAGTTCAAAGCGACAGACAAGCAAACCAAGTGCGAGAATGAGAGCAGGTCGGGAGAGGGGAAGAGGGAATGGGGTCACCCCAGTTTCGGCTGCCGGAGCGGGGCTGAAGCAAAGCTGAAGCATCTCGTCTCCCGGAGAAAGCCACAGCTCCTCTCGCAGCAAAAAAGTAAATACATTAGGAAAGATAACCACGCAACAGGCCTAATATTTAAAATGAATGCTGAATAAGATGTCTGTGTTATAAAGTGCCAGCGCAGCTTTTCTTCAGTTCAGATACTGTATCAAAATGGAGAGACAGAAACAGAAGTTAGACTGAGAAGTTGTTTACAGTTTAAACACCAGTACTGTACTGTACTGTAGAAATATTGCATGAATCATTAGTATACGGAATTGGGGGACATGCTGTAGGAATGTTATATCCGAGGCGTATTATAACCAAGAGCTTCATAGCGAGGGAGCACTTCTATATAAAATTCTTAACTATAAAGCACTGCCACTTGGAGTGTGTTTGCTTCCAGTTGATTGGAGCCCACAGGGAGTGTTGTATTGGCCTTTGTGCTCCTGCTGGAGGAAAATGGGCTTCAGAGATATCTACTGGTCAGGCTCCCAATGCGTCCAGGCAGTGACTTCCCAGACATGGCCTGGGTAGATGAAAAGTGTCCATTCAATTGACAGTGGGAATGGAGGCTGCATATTTAACTTAAGTCCCTTTGAACTTTAAATGCGTTGCAGCAGTTAGATCAGGCATTTCAAATTGGGTTGAAAAAGATTTAGTTCAGGGAAAGTTAACTCCATTAAAAATCACAAGTTTGGTACAATCACTTAGGTAACGAGTGGCTAATTGTTTGTATGGAAAAGAGCCCTTGTTCTGTGAGGTTGTGTGGGAAGGTAGCTTTCACATTGTGCATTTATATTTTTTTATTGCTTTAGCTTAATTTTGTTTAATTACAGCCCCCAAGCACACAGTGCATTTGTACCTGGTCAATTAAAATGAGTCTATTTTAACCTTATCAGCTTCTGTTATCGCAATGTTTCATTTTCACAATGTCACGTAATTAGGAATGTCACAGCACCAAAGACAAACTGGCTGCTGATAATTCAGAACTTTGAAAAAAAAAACTTCAGAAAAATCTAGGATCTTTTCGGTACAAATGTGAGGGCATTGATTCTATTATTCTGTGATTGCAACACTGTATATTGCTACACTTGGACACTTTTGTAGCCACTCCATTATCTGGAGTTTGAAGCTTTTTACCTGGAGGGCCTCATAACTCAACACTGATCAATGACACATCAATAAAGGGCCCTGCATGCTGCAAACCCTAGCTATCGATCAACAACTGCCTTATGAGAAGGCACAGTATATGTTATCGAAGGAGAATTATCCTGCAATGAGAATAGATGAAACCAGATTATGTTGTAACACTCTGCTAGGTTCGAAATGGGACTTTCTGTCTATGACAGCATCATTGTGTAGTAATAGCAAAATCATGTCCCATCAGTTACGCAGTAACCAAGTCCTAACATTGTGATCAAGTGTATTGCATTTGAAGCCAATAAGACTTTCTGTTGATAGTAAATGTACACAGAGGAAGTATTTTCTTTGTGCCTACTGCAGACTGCTAGTAGAGATTTTTGGTGAACTCTCACAAGCCACATGTTTGTCAAGGTACTGCTCAGTCAGTTTTGAACTAGGTCTCAAAACAGCTTGCTATGGCACTGTTTTGAATTGTTTTGAAGTTGTCTTCTTGATGGTAAAAAAAAAAAAAAAAACTGAGAATCTAGGAAATATACAGTCTGTTTCACAAAGCCTCTTTTTATATAAAATAAAAAAAAATCTGTTGTCCTACAAATTCAGGCAGCAGGGGTTGTTAGAAACTGCTGCCCTAAGAATTGTCACCCATCCACTTAAAGGTGATATTATACACAAATTATTTTTAGCCATGAAAATAATAATCATACATTATATATATATATATATATATATATATATATATATATATATATATATATATATATATATATATATAACCATTAACAACTTATGTTGAAATTCCAAAGGAAAATCTTTATTTTCCACATGGTTGCCTTGCTGCTTTTTATAACCCATAATTAGTTGGCTCATTCAGTAGTACAAATCTTTGCTGTTTAGCCAATTCATTTGGTTGTATTTTCAGGTTTTGGTCCTGACATTTACTACAGTACCTTATATCTGATGCAATGGCTCTCTTGCCAGTAAATACCTATATTTTTAAAAGAACATTTCTTTTGGTCACTGTAATCATTTAACAAGACATGCACATAGGTATGTAATGAAAAGGATGTGTTTTGACGAATAGGAACAGTAAAGAAGTAGGATCTTCTTAACCTCTCAAAAGGATTTTTATGAATGCCTGACATTTGAAGGGGGTCAGCTGTTAACAAGCCAATTCGTTGTCATTTTATTTGTGGTTACTTATTTTTTGACTATGCATGGAAAATATTTTCAAATATCATATTCCTACCTGAATAGTTTAGAATGTTTTCCGTGAAAATGCCTATACCCGGGGATATAAAAAAAGTACTTTCCTGAATTAACAAAGAGTTGGTATTAGTGCTTTTGGTATCATGCAGGGAAAAAAAAAGTTATAATACTGTAATTGCTGTTTCTGTTGCTTAGGATTAAGCATATGAATAGTAATATTCTCTGTTGTCTACACTTATAGATGACTTATAGATTAAGTTTTATATTCACTGTGCGGCTGACTAACACACTATAGTCATTCTTGGCAAATGCTTGACCTGTTTACTGCGTGTATCAAGGCCATCTACAGTAGAAGGAACATACTCATCTAAATTTTGGATTTGGCCACTTAAAATGGATGTCAATGCATTTGCTTATTGTGTGTCATTCCTGCCCCAATCTGTACAATTGTTTGTATAATATATACCATTCCAGCAGGTAAACATTAAAATACCAATATTGGACACTGTTAGACACCCAGCTAAAGGTACACAAACCTGAAATATTCATCTAGTTTTCATAATACATAATGATCAACAGTATAAGACAGTTAGCTTATCTTGCTTGCTACGTTTAGCTGCTACTAGCTTCATTAAATGATTTGCTTCCATTTTCAAGCAGAGGGTTCACAATCTGGCACCCTCAAAAGTTGTGGGGGGCGGGGTAATACTGGTTATTTCTAATGAATCTGTGTATGCAGACTGGGGGAAAATAGCCTCAAATGACCCTGTGCCATAACTGGTTAACTGTATAGAACAATATCTACTAGAGGTGTCAGCCAGCGGGTATCAGCTGACAGAAATGTAACTTGTCTTATTATGTCAAACGTGAGCTAAAATGACAACTAATAGATGTTGCAAAAAGATAAACTGCCTTCATTTTCTGCCACATTACTACATAGGAATTTTGAGATCAGGCTGGTGAAAGCTAAGCCCCATTCACTTGAATAGAAAATAGATTTTCTAAATGTTGTGCCTGATTTTTAGTTATGGAAATAATAATAATAATAAAAAAATACGTTTTACGGGTCTGGGAAAATACAACATTATAGATGTAATGTGACTTTTTCTGCTTAAGCAGTGACAGCAAAATAAGAGGGGAAGATGGACTTTACAAAAAGGTAAAACAACTAGGCATGTTAGAGCTCTATTTAGAATAGTATTAGAAGATAGTAATAAAAAAGAAAAATATTTTTTTTAAAAAACACCTTTGCACTGCCATCATCACAGTTTTGCTTGTAGTGCCTCATTTAGAGGATTCTTCATATATATATATATTTTATTTTATTTATTTATTCTGGTCGCGTGAGAAGTTGTTACCTTGTAATATGTTGCAGCAAATCAAATTAAACAAAGACAGGTTTAAAATGCAGTTGTACAAGGGAACTGTAGGGCCTGACCTGAGAATGACTTTTTCAGTGATGTGCTTCAAACAAATCATTGATGTGAGTTAAAAAAAAAAATTTAAATGCAGAAAACACATTTCAGAAATCATGTTTCTAGCAAACAAATGGTTATATGTGTATTTGGAAGTAATTGGTATTACAATTGAACAGAGCCAGTTTGTAGGGCAACAAATTGAAATACTCTCTATTTTATTTCCTGGCATGAGTCAATAATTTAATGTGGTTTTAAAATGCTTTTAATAGAACATTATAAACTTGCCATATTTACCATGGCACAGCAGGGGAAGTAGCATTGCATTTAGTTGGGCAGCAGCAAGCTCACCAGGTGCACTGTTTCATCTGTAATAATAATAATAACCTTTTTAAACACAGAGGGAAATAGTCATGATAGCATACTTAAATACCTCGCTTCTAACCAGTGTCTACCTCAAGGATTTCTCATATCTTTTTAAACAGAGGGGGCCTACCTCTTAATGTTGGGCTATGAAACTCAAACGAATTTTAACAATGAGCATTATTCTCAAAGGACTCTGTGTCAAAGGAGAATTTATGATTAGAAATAAGAATTTCCATTTCTTCATCCTGGTCTTTTATCTTGAATTAAAGTGGTATCTCTTAAATCCTTTATCATTTCTATCAGCTGGATACTATTTAGAATACACTTTCTATTTGCATTTCCCACTGACAGCCTTATGCTTGAAGGTGTTTAGAACTCTTTAATGCCACATTGTATCTGTGAACAATAAGAAGCCTTCCTCTCTAAGCAGGATCCATCATCGATTTATTTTCTTAAATCATGCCCTCAATAGACCCTAATTTTCCTGCATACAGCAAAAAAGATTGCAGTAAATGGTCATTGTTTCAAGCTTCGCAGAAAGTACGAACAGGTCATACGAATGCTTTTCAAATCAGATGAAAAAAGAAACACTGGATATTGTAAATGAAAAAGAAACCTCAGTTATCTTGTGGAAGTTGACAACACATACAATACAGAGTGTCAGATCTGAACCCTTTGTAGCTTGAGACTGATGATTTTCATTTGCCCACTACGTAAAACCACTGACGGCACTGTGGCATTGTATTGATCTGTGCTGTTAAAGACACTTCAGTTAAAATCGCCTCTGAACACCCAAAGAATAAACTGAATTCCAAAAACCAATGACTGAGACAGTCAGTTCCAGATGCTCTAAGCTACCTATTCATTGGTTGGCTGTGAAGATACTTTTCTAGTACCGCCTAGTACTGCCAGTATTTTGATTGGGTATGGATTGGTGTGTGTAGTTAGTATACAGTTAGTGGGTTATATATATATATATATATATATATATATATATATATATATATATATATATATATATATATATATATTTACAGCTGCTTAAACTCTGCAGTGGGAGCACTAGAGATGATACAATGGGACAAGCTATTGGATTTACCAATTCATTATCTAATGCACCTCCCTATTAGGATCATTGTACAATATGTTTTACCAAATCCATTTCTAATAATGCTGGGGTTCTGCTAGGATAAATAACAGTATCATAATTGCTGGATGGTTAGTGTTAACAGCACACCTTAAATAACCTTATTATTACTACTCTAAAAAATATCAATTCACTATTTAAAACAAAGAAAGGTAGTAAGAATTGTAAAGATAAACAGAAGCAATAACATTTGTATCTAAACAATTTCCCAGAAGAATGTCTATGCTGCTATGAGATATATAAAAAGGAGAATTCTGCAGTTTTTTTAATCTTTGTAGGTAGTCACATGATTAAATAATACTCTCAGGATAAACTGAAGTGACGCATAGATTCCATTTAGTTGCCAAAAAGCATTTAACATTTGATGAATCCATATCCAAATACAGCCTCAAGTGGTTCTGGTCCCAAATAAATGGTTTTAATTCATATAGGTACAGGTCTGTGGAATCACCACCAGACAATGTGGAAACTAGGTATATGTTTTGTTAAGCTGAAGGAACACAAAGCCACTTTGTGGTTCAGAACTTGGTTTCAGGAGATTAGGTTTCAGGCCACAGCTTGGCACACCAGGGGAGACTCAGGGTTTGATACAGCAAAGTTGCCTCAAACTAGGTCTCCCGGAAACCAGGTTTCAAGCCACTGTTCCTCAGAAAGTGACTTGTGTTCCCTCAGTTTACATTGTCAATGCCAAGATTCTAATTCTAATTCTAATGGCCACTGGATTTTTTAAGTGAATTTGTGGATGTGAAGATGCCACCATCTGAGAAAAATACTAAAACTGCACTGTAAGATAGCTTAAGTGGTCTCCTTTCTCAGTTCAGAAGACATTTAGATATCTAGTCTGAATACATCCATACCCTAAACCCAAGTGTATTTATAATTCAGTTTTTAAAGAAATAAAACAGCTGTTCATCTTGGCAGTGGGGGTACACCAGTGGTGTAGTGGTCTGCAGCCTAATAGAACTGTCTGAAAAATTAATTGAGAGCATAGTTTGGCATCACCTCCAATGTACTGAAAAGTACTGATTCTCAGCATAGAGGCACTCTCTTAGGAACAAAGTACTTAGCAGCAAATAAATATATTGCAGAACCTTACAATTTGTGGACGCTAAAACTCGCCAGTGCTTAGGGAATGTGGGTTCTGCATTTATAACTAATTAAACGTACTATCAGCATTAGAGACTGAGGAAATTGAGGAAGCTTAATTATCAGCCCTTAATGAGCAGCTGTCTTAAAATGTGGGTTCCAGAAAAATACTCATTTAATCTTTATAATAAAGACTGTATACCAACTTCAGCACTTCAGAATTTTTAATAGTGTATAATTTTGCTGGTAATTAAATATTTCTCCTTAAAAGCATAGTACTCAAATGAATAATGCAGTACAATATATCTGTTTCATCTGGCATGGAAACAATAATGCAGGGGACAAAGTTTTACATGGAATTATATTTAGTCTAGAAAATCTTTATGGAATTTCCAAGTGCTGTAATTATATTAGAGAGCCTCAAGCTAACAACATTTCCTTCAACCTGTGAGATCGCGGGATCAAAAGAGCATCATTACCACGCCACCAAAACAGATAAACCTTTGTGATTCAACTATAATGGAAAGGGCATGTTGACCACCGTGTTTGCAGAGCAGCAAATAAGATCTGCCCTTCTTGCCAGCAAAAGGCTACACTGTCTCCTAATTACACTAGTCCCCGCAGACCTTATTACCTTTGTTGGATGGCAGTAAACAAATTCTTCATCCGTCATGTTATTAGTCCACCAACATGGCCATCAGCCTCCTGGAAAGTTGGTGAGGACAATGAAAAACAAGCTTAATATTTTATATACACCTAATTGTGTCTATCTGAAGTGTCCTTATGTGAGAATTAAGCGCTTCTTTCTGTTTTGGTGATAATGCCCCCTATTTGCCACTGTGCTGTAGTAATAAGGCATCACTTACTAATTTTATAAAGGTCAAAATATGTTGCTATATTCACAATTTTTATCATATTGAATGTCACTTAAATTGGAATATGAAACTACCGGTAAATCATTTTTTCAACACAACTTAATAAAGTAATATGGAAACTTCAGGCCTGTATTTCTACTTAAAATAGCTTCTAGTAAAGATAACATGGCTTCTAATATGGAAGTGACCACTCTGTAATGAAAATGAGAACTGTGAGGTCATGTGATTGCTTAGATTAACGGTCAAGTTGCCGTCTAGTTCTATTAGAGAAAAGGACATTTCGGTCATATTTTGGTCACATTTGGATTTATTTATTATGTTCAGGTAAACTGCAGAACCTCAATTTTCAGTTAATTATATCAGTGAAATGGGGCTGATTCGTAAATAGCAAGGTTTTTTCTTCTTATGGAAACTAGCCATTAAAATGTTATAACAGGTACAGTAACTGACAACACAGACTACATGTAAAGTCCCTGAACCCACACATTATGCATTAAATGAATTTCTTCCAAATCTACTGCCAGTACTTGCGTAACATATGTGCAGTGAATAGCTTCAACAAGGCACCAATTGATAGACATCTAGAACAGTGTTTTATCAATAACTTTATGCACATGTTTGGGACTGGCAGGGAGGGGGTTAAAATTCCTCCCTGCCAGGAAAACATGTGAGAATGTGGCTGAAGCCCTAATTGAATAATCAGCAATTATTGATTAATTGGGCTCCAGCCACAGGGGATAAAAGCCAGGGGAGAGGCCCTGGCTAGAGAAGGAGAGGTTGACCGAGGTTTGAGACTCAGACAGTATAAAGTTCAAAAATAAAGTTTTTAATAAACAAAAATACAAAATAAACCGGCACGAGGGCCAAACAAAAAGGTTTTAAACATAAAATAAACACAAAGCAAAAAGCAAAAATTACGAAAATAAAGGTTTCCAGGCTGGGCGTTGCCTTCACTGGATTAAAACAGAAAAACACAGTACACACAAAAACACTCTTGCTTCTCCTTCTAGAACTCTCCTTCTTTAGCCAGGGCCTCTCCCCTGGCTTTTATCCCCTGTGGCTGGAGCCCAATTAATCAATAATTGCTGATTATTCAATTAGGGCTCCAGCCACATTCTCACATGTTTTCCTGGCAGGGAGGAATTTTAACCCCCTCCCTGCCAGTCCCAACCATGTTCATAAAGACGGGGCAGTCCCCCGTCACAGGATCCCATTGAGGTTTGCATCTCCTTCCCAAGGGGACCATGCAGCATCACACATGTACTGTACATTCCATTATACATACAAAAAATGTTTACAACATCGCCAATCAAACCCAATAAGCAACCAATAGAATCCAGGGAATGTGCTATGTGTGCATTATTTTGGGATTGTCTTCCTTTACAGTGATACAGTAGTAAGTAAATCTTGTTCAACTGTTTTTGATTGGATTGATAGTATAGACCTTAAATTATGCAACATACAATCAAACCCACTTAATATCACTCCTGAAAAAGTCACCCTCCACTTATCACCAAGAGAATATAATGGAAGTCAATAGTGTCAAGCACCTGATAATATCACTTTGGTTATGTATCCGTCACACAACTGATTTCCACCTCACTTTCTATCATTTTGGAAAATAGATAAGATTAGAAGGTTTGCATGTAAGTAAGTTGCTTTACAGTACTGAAATGATGCAACATAAAGTATGGTAGCCCAATATAGAAATTCTTTTTTTTTTTTAATATGGGGGGTGGGGGTTACAAATTGAACTTTTTCAAAAATATTTCATCTTTACAGAGCTGTTATACAGTAGGCCAGGTTAGTGTCTGTTATTACAATAATCATTGAAACTGACTGTTACGGATAACGAATGCAAAACATGACTGCAATGGTCAGATCCAGCCAGACTGACCTTTAGATTTGAAAGATCACACTCTGCTGTAGGCCAAAGGGTATTTTTATTTTCCAGTGGTTCCATTAAAAAAAAATGTGTATGCATATGCTGGATTTTAAGGAGATCAGAAATTCCTTTATGATAAAACCAGGGTAGTTCATATTACGGTCAAATGATTCCATCTATTGACTAGTAAAAACATGTTTTACACAGTATACCATAGGCATAGTATCTGCTGTTTAACAGCTAGTATGTTCTGTGCTGTTAGAATTCCCATTAGTTGCGAACTGGTTTCAGTTTCAGGTTTTATGTACACTTCAGTGATCGATTGCAAAATGTTGTGCACTCCTGCGACATTGACCACATTGAAATAATAAAGAACAGAGTTGTTTAGCATTTATTAACCTGAATAGAAAAGAGCCTGTTTCTAGTCATCTTGCCACTATAAAATACATATTAGTGTCATGAATATTATGCCCCATTCCTCACCTCCAGCAGTGTTAAATTATTCTGCCCTCCTCCAATTCGAAGAGAGCTGAAAATAATTGATATGCTGTCCTCAGGTAAAATCGGATGTTTCTGTCAATTTCTGCTTCCAAGATTTTACAAGCTCTATATATTAAGTGCTATGGGCGCTGTGGCTGCCAGGCTTCTTTTGACAGGGAACTTGGAGTTGTTGGACATCAACATGCCACTGGGAGCTAAAACCATTAATTGAAGCTCTGATGACTAATCCATTACTTTGCCTGGCTTCATGGATCCAGGCATAACAGTTGTCCCTCCAATCAGAAATGCATTCATGCAGACGTGTCTAGAGCTCTCATCAAGATCAAAATCATTGATTATTTTCTTTTACCTATTGCTACGCAGTGCAGGCTTGGGATCCGAGAACATGAACAGCATGCCCTGTTGAATTAGCATTAGAAGTTTTGCTTTGTCTGCAAAATCAACATGTGTCTGTGATACAGGGATAAATTTATTTAAGTTGGAATCGCTTTCCACTGCTTAGCTTGGTCACAGTCTCCATATTATTTTATTTATCCAGTTGCTATAGCTGGCACTGGTCTTTGATTTTTACATTAGGATAATCAAAACTTTGAGAAAGTTTAAAAGCAGAATTTAATCAACATTTAATTCACTTTTAATGCAACTTGTGTTTTAAGGACAGCTTGTGGACAGCATGAGGCTGATAGGGAGTGATGTTCAATGTTCTGACATAATGGTTATAATTACAGGCAATTTGTTTTTTGTATTATTATTACTATTATTTAAATTATGTTTTCAACAAGTTGCATGATTTTGCTACTGGCATTAATAACTTAAACATGATGATATCTCAAGTCAATCAATCAATCAATCAATCAATCAATCTTTATTTTATATAGCGGCTTTCATAGTGGACCACCATCACAAAGCGCTTTACAAGATGCAGTAACAAGAAGAAAATCCATAATAGTTTAAATACAGAGAAATGCATAATACATGCTATACAGTAAAAAAAAAATATCACAAGTTCAGTAGGGAAGCGCATAAATTATAGGGCATTTTCATTATGTAAATGCCTAGCTAAGTCTATATAAGACTGCTCTGGCTCCATTATAAGGCTCTTTATTATAACACTGGCTGATGTATGCCTTGGCTTGCATTATGCCCTATTAATATCAGCTTCATTGTTTCACACCTCATTATAACTGAAAAATTCATGGGCAGTTTCCTAATGAGGGTGGAGTGCAGAAATGTGGAGCAAAATGTATAATTGTTTTAGGTCATTATTAATACGTCTTTAGCAGCTTTTCACTAGGATGTTTTAAATTACAAACATTAGTGTTAGAACTGAGCCTAGTTGTTTTGACAGATATGAAAGAAGAGACAGGGAAGGTAACAGCTAAGTCTCAACAGAAGTCTCTTTGACTGGAGCAGACACTCCAAACAGACCCCAACACTGACACAGAATTGAGATTTTTTATTTTTTTGTTTAAACCAGACTGCTGTTAAATGATTTGTCCTTTATGAGAGCACCTTTGGTGTCAATTTAACACTTAAAAGCCTTTTTCTTTCTCTGACTGAAGCTCAAGTAGATTTTGTGAACTGTTCTATTCCCCTCAAGACCCCCTTGTCAATGGCAGACACTTTAAACAGATTTTAGTTCTTCAAATATTGCAGCCATCAAGCAGGCTTGCATCCTAGCTGTGCAAAGTTGATGGGCTTCGCTGGGGATTCCAGAGGGAACGCTGCTCTGGCTCTGGGTTAGGGAGGCAGCCCAGCAGGGATTGTTTCTCCTCATCATGCTACAGTGGACCATACTGGTCAGACACTTAGTGAGCTCAGGCAGACACCTGCAGGGCTGGCCTTTGTCCTCCAGAGGCCAATAGCTCGCTGACATCTGTTTTTAAGTTGCTGGGTGTAAAGTGGAAATTCACTTGGTAGTAGGATGGGAGGATGCCCACCGAACCTTTAGTTATTCTGAGCTGTGTGGGGAATTGCTGCAGTGAGGGAACATAATTGGGCATTCTAAATTGGCGAGCAAATTGGGGTAATAATAATAATGATGCTGCAGCCATCAATTTGGATCTGTGTGCTACAGGAATATGCAAATCCATTGAAATACAGTCCTATGACCTCTGGCATAATTTCTGTTCTGTGCCTAATATATATATATAGATATATACAGTAGATATACACTTTTTTACACAGAGTTATAAATGCATGGTGTAGCCGACCAGGTGAAGTAGTAGGATTTAAAACACATGGAAGATTAAAAAAATACAAGATTCTGTGCTTTTAAATTACAATAGTTCCCCCCAATAGGGGACAAAGGTGTCCTAACAAAAGACGAGCCTTGGTGGGCCGAATGGCCTTTTCTCGTTCCGAGACTTTTCTTATGATCTTATTCTTTAAGGATATTATTTTCAAGTATTGCTCATCCTTGTTTGGGTCTTCCAGTCCTGTTACAGATGATTTTTTTCTGTACCTGTTGATTATGCTTCGATACCACACCTTGAAAATCAAGTAATGTGAGCTATTTCACTCAATGTTTTTCCTTCTTTATGCAAATCAAGGTTGTTATAATAGTAGAAAACACTTGTCGAGGCCTTGAGTAACTTGAGTAAGACTTTTGCACAGTAGTGTGTGTGTATATATATATATATATATATATATATATATATATATATATATATATATATATATATATATATATAACACACACACACACACACACACACCTCAGCCTAATTCAATTGACCTACAATTCATGATGCACAAATGGCGAGGAGGAACTAACATCACCAAGAAGATTATCAAGAAGATATGCCTTTTATAACTTCAAAAAAGCCTCTCCACCTCTGTTCTAATTTTCATGGCAGAATGCAATAGAGTCCCTGAACACATGCAGTAATTAATGTAAGTGCATTACGCTTCCTATTAAAATTCACCTGTCCTAACATTTCAATTTGTCATGATTAAATGGAACTGAAATAAGGTGCTGCTTTATAATTTAATACAAATGATGATATATTGCATTGTGTGTTTGTACTGTGGCTCTGGATGAGATGTATAGGACAGTTCTACATGACAAATTGTTCAGCTTGCTGAGTAACATTAGCTGTGTTCTAGCACTTGAACGCACTACTTTAGTGGAGTTGGGCAATGGAGATAGCTTGCATCATTATCTAATTTCCTCATAGTCTTTGATAGCTTGCATTTGGAACAACACAAAGTGCTTCGGTGTTGAAAGACGATAACTTTCCATTATTTCTGATCAGCACATCAATGAAACATTAATTGAACAGCAGATTAATTATTCATACATGCACCAGGTGCATAGGTAAAGAATAAAAGGTTGTTGCAGAAACTGCTGAAGTTTCTTGTTCCCATTTAATTGAAGGTCATTACCTTTCTGACCCCAAGTGACAAATGCGCATTTAATTAATTATAAATATTACATGTGATTTCACCACACCATACATACTTACTCTGAAAACCCAACACCATAACCCCTTCTACTCAATTCACTTTTCTGAATGCTTTGAATCCAGTGTAGGCTGTGTAGAATGTATATAGCCAGGACGAACCACAGCTTGTTTTACAGCGCTCTGAATTGCATTACCCCTAACAATAAGTGATGGATGCTAACTGATTCCCTGGTGCTGTAAAAAAAAAAAAAAGCAGCTGTGGTGGGGTACAGCTTGATCAAATCAACCTTTACACATCTCTTTTCTCATTAAATAATGCATTGAATTTGATGTAATGTACAATAATATAAAAATATGCACACAATTGCGTGAAGGTGTACTCAGTGTAAACAGTGTTTTCAAACAATTGCCACTTCCGATAACTGTGTACCGTACTTCCAACTTTTTGTATTAATTTTAGGCTTGTCAGAATCCTCTGCTCTATACTTCTCTGCTCTTTGCTGGTGGAACAGAGGGTGGCTGTTATTTATTAGAAAAGCAGGCTTTCCTCACTAGGTAATGTCAGTTCTACTGGTTAATGGCATGAGGTGAAGTCAACCCTAATAAACCATGGTTTTACCATGCTTTTCTTGTGGTTACACTATGCATGTACCATAGTTTACCCAGCTTTACAATGCTTACCTATTCTTTACCATGCTTTCACAATGATTTATTACACTTTACTATATTTGTATTATTGTACACCTATAAGGGAAGAGCATTTACTGGTGACAGAAAGAGTGTTATCTGCTGTAAATGGCATACTGGAGGTAAATGAAGGTAAGAAATGCACTAGCACATTACTAAGCACAGTAGGGCAGTTAGATTTCTCTATTACTGACGACTATATTTCTGTTTTTAGCTGGAAACCTGTGCATTCCATGGCAGTAGATGACTTCTCCTCAGACAATCAGAAATGCTCTTGTCTCCCATTAAGTCTACTCAATAGCATGAATTTTCACTATTGTTTGAATGTGGTTATCGCTCATAACACAGCACCCCTCTTTTCCATTATTAAAAATGTTTTGAACCTAATTATTTTAATCAAGTTATGATTTATTTGAGCCTGAATTCATATTGTAAGAGTAAGTAGATCTGGAGTATTATTTTATTCACATGAGATAGGATTAACGCTGTACATGGGCATTACATAATTATCTTCTTTTTATTTTGTATTCGGGCATCACTACTTCTAAACTAACCTATAAAACATGGCTGTACTGTACATGAGCTCTCTTGTACACATTTCATAGGGGCAGCACATTGTTGAATAAACTCAGACCTATTATATATCATTATTATAACCTTCCCAAAGGTTCTCAATGGACCCCCAACTCTGAATGCACATGAAATCCGTAATTATGATATTTCACCTGCATCATGTTCAGTGTTTTCTTGCAGAAAGGCATTGAGCTTTTCCCTCAGCATTGTATTATGATGATGATTTTATCCTGATTGTGACTAATATTACCTTGGAAACGGCACACAGCTCATTCCAGTTCATTCATGTACAGCATTAGATTTTTCCTCCAAAGAGAAAAGGACTGAAACATTATGCATTAGTCTTCAATCTCTTTCTTAGCAAACCTGAAACAGTGGCATATTTATTATTGCTGTCAACTAGGGTTAAATGATAGTTCTTCAGTTTTATTGGTTCAGTTGAAATATTCTGTTGATCTTAATTCAGTCTGAAAAATCTTGTAACTGACAGCTCGGAGTGAATATGCTTTATCATGTTTTTTTTTTGTTGTTTTCTTTCAAACGTGACACGTCCTGAAAACATAATGTTACTCAAGGTTATACATTCAGGTATTTTGATAACTAGATTTACATACATTGCTGATCTTAATTTGTTTAGAGAAATTGCACAATGTATTTAAATAACATGCTTAAAGGACATTAATGCATCCATGCATTTCATGCAGTGCTATTCACTATAGCTTGCTATAACTTATCTCAAATTCTTAGCTATGGAAGAATAACAATTCATAAGGAAGGTATATTTGATATCAGTGATATTTTAGTAACCTTTGTTGTTCTCAGATTGCTCCATCATTCTCTTACTCTCTGGTTGCTAGGAATTATGGGGAACTGTGACAGTCTGGCTCGCAGTGGTGTGGTGGATGACGTCACGGACCAGGAAGTAACTGACTCCAAACAGTGGATGGGCAGGTGAAACTGAGTGCAAAAGCACTCAGCGTATTTAATAACAAACAAACAAAATATTTAAACAAAATACAAACAAAAGGGCACGAGGGCCAAACGAATAAATAAACAAACAAGTAAGTGCCGTGCTGGATTATCCAGCACGTATTAGCAATTGTTTTTTAAATATTATTCCTTCTCTCCGCTCCCCGTACTCTCTACTCCAACACCCCAACATCAAGTGCAGAGAGCTGCAGGTTTATATACTCTGGCCGAGGGATTAACTAGTTGGTAATTATCTTATTATCCCCCGGCCAGAGTCTGCACGCGTTTGGTAAGGATGCATGACTGTCAGCTATTTAAGTAATCAGTAGCTGATCAGCCATGCATCCTCACGGGGTTTTTAAATAATAATAAAAGACGCGGCGCTTTTACCCGCGCCGCAAACAAAAATACAAATAATAATAAATAGGGGCGGGACACTCCGCCACAGGAACATAAAAAAAAAAACAAACAAAAAAAAAAAAAAACATTTGTTTCCAAGGTCGACTATTAACATATATAGTTTTTAAAAAAAAAACTATACTTTTGCATAGTTCAATTTAGAAAATCTTGACTAAAGTGTGTTCTCTCGATTCCTCTTATCAATCCACAGACAGGGGAGTGCGAGCCTGCTTGATGGTTTCAATTGCATAGCAGAGGTTATTTTCATATCTGAAGCACACTTATTAGACATGCATGAGCTTCTTGTTCATTTTAATAAGCTCTTCTCTTGTTTTTTTTCTGTTGAGATGCAGCAAATCCCTTTAGAGTATTTGTTTCCTCCACATCTCAAAGCCTTATTAGACTCCAATGTTTTGTTTTTGTATTTCAGAATGCTGTTTTCTTTATTATTTGCTACACAATGGAGGCCGGCATGCAAGCTTGGCCATTCTAGGACTATTCCTCCACATGTTTTGTGAATATTTTATTTTTAGATACTTTTTCATATTCTTATTTATTTTGATGTAAAGGGGGTTACAGTGGCCATAAAATGTGAGATGCTGTTTACAGCCTGGCACATTTGTGTATTCCTGTGACAGAGTGGTAAGTGAATACAGGTGAGTGTAGTGCAGAGTGGATACAAAACAGACAGACAACGATTTCCAGGTGCACGGGTGTTTATTGAATGATTAGCAATGTCCAGAGCCTTATGGCAAACACCTGTAAATAACAGTGTTGGAGTGATACAACGGCGTGTATCACTCGGTAATTATAATACCCAGGTTTGACCCGTAACCAAAAAGTCCAGTTTTGTACGTACACCCACATTAAACACAGAACACACACAGTTTTTAGTGACAGTGAATAAGTGCTAGTGGTGCAATACAGTTCTCCGTGAATGCAGGGGTGAAAGAGATGTCCGGGTTGATGCTGGCTTGCACTACAGCTCCGGACCGTGTTACTGGTAGTCTATTGAAACAGACAACAGTTATGACAAACACTAACAAACACAAGACAAACACTCACGGTTTTCAGCAATAACAGGGTCTCCTTTTAGGTTGTATCTAACCATTTACAAAGGAACAGATCACTTACACAACAACCCCTTATATACCCTCCCCCATGACCCCTAGGTTAACGAGCGCATCCGCTCCTCCAATTCGCAGATGCCACGCCGTTTCCCGTCCAGGTCATTGAGTTTGGGTACCATAGCTCTGCCCCTTTTCTAGATGGCCGACTTCCACCTAACCCAAGGAATAAATTGTCATGCCATTTAGTCCAGGGTACTCTGTTTTATTTTACACAGCGCCCTCACAGGTCGGGAGGGAGATCTAACACCAAGAATCATTCGATCTCTGTCACAATTCCGCACAAAGTTGAGGACATGCTTTGAGGACCACTTGCTTCCCCTCAAATTTGTGACCGAGCTTGTAAACCACTTAGCCCCCATTCTAGTGAAAATGTGTTCACAGTCGCCTTCATATATTTGTGGAAGTCTCAGTAAAAACAGCATAAACATACATATTGTCAAAACTCCCGTTTTGCATAAGACATCGACCTTTTAAAACTTGTGCCAGTAAACAGGGTTCAAGAGACATTTTGCAAGTCAGTGTCATCCGGAATAAAAAGGCTTACTTTGATCAGATGTACTATTGACCTGCCGTTGACTGTTCCAGTGCTCCATGTTTTCGATTCTCTGCCAATGAATGCCTTTGCTCATAATCCCAGGCAGATAGTGTCAAACCCTGCTTGCATATGAAATCTGGCTCTGTTACCAAGCAGAGACATCTTAATAAAGCAATATTCATGACAATGATATCATCTGGCGAGCCCTGCCTGTTCCTTACATCTCTACTGTATCCCTAATATTTGATCTGGCAATCACGTTATTAAAGAAATATATCAAATTTAATTAACGTATACTTGTGTTAGAGTGTGCATATAATTCCTTTTCACAAGGGCCCTGTGGGATTTGGCATGCCACATCCATAGGTTATGTATCTTAACTGTTGTCATTCTTTCAAAATAAGCCTTCGCTGAAGGCATAATTATGACTCACACACAACAGTAAAAGGCTGTTTAGGATAATTTATGAGTTTATTTTTTTCTGGTATAATTTTGATCTATTTTTTATATATATATATATATATATATATATATATATATATATATATATATATATATATATATATATATATTTGTATTTTCAGTCTCTGCTTTCTGCTCGTCCTTGGAAATACAGAGCGACATCTGACCAACTTTCAGTGCCAGGCTGGTGTGACAAAGTGAACTGGATGGCCATAAGCCAATTGCTCTCTTCCCAGGAAAGCCATTATGGGCAGGGAGCCTATTACCTCAGACTGCTGGGATGTGCATTGCCGCAAGCATTCCTCCAGGAAGCTAATAGTGTAAGCATGCTGCAGGCAAACTAGCTTCACGTCCCCTTATTTTCAAAGCTAAACAGAATCTCTGTTAAATCCCGTCTAAACACAAGCGTGATTTAAATGAATGTTTATTATACAAACCCTTTGGCAATTACTTGCAAAGATTCTACTGTAGTTTTTTGTTCTTTTTTTTTTGCTAAAAAAAAACCACCCTGTTACAACAACTTCTATAACACAATCGTAAAAATCATTATAATCCTCTTTCCAGTGTATTCTTAGTGCTGGATGTTTTGAGCTAATAAATCACCTGCGGGATTCATGCACACTTTACGGGCAGCAACATTAAGATCCACTTCTGCTTAGACATCCTTGTCCACTCTTAAGTGCCCTCAAATTCTGCTCAGGCACTCCAGTTCAATTGGAAGGTATAAGTCTGCCCTGTTGAATGTCAGTTCTTAATTAGAAAATGTCCTAATGTTTTTGGAGCCCGCTGCATGTATTTGTTTTCCTTATTGAGCAATAAACACAAACAGGCCATATAGCAATGTACTACACTAGGTAATTTTCATTCTATGGGTTTAATTTCAGCCAGCTTGAAATGTCATTGTGACAAGATGTATCAAATATATTGAGGAAACATTCCCAAGTAGCTCTAGTTATCTGGGTGTGGCTGTGCACAAGTAAAGCTGAATTCTGGTCCCCTACGTGCCAATATTTAATGCAGTCGATTGCAATGTTATTTTTTGCAGCATGCTCTGTTGTGTTTAACAGAATCTGCACTTACCCAAAAATTAACTTACCAAACTATGACAACTGTGTGCAGTTATTTAATGCTAATATTGAATAACTTGCCAAAAAAAACCAAACAATTTTTTATCACAATTGTTGTTTGTTTTGTTATATGGTACTTTTTAAAAGCCTATACAAGGTCAGCAGCAACATAATCATCTGTTATCTGTAAATGTAATCCTAGGGTTAGTTATTTTATTATAGAAGAATTTTGAGGCAGCAATAGCAGATTGAACTCTGAGCCTCAAGTTCAGAGGCCAGCTCACTGGATGGTACATTCACTATTGTTTCAGATACATTTGAAACAGTTCATATTTCAGGTATGGTTCCAGAAGCAGCTACACTTAAACCTAATACTAAATCATAATTTACCCCAAACCATTGATTTAAAGTCACTATCAGATTATTGAATCCCCCAGCAGGATAATTGAAATATTATTCTCAATACTACGGGTGCTATTCAAAGTGTTGATTTTCCTGATTTATATTAACAAATTTTTATAAATGATGGTGTACATTTAGCATTCTACGTATATATAGAAAAATATCTTCTCTAAATCAGGAGAAAAAAAGAGAGTAAGGAAACTTTTGCAGTGTTCAATTTTGAAATCTTATCTATCAACTAAAAAGGTATTCCTTGGTTTACAAACCCCTACACTGAAATACATTTCTCTGTTACAGATAATTGAATTGGTTTTGCATGTATTGATCCCCTGGCAACAGGTGGGGCCAGGGCTTTATTACAACAAAGTAGTGTAAAATGTGCTTTCCTCTCTTGAAAGATTAATTGGCTTATCTCTGAAGATTCTACTGAGGTCAGGGATATTAGTAAATAAGTGGAAATTTACATAAATTACACTTTTCCAGGTGTTGCAAAACTATTCTTTCAGTTAAACCCTCATGGACACAAGGTTTCTATATCTCACCCTGGAGAGAGACATTTTGTTACGCATTGTACCACACGACAGTGTGGTACGCATTTTGCTGTTGCATAGTGGATACTGCATTTGACTCGATCACAGGTAAACATGAGTGAGTTTTTGAGGGCACGTATCCCCTCTAGGTTTCCTATATAAAAATTACCATAGTTGTAGTCTATCTAGGTCACCAGCAGAACACCTTTTATTTGAAAGTGAAATGTATTTTTTTTATAATATACAATTCAATAAGTATTGTAACAATTGTGAGGGGGCTTACAAACAAGAAACTACCAGTAACTACTGTGTCCTCATGCATTGTCACTTACTGGAAATTAAACTGGACTAGTCATGTATAATGAAGTCTCTTTTGGAGGTCAGGTGGATCTTGCAATTAACAACGGACCTCTGACCACAACTTAAATACAACAAAAACCTGAAAGACTGCTTAGTTCACAGTAAATGCTCCAATAAAAACAACAAACAACAGAACAGCCCCAAACACTTTAAACAACTGAAATACACAACAAGCCATTCTGATAATATAACATGTAACACTGACCAACAACTTAACCACAACAGTAAAAATGGTACCTATGCAATCCAGTGTACAACATGTAATATAATATGTGTAGGAGAAACCAAAAATCCTTTCAAAACCAGGCTAGCACACCATCAGGCACAATTTAGAGGCACATAATCACCTGAGGGAACATGGCATAGACTCCCTTCAAATGACAGGATTACAAACTAATATTAATTGGACAGCTAAACTTAGGAAAAAAGCAGAAAGGAGATGGATAACCAAATTAACCACAATGACACCACTAGGATGTTATGAAAGAAATATTCCAAGAACCTGAACAACATTTTATGTAAGTAAACGGAGGAGTAATATCTTTCTTTTTTTTTCAATAACCAAATGTATACAACCTTAAAACACCAGCCAAAAACTACTTAATTAAATATGAGGAAAAACACAATCAAACTTGGACCGGCCACTGCCCTGCATTAAGGAAAGCAATTCCTTTAGAAAAAATCCTAAGGAAATGTCAGAATTGTGTAGTTTGTGACACCACAGTAACACAGCCTAAACAACGGCATGACGGCTGTGCTCCAAACTTGGTATTGATCTCCCTGTGCTGTGTGGACAGTATGCTGAGACGATACATAACAGCAGTGCTCCAAACTCGGTACAGATCTCCCTGTGTTGTGTGGACAGTACGCTGAGACAATACATGTTATCTGTTTGCTTTGCTTTTTCTACTTGCTCTTACACTCACAAGCAGATGACAGCTTGAGTTATCTTCTACTATCCCACTGGGTCCACCAGAAAATGTGTAACTTATTTTTAACCTCAGTATTTTCAACTAAAGCTAAAAACAACATTGCATAAACAAATGGAGCTGCATTGCAAACTCTTATTTCTTGTGCCGAATTAGAAAACCAAAGATGTCTAGACAACTGAAACGCATCATAAAGCAGTAAATCAATATTTAAAATTAGCTTGTTAAGCCAAAGCAAATTGAATAAAGAGCAGGTATAGTATAAATAATTACTAGCAAGCATGGACAAGTCCTAGAAACATACACACAGGTAGGACAGAACATGTAATAAATAATAAAAAATAAAAAAATAGAATGCAATAAAATTTATAAATTTATAAATGAGTTATAAACAACAGGTGAAGAAATTGCAGACATCCAACCAAAATTAACCTTTTGTGCTTACCATGAAACAAAAATGAAAAGCAATGCCTGGCATTCTAACACCTGCTGTAAGCAGTCTTTGAAATGTGTAGGTCAGTTTTCTGACAGGCCTTATACATTAATGCCATCAGCCATGGCAAGCTTTGCATGCACTTTCACACTGCTGCATAACTTTTATATCAAATGTCTTCTAATCCAATAACCTACCTGACATTTAAAAATACAATATAAATGAGATTATAAAACATCTTGCCAGGTCACTATTGGAAATAAGCGGTTTCATCTGAACAAGCTCTTCGTGTTACATTATTTCAAATAAATAAATAAATAAACATGCAGTAAGAACTGACCAATCACGGGGTACTGTATAATCACATTATTTGTTAGAGTTGGCTAAAAGCCTTTTTGTTCAGTGGCAAATCCAAAATTCAAATAGGTTATACATTATTTTCAGATCAAATAAATATGTTTTTCCCAAAGTAATGTTTATCTATATATATACTGTATATATATATATATATATATATATATATATATATATATATATATATATATATATATATATATATATATATATACTGTATATATATATATATATATATATATATATATAGATAGATAGATAGATAGATAGATAGATAGATAGATAGATAGATAGATAATTATGTATCTTTTAACAGTATGTTGTTTCATTGGTAAACATCATACATGTCAAACTGGAAAGGGTGGTAGAATTGTGTGTTTTGCCGAGGGTATTGCACAAGTGGTTATAAACAGAAGTAGCAACATTACATGACTGCAAGTAGAAGGATCCTCCTTCTACCAAATAAACTAAAAGCCCTGTGTCGATGCTCAAGCATTTAAAAAAGTTCTGGTCACTGTGGTTCAAACAGATGGCATTTCGTTTATTTGACATTCATGGATGCCAGTAAAACTCAGTAGTTAAAAGCAACCTAATCAGTGAGATGACACATTATAAATCATGTTAACAGGGCTTAATAAACAAGGAGCTGGAGATTTAAAAATATCCCTGCCCGAACTTGTAACTGTGAATTGAATAGTATTCACCCATATCTTACAGACAATCAAATTGTAAATAGAAGTGACCTAGGCTTGGAGACAAAACATTTATTAATCTTGGGGGAAATCAGCACAAAGCACATGGTTTTAAAAGCCCTTTGAAATCAGTCCAATAAATATGGCTTGCACCCGACATTGAGAGCTCGTCAGATCTCAGTAGCCAGGGCTTGGTTAGCACATGGTCAGTGTTGGTCAGGTGATCTCAGGTGTTGTACAGTATGAAGAGGTGTTGGCCTGTACTGACTCTATGTATCAATAAATCATGTAGACCATTTGTATTTATGACATTTGACAAACTACCAGTGTTAGGACAAACAAGGATTTTTTTTTTAATGTTAAAATAGTCTTTCATTATTCAAATTAAAATTGTCAAATTGAAAATATTCTTACAAAAACATAATGTTTCAGAAACCTGTATCAGTCAGACACCCTAAGGGTCAAGGTGGGCCCTTTCCTCCAGGATTCAGTAGTTCGGAAGACACTTACAAAGGCATTACAAATAATCCCAGCAATAAATACTCCATCCTTTAACACTCAGTCATAAAATCTTCAACAAAGGTAGACCAAGTATCTCAAAATACCCTGTGTCTCTCATCACCAATTTTTCTCAAAATGCAGAAATCATGACAGATCATGGGAAGATATTCAGAATAAAGAAGCTTTCATCATAGATGACCTGTATGTTAACAGGACAGAAATGATTACCTTTTACAATGAAACAGCTGTTGATATCTGCCACCTGGAGCCCTGGTCTCTTAATCTGTGAGGTCCAGTGGTTAAAGAAAAGGGCTTGTAACCAGGAGGTCCCCAGTTCAAATCCCACCTCAGCCACTGACTCATTGTGTGATCCTGAACAAGTCACTTAACCTCCTTGTGCTCCGTCTTTCGGGTGAGACGTAATTGTAAGTGAATCTGCAGCTGATGCATAGTTCACACACCCTAGTCTCTGTAAGTCACCTTGGATAAAGGCGTCTGCTAAATAAACAAATAATAATAATAATAATAATAATAATAATAATAATAATAATAATAATAATAATAATAATAATCTCCCATGTCCACAAAAATAATCCCAGGATAGAATATTATTTCTCTGTGAAAGATCTGCCCTCACCCCAATCAACCTTTGATGACCTACAATTATGAATCATATGTATGTTGTTTTTACTACAGTAATATAATTTTTGAAACTTTTTTCCCTTTGTTTCAGACTTCCTTGAATGGCTGTATTACTGAGTTTAAATTATGGAATCTGGTGTGTTCAGAGCAAGTATAATAGTCCCACTATCCCAGTGAAACATGCTGAAGAGAGAGACTGATACACACTGAAATTGCATTTCTTCTACTTGTGGTATCTCAATTCCAAAACATTCTTTAAAAAAAACAAATGTTAAAAATGAAATTGGGAAATAGCTGAAAATGATGAGCTAATCTGCAGGAAAATCTGTGTTTCCACTTCTGTTGTGAAGGCAGTTGTACTCAGACAGTCCCAAAATGCATATTTCTTCCAAATGGCCATCTGGCTTTACATCCCTTAGGTATTCAAATCCAGCCTTTTAAAATATTTATTTATTTATGTGGGTGATAAAAGCATGCAGTGATGCCTCACAGTATCTGAAACAAGGGAAGGAATTTTTTATTTGTTTTTTACGATTGGTATATAACAATGTACAGGCAGCTGCAGAATTGTGGCTTTTAAATGATTGCAAGTGCTTTGCTGCTGACTGGAATAAATAATGAGGCATTCGGGTGGAACTATTAACACACAAGAGTAAGGACAGAAGCCATAAGCTAACATCTGAAATCTGGACATTATTTTGATTTTGTCCAGCTGTTTGGTGTCAATGTCAGTGAAGATGTTTGTGTTTATTGACTATCAGAGGCACCTGCAGTCTTACGTTGTAAATGCATGTAGTTTCTACATTTTTACAACTAATTATGTAATGAAATGGCCTCTCAGCCCACTGAATTGAATGGAAAAGCAAGGGCTGGACACGAAATGCAAACCATACCGTTCAAGGACGAACGTCTTGCCATTCAACAAAAGAGATTAATTCTTGAATTATAAATGCATTCAGTGTTCTGTTGGCATGTTTTTTATAAAGTATGAGTTGAAGAAGGTTCCGTGAGTAAGGCCTAGTGTGGAATTGTGAAGTGTGATCAGTTGCAAACAAGGTCTTTCAAAGAGAAGATAACCTGCTTTAATCGACACTTTCCTCCATGATTACTGAGAACAGCCAAGATAGGCACTATTTCTGAATTAGATATAGATTTGGGGTTCAATTCAGCATTGTGGCTTTAACTTAAAACTCTTCAAAGAGGTGTTTTAGCTTTTCTTTATAAGCCAGGGGATTCAGTCTGTGCAAATGTTGCAACTAATACATTTATTTTAGGGGAAAAATAGATCCAAATTAACTGCTGTTATTATTTTAGATGGTGAAAGTTAACCAAAAAAAGATATTGATGGTATTCACAAAAAATGTATAGATTTTCTCATACATTAGCATAAGATATAGTGTAGTTTTTGGTCTGTATAAATATAGTTGCTTCTCTTCAGATATAGAAAAATGAATCAATATATTTTGACAATATATTGATTTCATAGACTGTCTAATATATTGTGTGCTGTATTTGGTTATCCACGATTTATTGTGAAATGCTTGTGAAAAAATAGTTTGTTTCTATAAAACAATCCAGACATTTCTCAGATTCTTTGACACGGTCATGTCAATGGTTAATCATCATATAAAGACAGTCACTTATCTTCGTCACACTTTAATTAGTTTAATAGTTTACTCCATCTGTAACAGTAGAATTCAAGAGCTTCACAGAAGTTCCCAATGCCATTTCCTTTCATGTAACAGTGATATTATCAGGACTGTTTTGAACGTGAATATTAAATTAGTCCATATGCTATCTCTCTCTCTCTCTCTCTCTCTCTCTCTCTCTCTCTCTCTCTCTCTCTCTCTCTCTCTCTCTATATATATATATATATATATATATATATATATATATATATATATGCAGTTCGGACTTTTAACCTTCCATAAATGCAAAATCTTTATGAGCATGAGCTATAGAGATGAGTGCATTGGGTAGCTATACTGCAGCTGGGAAATTAAATGGCTATGTCTGAAGAAGGTTTTGTTTTTTCCACGACATACTGATCCTAATCCAAATTTCTTACCATGGTCTGTGTTATAAAAACATTGCTTAGGAATGCAAATCATTCAACAGTCCCCTGCGTAAAGTGTAAGGTTACTCCTGAATACAAGCTTAGGCCTACATAGTAATGACTGCTTGTGGCGACAAACCCTCCCTGCTGATGCCATAATCCTTGGCTCATTATTGTGCATTTCGAGCTCTATACCTAATCTGATATTTTTATCTAGTAGATTTGTATGAGCTACATACATGTTCATTTATATAACACACTGTGTTCTAAGACTAAGGTTACACCAGTTGGAATTAACCTTTTACTAAAATGATTTTGTCTATCACAGAATAAGCATAGCTAGACAACCACTTAAATCGTGACATATAATGGGCAACTAGATTCTAGCACTTCCACCATGGGTATGGAGAATGCTGTTTCCAAAATTTGGTATGTTTCCGTTTGCCTCGAGTCCTGTCTTTGGAATAACAATACATGCATATCCCACTGATATTTGCTTCAATCTCTTTTGCAATTGTGGTGTCTTTTCTATTGCTAGAGACCACAGGACAGATTTATGAAGGTGTTCATGGCAAAATGTAATTTGCACAGTTTTTTATTTAATGAAAATAAAATAAAACGTCAAATGTTACAAAGCTAGCAACAAGCATCTCAGAAAGTTAATTTAAGGAGTTGTGTCATTTGTCTTGTCTGATACCCACAATCAAACCTTGCCTAGAGAAACACAGAATACAGTTGTGAACCGAATGTTAAGCTAATATCTCAAAGTGTTTGAACATCTGGAAATCAAAAAGCTACATGACCACAAAATATGAAACCTGAATTGTATTGCATGAAACATGATTATTATTTACAATTCACCAAGAAAAGAAACCTGTAACACTTTACATTGTGTCTCTAATTAGTGTGTATTTACATAGCAGTTACTCAGTAAATACATGTATATTTACACATAATTACAATGTCAGGGGTGTAAATCATTTTAAAAATTGGTGCTAAACTGTTTTGAAAGTTGGTGCTAATCAAGCCCTCCTCCCCCACCCTTCAACATGTTTTTAGTGTTTTGTGGATGAGTATGGGTGGGTCATGTGAGTAGTCCCTACCCAATGAAAGACTGTCATCATCTATAGTTGCTAAGGAATAAAAAAATAAATAAAACATTATTAAAACTTAAACATGACAAAAAAAAATTGTGAAGCTGTAACAGAATGGACTGGGCCATATGAAGTGACAGCCATAGCTGACAGAGTGAACTGAAGGGTGACAGGTCCGACAGCATCCTCCAGCCCAAGAAAATGAAATCTGTACTATGAAGGGATGATTGCCAGCCTTCCCTATTTCAGCTTGTCAGAAATAAAGGAACTACTTTCTTGTTTGTGTCTTTGTTTCGGTTCCTCTTCCAATATGTTTAGCCATTTTGAAACAGCACAAACACAATTGTTCTTTTTCTTGTCCAATTTTACTGTTAGCGTAAAACTTGATAATGGTTTGTCAGTGCTGTTTTAAGAACGAAACATGCCATCATGCTTTTGATCTACTCCTGATTATAAAGCAATGAAGTATTGATTGGCTGAAGTTTAAATTACTACTGGGGAAGTGGAGATGTATCGAACCCGATGACAGCCTCAAACATCATTTTTCACTCGGACTACCCCCGTTTTCTAGGCTCTTGCATAATGAATGCTAGAGAGACAAATTATATCGTTTAACACTATGGTAATTTGCTTTGAAGCTCAGATTTCGCCTTGCTGTCCAAGGGTCAGAAGAATCATTTTATGAAAATGTAAATGCCGGGACAGTAACTCAGTCAAAGTAATGAGCTAAAAACAACGATTGATCAGAACTATGCAGATGAGGCCTGCTGGGAAGTGGGGATGTCAGCAGGTGGAATGCTCTTTGCTTGGCTTCGGGAGCGGGGAGGCGGCTGATGTCTATTTTCTCTAGAGCATTTTCTCTGCATCACTGCTTTAGTTTATCTTGGCTGTATATTCCCCTGGTGTTATCTCCATGAGCCATGGAATATGACAAGGTTTGCAAATTTTACAATTTTAGAGAGCACATCACACAGTGCAATGGATACACATTTTCTTTAGACTTCTATTAATAAAAGCATGCAAAGCTTTGCATTGGACTCTGGTATTGGACTCTGCTGTCGTATAAGGTGGAAAACATTTTCTTTAAATGAAGTGAAAATAAAAAAGCATGTGCAATTGCTGTTTGTTCAAGCACTGATGTCATTCATTTGTTTCTTCATTTCAGAAACCTTGCTGTAAATTATTTAGGTTGGGCCAATGCATGGCTGAGTGAGACCAGACTTGAGTCATGCCAAGCAACACAATTTCACAATACTGCATGCTATGGCTCCTAAACTCATCAGAAATCACCATTGTACTCTTAATCAGATACAGGGACAGATGTAGACAGCTTTATTACAAATATGAATGACCCCCTGTGTATAAGATTGTTCCAATTCGATCCATTATACACACTTGCAAATCATAAAGAAATATAAGAACAGTGCTAGCTTTAATATATGTGCATTATTTAGGAAGAAAAAAACACACATGCAGGCAGACTCACATAATGTAAAATTGGAAAAGGCCACTGTGTTATGTTTAAAGAATATTAATTTTCTCGCAGCACATTATGTGAAAATAGAACCACAGCCAAAATAAACCCTTTATAACACTTCCTACCAAAATCAGAAAAAGGAAAAAAGCAGAACATAGAACTACATGCACAGAAAACAAGAGAGGTATAGAGGAACATTAGGTTGCAGGATGAAAAAATACTAAACCCATTATTCTAACATAATATACGTATACATATAAAAAAAATTACTCCTTGTATGTTTTTTGTTTGTACTTTTTTTTTTTTTTTTTTAAACCAATATAGATAATGTACATATTGAATTTAGCAATAGCCCAGGCCTGTCCCTGTCAAATAATTCCAAGATAGAATTATAAAATCCAAAAATGTGCCAGAGGTCACAGGCCCTTTGTCGTGTGAGCACAGAGCCACATGAAACATTCTCTCCTTTAGTTCTGTGCTCCAAGGCTAAACAAACAGATTCCAGTCACATCAATATTTAGGCTGTTCACTAGATTGTGGTGTTGCAAGAACAGACCTGGGAACCTGTATTCAACTCAGGTAATTTTTTTTCTTCTTTAAATGGCAAGAGGAATCAAACATTACAATAAAGCTACAAGGGTTAGTGATATCACAGGCTGTCAAATCCTTTCCTTTATGATATGTATAATACAAATCCATTGTCCCAGCCAATAACAGGTGTATTTCCTTTCTAGAGGCTGCACGATGCATGCTAACTGGCTAATGATTATTGATGAATATCTGAACTTTCATAAGTATTGAACACATACTTTGTTTACTTCTCCCTGTGGTATATGAATGTGATTTTTCTGCTCAATAACACAGTAATGTAATGATGCAAACTGATGGGAAATGTATGAGCCACAGTAAGACCATTTATCATCAGAAAAGACAGGAGAATGTGCATCCAGTGAATAAATATCAGGGATTTTATTAGAGATCCTACTTGTCTAACGATGTTCTCCAAATGGCAGGGATAAAAAAGTTATAGTGCATATTTAATTGCAAATCAGTGGTGGTAATTGTGTGCCTTTGAGTTTTCCATTACTTGTTTACTGCTAAGAACCATGGAAAACCAGTTACCATTAGATTGATTGATGGTGTATTAGGGACCAACAAAAAAGTTCATCTTTCAAAGAAAAGAGCTCACTAAAGAACATTAGTCTTGAGGATCAGACAGTAAACGAACCCTAAATTTAATTCAGGTGTCACATACAAATAACACTAGCAACGCTGTCCCCAAGCAGACTGGCTTTGTTTTTGTAGATTGTGAAGATACTGCTGCACTGGAAACTGTGTTCATGTTTCAAATGTTCTAAGAATCTCTTTATTTTTAGATGCATCCTTTTTTCACGATTAAAAGCACTGTACCATTTCTGTTCTTGACCTATTTTAATCGTGTTATATAGTATATCGCCACCCTCTTTTGTTGGAGCAGAGCTACAAAAATGAAAAACAAAATATCATACTGTAAATCAACTGTGAATACTATGCACGGGAACACTGGGGAAAAAAGGGTGAAATAAAAATGTGTGCTTCTGAAGAGACGCCTAACATGTGGAGAGTGGGGCTACAGGGCTTGAGTTGTGTGTCGGTTCATTTTGCATAAACAACCCTTTATGCAACATTAATCTCTCTGCCAGTAAACAACAAGCCCTCATGCAGTGGAGGCAGTCATCCACACAGAATTATTTGTCAGACTGAGAACAGCCTTTAGAAGAGGAAACAAAGTAATTGATACAGCTTTGCTATAATAATAGTGGTTTTATGAAACTGTATGACCCGTAATCTCTATTTACTACACCTGCTTCATAGTAAAATACCCATATCACATGGTTTCTCAAAGAAGAACTATATGTATAGCTGAAAGCTGAATCATTGACTAAATTATTAAAATAGTGAGTTATTGTTTTATCAATTACTTTCTTCTTCATATATATATATATATATATATATATATATATATATATATATATATATATATATATATAAACGTTTTGCATCACCTAGAATTTTAGGATTAAGACATAATCAAAAAATATATATATATATGTTGGATTTGGAAATGTCACATTTTTCAATTATTGTCAGTTTTTTGTAAAGTTTATGGAAAACTAAAAAGAGGTATGTAATTTGTTAATGTAACATTATTCAGCAGGTTTTATTCGACTTTATGTGTTATTTGTATAGGGTGATTCAAAACTTTTGGCCATAGCTGTACAGTTTCCCAGTTCTGTAATGAGTGCTCAAAATGTACAGCTTCCTTATTCAAAGGGTTATTATTGTTAAGGAGGGAAGGACGCTGGTATGTAAATGACATTTATAGTTATATGTCTGTGGCAAAGTGGTTTGCAGGGTACAGATGTAGGAGTGATGCGCTGCGCAAGGAAGAGACAGACAGTGATAATCCAATCAGAAAGTGATATATTTTGTAATCCAGGTCTGGTGACCTTAAACAATAATCCCAGGTAATACACAGCAATGTGTATTGCACTGTTCTATAAAACGGGTTTGCAGTCTCAAATAATAAACACAGTTATTACATCCACAATATACAAACATGGTCACCAGTCCTGGATGAGTGCTGTAGTGCTCATGGTGCAAAATACAAGTTATTGTGATACAGGTGCAGTGATGTCCGGGTTAGTGCTGGCCTCTGGCAACAGCTCCAGAATGTGTTAGTCGTCTACTAATAACAACAAGTAAAAAATTAGAGAC
The DNA here is from genome assembly GCF_902713425.1 of Acipenser ruthenus. Lineage (NCBI taxonomy): Eukaryota > Metazoa > Chordata > Actinopteri > Acipenseriformes > Acipenseridae > Acipenser > Acipenser ruthenus. The sequence goes on from NC_081208.1 coordinate 27,737,017, forward strand.
AAACAAACAAAACACTCACGGTACGATATATAAACACTGGTCCTTCCGGGTCGTTCCTTAACCATTAACAAAGGAACAGATCACGTCGCTCCGTCCCCTATTTGTACCATCACTCATGACCCCTTGGTTAACAATAGCAACCGCTCCTCCAATCTGCGGATGCCACATCGTTTCCCTTCCGGGTCGATGATTTTGTGTACTGGAGCTCCGCCTCCTTTCTAGATGACCGACTTCCTTTTAACCCGGGAAATGAATTGTCAGGCCATCCAGTCCAGGGTACCATGTTCCCTTTACTTAGCGCCCTCACAGGTCGGGAGGGAGATTTACCACCAAGAATCATTCTGTTTCTGTCACAATGTCCTATAAAGTTTTTTGGAGTAACATAGTCAACACTGCTATCTGAATGAGAATTATTGCACAATTTATAATGATATAAAGTCATTCCTTTTAATTGTTCTGCCAAATGCACTTGTAGTAACATGTTAGTTAAACACCGGAAACATTTTAATCTGTTCTCCATGTCTAATGTGTGTCTGTGAATGTGAGTGACAGCTAAACGTTTTGACCAAACATAGTCAATTATTACAGCAACTGCATTAATTAAATCATCAACCCCTTTTTAGTAGTGCATTATTTAACCAGCTTCTTCCATAATTTAAGACCGCCGCATTATTACACAATTCTTCTTCTTCTTCTAATTTGTTGTCCAGTGTACCAATAAAATGGAATCACATACTGTATTTAATTGGCCATGAAGATATAAAAAAAAATGGTATCTCTAATTACTGGTATATATCTAAAAATATGTTTGATATAATTTAAATATACTCTAATCATAAATCATATGTTTGAAGAATATTATAAATATCATATCCAACACATAAGGTTGTATAGCCTTCTTCAACAATAGCAGGGATGTACTTAGCTAGGTCTGAATCTATATAGAGAGAGCAGAAACAAACTCCTACCTTGTTCTTCTTAAATCATGCACATTAACACAGCTTGCCTCAATCTTATTGGAGGGTTTTCATGTTGCTGATGTCGTGTTAATGAATTCCCACCTCTCCACAAAAAAAGGATTGGAAAGCATTTACACTCCTCTCCAATATGATGGGTGCCACTGAAGCTGTACATCCCACATAATACTGGGCATGGGTCCCTTTAAGAACTAATTCCCTCTGGTTCCTGTTCTGTATAATTTCCTTGGCAGAAGATGTTGGTATTGACAGCTACTTAGTCAATCCACTTAAAAATGCATCTGCAATTAGCCGTTTTTTTAATTGGTTCTGGTCATCTATCGATTCTTCGACCTTTGGTACTTCTTCCTTAATTGAAAAAGGTCCCGTTATATGTAAAGAGATAATCATTTACACTCTACTTTTCAAACAAAAAGGATTAGAAATAATTTCACATACGCATTTTGAAACACCAATTATTATTATTATTATTATTATTATTATTATTATTATTATTATTATTATTATTATTATTATTATTAGAAAGCAGTTTATTTTGTGAATGTTTTTCATTTGATTGTAGCAAGAAAACCTGGAACTACCCTTAATAGGAAGGAATACAGCACAAATAGAGTAATTAAGTTCAATAATCTAATTAAAGCTTTTCATGAAATTGATTATTTTAAAAAGTGCTCGCTGACCTCTGTTTATTTATTTTTTTCTCTAAGGGAGTCAGTATTAAGCTGAGATGTACTTTTGCTACATTTGCAGTAAGAGAATCTCATTATAAAAAGCCATCAACAGGATGTTGTTAAGTGGGATTAAGGAATATACTTAAACGACGAGCCACATTTTCTTTATTTACAAAATAAGATGTTTAGATCATTAGGCCATTCTAACGACTGTCATAAAAGCCACGGTATTATCACATACCTACCCAGACCTTTAGGCCTGGACGACACTAAAATTGTCCCTGAATGCAAAGCTAAAGACTTTAAGTAACTATACACACCAGGCAATGTTCATGTGGCTACTAAAATGTATTATATATATATAAGATTTTATATAAATATTTATTTTATATATATATATATATATATATATATATATATATATATATATATATATATATATATATAATCGTATATATATTTTATATATAATATATATACAATTATAAAAGCTACCAGTAAAAATGAAAGCTACAGAAAATATCTGAAGATATTTTAAAGAAAGATACATAAAACGCAGAGCTGAAAACACGATGGCAGCTACATCAAACAAACCAGAGAAATGGGAGTCGGACCATGAAAGGGAACGATTATGAACACCTCAGCTGTTTGCTTTTTGTACTTCCAGATACAATTGAACCCCACTCCCCTCATCAGTTTCATTCCTCTCAGATAGAGTATGTAAGGTATTGTCTTTGAAGAGCAAATTGGTCCTGGTGCAATATCCTCTACAAAAAAGGAACACATATTACCTTGAGCTTATTGACCATGCTTCAAGAGCACAGCCAACGCACACACTGCAAACCGACAGTTCCACAATTACAAGGTATTCGTGTGCAGAAAATAATATATATAAAGGACCTCCAATGTTATCTTTCAAACTACGATTAATCACTGTTCCAAATCAATCTGCCCGCAAAAATACGTAAATACAGTATTAGTGTATTTGACCTTTTTTCTGCTGATGAAAGAAACATGTCAAAACGTTTGAGTTCACTAGCAACAAAGCTGCATAAAATAAAAAAACAAACACAAAAACGTTAAATGTTTTTTTGTTTTTTTTAACGTATCCATTTTCTAATAGCAAAATTACACCAAATGGTAAAACCCTTTTCTTCTGGGTCTATCACTTAAACAGACTATTCTGCAGGTCATTATTCTATCTAGCCTGATGCATCTTACAAAAATCCACTTTCCAAAAGGAAACAGGTAAAAAACGAATCAATCAAACCAAATCAATAAATAGGATATTTTAATCTGTATGGGAATTCCCTTGCTGATTGTGTAAATAATGATTATCACTCTCCTTTTAGAATCAATACTATTGGGTTTTTGACAGTGTACTATATTTGGACCTCTCACCCAAAGAACATTGCTTTTTCTTGTTGCCTTCTTTTACTGAGAAAGAGTAACAAAGGTCACAATATGTATTTTGAGCTTAAACATTTCATTGCTTCCTAGAGACTATTGAATTGTGTAAATATACACTGACTGGCCAAAACATAATAAAAAAAGACTTTGAAAAAGGGTGCCAACAGAGTTAAGACCTACATCTGTTTGCTCAATGTCAGTATCAACACTAATCTGCCAGTCTTTTTGCTTGCCAGTCCTTGTTCTGTCTCTTCTTCTTGAAGCCACTTATGTTAGCACTACATTTTGTGCGGTACACTTATCTGAAATGCCAGCCAAAGGCTTTGGCAATGACGCCTAATTGAGCTCTTATTTGGGTGCCATCATTTCTGTAGCCATCTTCCTCTGTCACTGCTATCTCCCCACCAGCACAGCTATCAATGCTATCAGCCGACCAGCTTCTACTGTAATAATGTAACAATTAAACAGTTTTTTTTGTTAGTTTTTTTGGGAGGGGGGGGCAGTACTTTTTAAGTCTGCCAAAGCATTCTAACTGTTGGCAAGTTTCAAGACAGAAAGAAAACCTCAGTGGTGTGGAACCATTTTATTGCACACACCACTAGCAAACTAACCCAAGCATCTAATAAGGTAACTGGCATCCGGGATATTATCCAATTTGTTTTCATAAGCCACTAATTTTCTTATGGACAGTAATTCCACAATTCCCAAACTTGTTTTTTCGATAAACACTAAGCATTCAGTGTATGTACAGCTAGTGTATGGCCAAAAGTTTTGCATCACCTTATATAATTAACTAATTGTGCTTCATAAAGAAACCTGCTGAATAATAGGAGACTATGTGGTCCAGTGGTTAAAGAAAAGGGCTTGTAACCAGGTGATCCCTGGTTTAAATCCCGCCTCGGCCACCCTCATTTTGTGTGATCCTGAGCAAGTCACTTAACCTCCTTGTGCTTTCAGGTGATACATTATTGTAAGTGACTCTGATGCATAGTTCACACACTCTAGTCTCTGTAAGTTGCCTTGGATAAAGGTGTCTGCTAAATAAACAAATAAAATAATAATAATGTTACATTAGCATATTGAATTACTGCTTTCTAGTTTTCAATATGAAAAACTGACAAAATTGAAAAATGTGACATTTTGAAATCTAACATGAAATACTGTACTACTAGTATGGCTTCCAGTCTACTTTTGAGATATCATTTTGTAGTTTCTTTGATTACATGTTAAATAAAAGATCTAAATTATGTTCATATAGTTTTTTTGTTAATTATTTAAATCCCACACTAGACTTACCCACGCTTGTGGTATAAAAAATAAATATTATATGAAAGATTGACATTAATGAATGTCACAGCCAGTACTTATGGAACTAGCAAAATTCACCACAGTGACTAGCGTGGCATGACAGGAACTAATTACATTGACAAATGATAAGCCCAATATATGGTGGCATACTCTCTGCTACTTACATTAAGTCACAACTGACTAAACCCTGAGGCGCCGCAAATCTTTTTCTAATTATATTTCTCTTTCTCGTGTGCAATCTCTTTATTTTTTCTGTTGAGCGAAGTCTGAGTACACCACTTTTGGAGGGAACACACATTCTTGAATTTAATTCACTACAGCACTATGATCAGTTTTAAATGAAACAGTTCCACGGGGCAGTTTACAGCATCATGCATTTTCATTCAGTCCACTTCAGTTATTCCACATGCTTGCAATTAAGGGATCCACTGATGTTGCAACCAGCATCAAATAATAGTATAAAATGTGATGTTCGGATGCTGCACGCTGATTGGCTGTTGAGGACTTTTAAGCATGCAGATATAGAGCACAATGCATGGCGGAACTTATTTTTTGCCTAAACACAGTTTGATTAATAAATTATCAATATACGGTACACATTACACATTGGTGTGTGAGGTCTTTTTCAAAAGTTTTTCAAAATTAGTGACATTCCTTTCGTCACATTTGATCTTTTCGGAGGCATGACAGTAGTGGTTAGTGTAATAAGAAGAAAAACCTCAGTGGAAAACCTAAAAAAAACAAGAGACACGAAGCAGCTGGTGAACATGGTATAATCAAGGAAAACTTGCACATTTACTGTGGCAAACTTTTATAATGGTACTCACTGAGACTAAACGTTATTTTTCAGTGAGGTCTTGCAAGAAGAATCAAGTTATTGAACAAATAAAGAAATGTATTTAAAATGATAACAATGTTAATCAACTGGGTAATACTTAGATAAGCACTTGGGAGAAGCCTTGAAATAAGCTAATAGTTTTGCACTAGACCATGAAGATGTGTGTTCCTAAAGATTTCTCCATATGGAGGTTCCAGGTTTGGAATTGCTCTTGGACAAACAGGTTCTCATCAACAATTCCCAAAGCAAACTTCACAAGAGTATTACACTGAGTGCCGTTCTGTTCCGACAGATTGATAATACTTATCATATGGCATGTGGTTGATTAATAAATCATTTCCAACAAATTAGAGTGGCAACTGGTTGGATTCAAAATACAGTGGTATGTTCATGTTGATGAATCCATCATAAGTGTACGTGCTTCATGACACAGAAAAGCATAGTTTGTTTAACCATATTGCTACATAACTCTGAACAGGTGACAAATTGGAATGCACAGTAAAGATAAGCCTGTAAAAAGGCAGGGGAATTGAATGCTAGCATCTGGTCTCAGACTATAAGATCAATGCCAGATGTGAAGATAATGATTGCTAAGAGAATAAACAACACACACCTATGGATATAGTTTACTACGGTACCTTCAGGAACTAATGAAGTGTGGATCCGTGAGAGGAGTAAAATGGAAATTCGGTCAAATGTACAAAAAAAAAAGTTATTTCATAAATGTTGTTGTTACTACAGTTCAGAGGAGCCAATCGTTGATTTATGGAATATTTTGGGAACATGCGCAGAATAAAGATAAATACATAACAGATTACAGATATAATATAATATTTATAGAATATTTTTGTATTTATATATATATCAATATTGAAAGCAGAGGGTCCACTGAGACATAAATTCCACTTAAGAGAATATGTCGCTGACAGGAAACAGCAGAGCAATTCAAGATTCAAGACAAATACAGTGCTCCCCCTTTATAATGCTGTAGCCTTATAACGAGAATACTAGTGTTAGTGTAATGGCATTATGGGGCAAATGGGAGCCACCGTACCGCCTTATAACCTGTTCCACAGTATAAAGGGACACTTTATAAAGGGGGAGCACTGTATACATAAAGTACAACGAGATGTTGTATATCACAGCAAACAACAGTCACATGAGGACTGGCATTTTGACACCCTTTAACTTTGATCACAAAGGATTTAAATGTGAAGAAAAATTATATTCCTTCCTTTTCCCCATTAGCAATGACCTTGTGACAGGGAGACCCTCTCGCTGGTTCTGGAGTGCATGTGTGACTTTTTAGAAGCAGCTGGGATGTGCAACAGGGGACGCATTGATGAGGAACAAATTGAGCCAGTAGACTCGCCTGCTGCTGAGTTGATCAGGAGGTCCTGATTGGCTGGGGGTCGTGCCCAGGGAGGCTGCACAGAGTTCGAAAAGCATCTGCACTACAGCTTGAGGTTACTGCATGGACATTGCTACACGGATGGACGTTGAGCAAAAACTAGTTTACATCAAGGAAGAGAGTGACCGCTCTGCAGGAACTAAAACCCTTCCAATCCAAGAGGGTGCTCGTGAAGGCATTGCTTAGCCAAGGCAGTTTGAAAAGGCTGTGTGAAGAGGCAAGAGTCACTGTGAGAATGTCGGGACTCCGGGAGCCCAGTAGTAAGTCAGTTTAGGGGATGTTGACCCCAAACAGTCTAGAGTAGTAGGTTCCTGGAGCAGGATGTTCCTTTTTAGTGGGGCAAGCACTCACCATTTGTGTGGCAGACTTTTATTTTTAGCTTTGTTTTGTTTTGTTTTTTTTATTATAGGGATAGCCTTAATGCCTTTCATACAGTATGTAATTTGTGTAGTCATAAAGTCAGAATTACTGTAATCCAGGTTTGTTTTTGGATGAAAATGAGATCTGGTCTGGGGGTAAAACATACTCAAATTCACTTTGACAAGAAAGCCCTAAAACACAGTTAAACTGGTTCACATTCAAGTCCTGTGTAACTACTGAACTGACCACAGTTTTGTTTTTGAGTCCAAGTTTTTGTGAAAAAAAAACCCATGTTAATCAAAAATGGTATGCGAAGAATGCTTACTTTGAAGTTACAAAATGTAGGATTTCTGAAATCACTTTAGCAATGTGAGAATAAGATCTTCATGATTGATACATGAATGAAATAACCAAGTTAATGCTCTGACTGTCTGGAAAAAAATACTGCTGGTTTTGGATATAAAATGATACCAGGGCTTTGAAATATTGATTTTTAAAGAGCAATCCAAGGTACTCTAAGGGAGTGCTTTTGACTTTAAAGTGGTCTTTAAGAAACAGTCAAAAACTCTTCTGTGATGTCATTTATGTGCAACTGCTTAAATAGTTGCACACAGTTAACACTTAAGAAGTGTTTTTCATCAAAGAAATGATTTTCAGAAATACCAAATAAACTCCAAAAGAAAGAGGAATAATTAGAGGATGCAAGGTGGAGTACAGTTTCCTGGCAACATTCACAATCAGATTAATGACAGTATAAAGTGCTATCTTGGCTTATAAATGCAAGGCAGATCAGGTAGAGGAGAGAGATTGAGTCTGCAGACAGAACACAGGGACACCAGGCTAGAAAAAACACATGGATTGGCTGACACGCACTGTAGACCTTTTGATAAATCATTCACCTTCAACGTCTGGACCCAAATTTGAATCCTGCCCAGTGATAGGAGGTCATTTGTATTTAAAGGATGGACTTTCTTAATGTAATTGGCTTCTATTATATCTTCAAACAGTGGCATCGCATATCCAAAACTGCAGTTAATAATACTAATTGTTACACAATTAATTAAGAGACCAAGTAAGGACTTATTCCTCAAACAGCGAAGATTCTTAATACACTGTGCCCCCAGAATATTGGCATTTCTGTAATCTACCTCTGTCTGCATGATTTGATAAATGGTCAGTGTTGAAACAACTGAACACTAGGTACTACATTAATGCTTTAGTGTTATCTATTCCTGAGTCTTCTATTGACAAGACATGCATGTATTGGTTTTGTAATACCATTAAAATGAAGAAGCAAGGCAATGGAGCAAGCAAGGGGAGCAGCATGGGGGATTTGGAGTGTGATAGGGGTTGGCTCCAAGGCGGGGTGGCATTGCAGAACACAGACAAAATGCAAATGCTCAAATTGGGTTTAAATATGGGATCCAAATAATTAAGTAAGCAAGAGCCCTCACTAAAATACCACACTAAAATAAATTAACAAAATGCAGCACTGTTACAAACATTCCTATAGTAAAGGGAAACTGTTATCAGGACAAACCCAGCAACACGGTATGTGACACCAGAGTTTTTAACCAGGATTGAGCCCTGAGGGTGTTCACTGTTCCCATTTGCTATTTGTATTCCTTTTCTACGAACAGGCATTTGTGTATATCATTTGTCAATCCCTAATGATTGCCAATCAGCTTCTAACAGACAGAAATGGCCCACTGCCCTGGCAAAGAGTGACTTAATGAGTCCTCACAATTTGCATTGAATTACAATGATTTTGGTAATCCCCTTTTCCTGTCCCCTTGTCCATGTTTTTGGTTTCCAAAAATAACATCCCACAGGCAAACTGTAAATTCTAAGAGGTTTGAATATTAGTTTTAACAATTCTCTGGAAAGAGCTAGAAAGATTTTTTCCAATAAGTGATGTACATTGATTTCTCCACTATGATTTAAAAAAAGGTTGAATTTCAGTTTTGAAAAGCATACACATTTCAAGCTCTTTACATTTTTCAGGCAATACAGCTTAAATGTTGACACCTAACCTATTCTCCTTTCAGCAGGAAATAAACCTAATCTTGTAGCTTTAAGATCCCACAAAAGACATTGTCATCTGAAAGAAAGAAAGATTTGTCCTGCCTTTGCCTTATTTAGTTCTGAAAGTGAAATTTGTTTTCATTTATTACCTTGTCTAATGTAATGTCTAATCTTTAAATGAAAGCTGAAACTTCAGACAGTCCCTTGGGCAAGACATTCATGTTAAGGTAATGGTAGCTGACTTCTAATTACCCTAATGGTCTAGATTGGTACCGTCATGAATGTAATATACAAAGTTAAACCCTTTTTTAAAATAATTTGAAACCTTTTAATTGATATTGATAATAATGGCAAAAATTTAATTTCAAGCTGGGCACCTCCCTGTTGCTAATTCATTGTAAATGTTATGTATTGTCAAAACACAAATCCGCCCTACTGCATGCCTGTCTGTCTGTTTATCTGTGTGAACCAATAACTAAACAGACATCATATATTATGTAATGATTTACTGAATGAACACCTGGGATCTAAAGCAGCATTGACATGAGCGGCCCTTTGTAGATTTATTTCCGTTCGTGGGCTGCTAGTCCCACAATTAAAAATACACAGTCCTCCACAGATTTGTATAACTGAGCACTAATTAAAAATAAGAAGGGCCTAATGATGGCTCCCTCGTAAATCAATAATGAAATGATAAAGGCAGTAAAAAGCAGACTATGCCATGGAAAGTATTGTACATATCCCTGAAGATTCCTTTATTGGATTAATGGCATGCTGTAAAATGCATAAGAAGGAGCAATTTGATGAGAAATTCATACAGCAATGTTTCAGGAACTATGAAGCAAATTAGTTAAAGCTCGAATTATGATGTAAGCATCACATGACCTATGAATTACACCTATTAAGGACAGAACAATGTTTCTCTATAAATGGCTACATGCTTTTTGAAAATCCTTTTGCTTTAACATTTGAACTCTGTGGTTTTCACCAAGAAGCAGGGCTGTGGTCACCCATGATTTAAAAAGGTAAAGTGCAAGGGCATTTAGTTTTCCAGCATTTTATTTCTATTTGGAATGCTGTCAATCAATATTTTTAAATCTAGCCTTAAAATCTTCGTATTTTTTTGGCCTTTACTGTTGCATTTTTTGTAAAGTGTCCTGGAATGCGTGCACAGCTTGGATGCTTTATAAATGTAATTCCTATGGTGTGATATGACAACCTGTGCACTTCTTCACCAAACCCCGATTCGAAATAAAATGTGTCAAGAATGGAATTGGAACACCTCTTTGGTACCGTATTTTAAAGAAATGTACTCTGTAATCATTAAACACAGACAATTTTATTTAATGTTATTTCAAAATAAAACAATTCATCAAAAGCAAAGCATGTAATTCTATGTTGAGAAAAACATGCTTGGATAGTCATATGATTGTATTATTTTGCATTTTCAAAAGCCTGATTTCAAAAACATATGTTCAGTTTCAAACATAAATGGATATATCATTTCAAAGTTTCAAACCTATATCATTTCAAAATAACAATTTGATATTGTCTGTAAAATAAAAAAAAATAAAACGTCTCCAAAACCTGAATTAATTAAATTATATCTGATTATTCCAAATAGGCCTGTATTCGCTACAAAAGCAAATTTAAAAAATCAGCTTTTGGCTCTGCCTTAGTGAGGAACACAATAAAACTGGTGTCTCTGTACTTGTATACTGGACATCAGTTGTTTTGACCTACAGTACATTAAAAAATACATCTCAAATACAGAAAGAACACCAGTGTAAAGTATACATTTAACCTGAACTATGGAATTCTCTTTGGAGATGAATGCTTATTATTTAGATGTGCATCATACCTTTAACTTTCACTGCTCAATGTTCAATATATTGATTTGGTCTGCAGGGAAAAAAAAACACACCTAAAGACACGGAGGGAAAATCTACTGAACCATGAGGTTTAAAGAAGGTTTCACCCACAGTATAGTTTCCATCTATCGTAAGACATTTTCTAATTGGTATCTTGCTGGTAACTTTATTGTATTAGGTTTGCTACCCAGGTATTGCACCAGCTGAGCAGCAAGGTCACCCACAGTAGCTGTGCTGATTACTGCTAGACATGTCTGTTACCACGACTGCTGGGCCTGTGTGTTTTTTTCATATAGTGTAGCATGCTGAGAGGCACCCTTAATTGAGTTTCCAGCTGAAAATACACATTAATGCTGCTAGAGGATTTGCTCTGGATTGCACTCAGTGAGCTGTTTTGATGGGACCTCTGCTAAATGTATATCAAAACCTCAGTTAACAGTCCCTAACAATTTGGAGGTTTTCCTCTGTGTTAAACATACTGTACTGGAAATAACATTGTAAACACTATCATAATAATATTGTGCAAAAAACAAACAAACATGTTAACAGTACAAAACACTTTTTTTTGTCAAAACATAGGAAGTACATTTTGAGTAAATGTCCTCAGTTTTACAATTTTCACAAGTATAAATCTGCTTTATTTTTTTAACGTAAATGTCTCTTATGTGTTGCTCAGTTAAGTGATGTTGGTTAAACAAATATGCGCAAAATGCTTTTTGATAACGCGATGAGCTTTATCGCTGGAGATTTACTCAATGTAAGCTACCAATTGTTGAAAATTGCCCCCAGTATTGTAACTACATGTTGACATACAAACAAACCCCCTTTAATACAGCAAGTCCACATCATATTGGCAGCTTTCTCTAGGGCTCTAGTTCATTTTTATCAGACCAGTTAAACCATACACACGGCTCCTGTTCATTTCCAAACCACTCACTAAGGTCATACCATATGCCTGGGGGATCTGCCAGAAGTCTCTCTTGTTGTATTTGTTTTATACAATGACTAAAGCACCTGCAATCATTACCTGTGACCTGCAGAAACCCATTGCTTGCAGTACATGAGATAAACTCCGGGCTAAAAAAAAAAAAAAAAAGCATTGTGTGTTCTACTATTATTTTACAGTCGATATGAATTTGGAATTTAATATTGTACTTACTCTAGAACTGAATAAGTATTTTATTAAGTAAAATAAATTAATCCAATAAAACAAAAAGGCAGAATCGGGTAGACAATGTAAAGCAAGGTCAGTGATACCAATAGCACCATGTGTCTAGTTTGAAACCACTATTGGACATAAAAAAGATCACAAAGGAATTAAACAGGCATCATTCTGCTATGGGTAAAAAAAAATACTGGACCTTATTTATATATACTATATAATTAGCAATATATTTAGAGAAGATGGTGAATAATGCATCTACTTAAAAGCTTAGAGTCCATTCCAAACACTGTGTAAACTAATCTTTACAGTCTCTTTCGGAGATTTGAAGAGCAATGTTGCTATTGAATGTTTCTAAATAGGTGCTCATCAGAAGCAAAGCAATATATCAGAGTGACTACATATGTGCTTCTGATTAACAGTGTTTCTAATGGGATGTAATAACATTAACTGATTAATGGATACAGCCTAGCCAAGCTAACCAACATGTAGACACTGAGGAACTCTGTGCACAGCACATGCTCTTCAGAGCCTTAAAGAATACATTTTGATTAAAATGTGTTTTGTCACTGTTAAGCATTTACACAGGCTTCAATATTTTCAGCAATATGTCACAATACAAAGAAAACCATATCCTGCCACTGCACAGCTACATATATCAGCAAAAGATCTATAATATTTTAACATTATGACATCCATCAACATGACAAGCTGCCCAGAAGTGAACCCTGTAAGCACAGTGCCGGCGTATTGCTGTGGCTCCAGTCCGGTTTTTGTTCTGTGTGAAAATGGTTCCAATCAACTTGCTTATCTGAAAATTCCACATTGTTATGGGTTGTGACATATGAACGTGCGCTTCCAAAGAGCTACAAACCACCCCACACAATTCCCTTTGCTTAAATCACAGTGCATGTTTCTTTAGGTTATTTATTTATTACAGAAAAAAAAGAGCTTAAAAGCAATACTTTTGCCTTTGGATGCAGCTCATTTTAGTAAAGCATTAACAAAGCTGATGGGATTGTACTTTACCACTGTACTTCACATTCCATTATAAGGTATAAGTGGCAGTTAAAAAAAAAAGCTTACATTTCCACTGCTAACATATATACATTAGTGAAGTTTCAGACTTCAAAGATTTTAAAATTGTAGGGAGACTACAGTGTGGATCTACTCCATTCTTTACTCCACAGAAACTGTTCATTTAGACCCACAGTGACTGAACAACAGAAACCTAGGATTGAATTGTACATTTTGTAACAGTCACAAGTTCTGGGTCTTTTTTTAATGACCTTGCTGTGCTGTGCATTACTTCTTTAATCAATCCAAAAAAGCTTAACGGCTGGCATCAATCAATCTGTCAATCTGACTCCAATCCAATTCGTTGGGGTCAATTTCAACCATTTTACCAGCAGAAGATTTGGATAGTGGCACCCTTTAGATCAAAATCAACCCAGCTGATGGTTTCCACCAATGGTAATTTACCTTTAGCTCAAAAGCAACCCAGCTGATGGTTTCCACCAATGGAAATGTATTGAGCCCTGTTATTTATTGGTGGTGGTATCAACAACCATCACTGTTTAGATAATTAAAAAATAACCTTTTGACTTCTTTGAGTCATTTGTGAAAATGCTGTAAAAGATCATTAACTATTAACGGTCAAAGCTCTTATCAACACCCCAGGGTCATGTACAGCTATGGCCAAAAGTTCTAGATCACCCTATAGAATTAACTCATTTTGCTTCATAAAGTCGAATGAAACCGAATTACATACCTCTTTGTAGTTTTCAATATACTTAACAAAAAACTGACAAAAATTGAAAAATGTGACATTTCGAAATCTAGCATTAAATACTGTACTACTATTATGGCTTCATGTAGACTTTTGCATATCATTTTATAGTTTCTTTGATTGCATGATGTTAAATAAAATATCTAAATTATGTTCATCTAGTTTTTGTTATTATTATTATTATTATTATTATTATTATTATTATTATTATTATTATTATTATTATTATTATTATTATTATGTATCAATCCTAACATTGAGATGCATAACCTTTGGTCATAGCTGTACACTTGATTTTGTTCAGACATGAACAAGAAGATATAAACAGTATGCTGTATACAAAAACTTATGCATATACACTGATGTCCAGGGTGACCTTGAGCAGTAGATGTTGCATTAGGTGCTCAATAATGGCCCACATGTGCCTTTAGGAGAAGCATCATCCACAGGATGATAGCACTGAAAAATAAAGTTAAAGTACTGGTATTGTATAGTTGGCTCTTTTTTGAATAACTTTTATATTCAACAATCGACATAATGACTGTAGAATCTTTGCTGGCATTAACTTAACTTAGATACGAGGCTTAAGAGAATTATCCTGGCAGCCCAGCAGCCTCTCTGGAATATAAGCAAATCGAAATTGGTTATAAAAAAAATTCGTCCAGCAAAGGAAATAAAGCTTCCGTGTTCAAATGATTTTTTCCTCATCTACACTCCTTTTCACTACATTAAGAACTATTCTTGGCCTTTTGTGTTTTTTTTCAGTTAATCAAACGTTTCGCTTCTTTCCTGGATAATTTCCAAGGCTAAGTTTTCCTGGGCCTGAACGTCAAAACAATCCAATGTCCTAATCTTAAAATAAATGTCTAGGGAATAGCGGCAAGCCAAGTGAGACTTCACTTTAGTTTGGTTGGTGGAACATAACTTAGAATTAAGGAAACATGGCAGGTACTCCACCTGTACTACCAGTTTCATTTCAGTTGTTAAGGAGAACTTCCACAATGAGAGAGATATAGAAATAAAGTTATTGAAATGTTTGTGCATGTTGCATGTTACTTGTAAACATTTGCTTAAAACTAGCCTGACAAAAAGGACTATTGCCTAGCTACTGTACCTAATTGGACCTTTTATGGTTTAAATTACAATCTGAAAAAAGGATGAAGTACCTGTCTCAAAGACAGAGAATAAGAACATAAGAACATAAGAACGTTTACAAACAAGAGGAGGCCATTCGGCCCATCTTGCTCGTTTGGTTGTTAGTAGCTTATTGATCCCAGAATCTCATCAAGCAGCTTCTTGAAGGATCCCAGGGTGTCAGCTTCAACAACATTACTGGGGATTTGGTCCCAGACCCTCACAATTCTCTGTGTAAAAAAGTGCCTCCTATTTCTGTTTTGAATGCCCCTTTATCTAATCTCCATTTGTGACCCCTGGTCCTTGTTTCTTTTTTCAGGTCGAAAAAGTCCCCTGGGTCGACATTGTCAATACCTTTTAGAATTTTGAATGCTTGAATGAGGAGCCCTGATTTAAAAGATAGGAATGCGAGATATTTATCATTTTACCTGTAAACTGGAAAGTCATTGTCAGGTTTGTCCCTCTACTCAAACTACCAGGTACATTTCCGAACTCTCTTTAAATAGTTAGTTACATTGTGGATGATCAGTGACTTCAATGAAGAATCCTATCACTTCTTCACTCACAATGATTATAGCATTTCAGTTTGGGACCATGATGGTTAATATTGACTGATAAAATTACTCTTAAGAGCCCTTCAAGTAGTACTTTAGACCCCAGGAGGTCCATCTGTATAAAGTGGTAACATGATGGGAGCACTGCTATATGGACACAGATTGAGCCACTACTCCAACAGTATTGCACGTGGGACTTGGCTGTTTCCAAGTTAAGTTACATAACGTTAATATTCTGCTTTAAAGTTTATTCCATATAAAAGAAGTGCAGGATACTACAGTGTTAATGTACAACCAATCCCTGTGTCTCTAAATTTCCTTTCACAAAATATGGAATTGTGCTTTCAGAAAGTAGATGTTGATTAACTGAGACAAGTCAATTCTGAAAGCATACCACATACTGCCACACTTTTTGGACAGCATTGGTATAAAATATTAGCTTGTTTGATTTCCAGAAAAAATAAAAAAATACTGTTCATGCTTTCAAATAATAAAAGCAGTGGAGAGAAAGACACAGAGAGAGAGAGAGAGAGAGAGAGAGAGAGAGAGAGAGAGAGAGAGAGAGAGAGAGATGAAACTCTTATTTTCAAGCCTGGGTGAAATAGGTTAAGAATTACTTTTGAGGCAGTATACTGATCCCAGTTTTGACCCAAAACAATGCAATTTCACTGAGAGTGAACGTATTTTGTTTTAAAGTGATGAGATGTCATGTCAAGAGATATGCAGAGCCAATCATAAAAGACAAGCTCACCCAGGCTTGTTTGCAGCAACAGTCCCTGCTGTCCTTTTCCATTTACCTGCGTCGCAGCAGTCACTGCTAAAGGAAGCAATGCCTGTGTTAACAGTGAGCACAACTGCTTCTGACAAACAGGTCACTTTCAACGTCTGCAGGCACAGGGATTTTTGAGATATTTGGGTGATTTGTCTGTAAACTGGTCAGCTACTGTGGACAGTCATAGCAGTTGATGGAAATGTATGTCACCGCCAAATTCTGTGCCGTCAGCTACAAAGATCAAGATGGAACGTCTATCATCAATCGGTTCTTTGGCTTGGCAGCACATCACTGGTGCTCATTCCCATCCAACTGCTGAGAAATTCAAAGCCTGTTCCCAGGAACCCTGCAGGTTATCCATCTTAAACACTGTCAGATTGAGCTGAACTCTTTTTTTTTATTTTAATACAAAATACATTTTGAAGAAAACCAAAGCTGTTCAATTATATTATTTATTTATGGGTTTTCTTACATCTTATTCAAGTGCTCTTTTGCTCTTTTGTATTTTCCTTATATTCATTAAAAAAGAAATAAAGAAAGATTTTTCTGGCACGCTTCCATTCAATTTAAAGAATTTAGGCAAAGTAAAATATAGTTTAAATAGTATTAAGTGTTCTACCAGTAAAAGTGGGCCAAGTCTGTGCACCTGGCAAGCCTGTCAACCATCCTAAATCGCATCACGGAGCAGCAACACACATTTACACCATTAATCTAGGTCCTTCTTTTGGCAGAGAGACAAGTGTTGTGGCTTATTTAAAAGGGAGTTACTGAGGTGAGTTGATTGTTCCTAATGTGTTGAATGCTGCATGAATCAAAGAAAACAAATATGTTTCTGTTTCACATTAATGTGTATAATTAATGCAAAAGCTAAGTTTCAATCATTTGGGGAAAATTCTGTATGGAGAACAGAATTTTTGCAGTAGTCCATTTTCCTTCCTTGCTGTAGTAAGAAGTGTCACACAGGAGGCATATTCAGTCAGTTACGTCCTATTTCGCTATTAAACCTAGAAGGCAAGATTTTCTTCAGCATTATTGCTCAAAGATTGTCAACTTACCTATTAAAGAACTGCTTCATTGACACTTCAGTACAAAAAGCGGGCATTCCAGGTTTCCCAGGATGCTTAGAACACATCAATGTGATCTGGCAACAAATTCAATCAGCTAAAAAGGAGAGGAAGGAGCTCCATGTGACATTCCTGGATATGGCTAATGCATATGGTTCAGTGCCACATGAACTTCTTTGGGCAGCATTTGATTTTTTCAGTGTACTGATGACAATAACAAATTTAGTGAAAGCCTAATTTGGAGATTTGCAATTTAGTTATTCAACTTCAGAATTCAGCACTACATGGCAATGCCTAGAGGTTGCAATAATGGCAGGATGCACCATTTCTCCACTGGCTTTTACCATGGCAATGGAAGTAATCATTAGGGCAACAAAATGGGTAGTAGGAGGAGAGCGCTTGGCTTCTGGAATGCGACTACCACCAATTCGAGCATACATGGATGACATGACAACCATGACTACAACAGTAGCCTGCACTAATCGGTTATTGGGCAAATTAACCAATAACATTGAATGGGCACGAATGCAATTCAAGCCCACTAAATCAAGGAGCATCTCTATAATTAAAGGTAAAGTAGTAGATAAACATTTTTCATTAATGGTGAGGCAATACCAACAGTGTCTGAGAAGCCAGTGAAGAGTCTTGGGAGATGGTACGACGGGGATCTAAAGGACACAGTTTGTGTGGGAGAAGTTAGACAAGAAGCAGTGGAAGGGTTGAAGAGCATAGACAGCAGCGCTCTACCAGGCAAACTAAAACTCTGGTGCTTTCAGTTTGGTCTACTGCCGAGGTTGCTGTAGCCACTGACTGTGTACGAGGTTTCTTTGACAACAGTAGAGAAGCTGGAAGCTTCAATCAGTTCATACATCAGGAAATGGTTGGGAGTTCCACGCTGCCTCAGCAGAGTGGGACTTTATGGTAAAGGAATACTGCAGCTACCAGTCTCTGCTCTAACCGAGGAGTTTAAGTGCGCCAAGGTCAGACTGGAAATGACATTAGTAGAGTCACGCGACAAATGCGTAAGGGAGGCAGCACCTGTGTTGAAAACTGGAAGAAAGTGGGCGGCAAAGAAAGCTGTGGAAGATGCAAAGGCTGCCCTTCGAATTGGTGATATCATGGGGCAAGTTCAGCATGGAAGAGGGGGTCTTGGTCTCAGTTCAGCTCCTCCTATACGGCACAAGGCAGCCCCAGATCAAAGGAGGAAGCTGGTAGTCCACAAGGTGCAAAAGCAGGAGGAGAGGATGAGGTGTATAAAGGCCATTTCCCAGGCCAAGCAGGGAGAATGGATGAGATGGGAGAGTGTGGAACAACGCAAGATTGGCTGGCAAGACCTATGGTCAATGGAACAGAGCAGGATCAGTTTCCTCATCAGGTCAACATATGATGTTCTCCCATCACCACAGAACCTAAACCTCTGGGTAGGAGAGGATCCCTCATGTCCTTTGTGTTCATCACCTGCAACATTCAGGTACATTTTGACAGGATGTAAGGTGGCTCTTAGCCAAGGACGGTTTACTTGGCGCCATGACCAGGTGCTGCGATGTTTGGCCTTAGCATTGGAAGACAAGTGTAACATGAGCAATAAGTTGCCACCTGTTCCATCAAAACATTACACACAAAAGACAACATTCCTCAGCCCAGGAGAGCAACCACCAAGAAAAGGTGTTAAAACCAATCCTCGCCCAGGACAACTGGAATCTGCTAGAGACTGGAAAATGCTGGCAGATGTTGGTGCTTATCTTGGCGAGAGCCGAGTTCAAATCAGCATGAAGCTTTAACATCTACTCTCGTGTAATGGAAATCATGAAGCTTATTAGCATCTCAATACCACCTTGTTACATATAATCACATTAGATGTTTTGACGTTAACAGCTGATCAAGACAAGAACTGATGTGACAGGCAATGACATTTACACGATAAGAGCAAACTTTCAAAAAATTGTTGTTCTTAACTCAGTGAGAATTCCAAAATTCTAGGCTTGGCGGGTATCTACTAGTGGGATAATGACAGTTGAGGAATCTGATTGGTTGAGAAAGACTAATATGGTTTTGCTGCGGTTTGCATGATTTCACAGGAAAGAGAATTCTGTAGAGTAGGAGTATTCTTGGAAGCCCTGGAGCAAATAAGTTAATTCTCTGACACTGCAACAGATGTTTTTGTGATCTTATTGATAAGTACTGGATTACCAGCTCAGACAAATATGGAGGACCTAAGCAATGCAAAGATTTAAGAGTAAGACTTTGAAATCTCACCAGGAATTGGAACAGAAACCACTGCAAGTGGAAGGTAGGGGAGTTTGCATGACTGCTTCAGTTGCATTTTGCAGCCAGTGTAGTGGAAATAGTTGTTGAACCAACCCAATTGTATTGTGGAAATTAGATTTTAGCTTGCTGCCAACGCTTTATAATAAGAAGCAAATTCAGATGAAGAATAACCTTTCTGTTTTGAGAGAGCTTACAATTATTAAGATCTATCTTCCCCACTAGTTTTTCTTTGTATCTCTGTCAGTGCCTAATTTAATGTGTTTTCAGTGAGTCCTTTGAAGCAAAGATTTAAATCAGTTAAATTATTGTTATTCAATTTTCATAGCAGGCACTCACTCATTTGAATATTAATTACAAATAGAAATAGGAAATCTTGAATTTTAATCATTTTAAATGTGATTTGGTGTTTACTTTGTATAGTCTTGTGAGACTCGGATGCTAAGAGACATGGGGAGAGACGATGTTTGAGCCATGCAGTATGTTTCAATTGGCCAATTCACAAAGCTCTAGCACATACTTTATTTCAGGCTGTTTAAGAGTGTTTAAACTTTAGAGACTGAATTTAAAGAATAAACTCCAAATTAGTCACTAGAAACAGCCTAGAAAGATTTCCATTATACCAGAGTGTATTTATATATTCAAAGTTTGTATACAGTACAAGTATGTTTGACCATAAAGATACAAGGTTACCAAGAAATGTATGATTGTCAACAGTTATGCATTATTATACATTAATTTTTTGAGATTCAATTGTTACTGTAACAATATCTACCCAAAATAAACCAACAGAAAACAATGAAATTGTCCACATGTAAGTAGTAACTTCATATTGCTAACTGGATCATAATTCACAACTTTTAACTTGGACCAGGAACAGTCTTCTTGATGGAACTGTATGGGATGCTGCACCTTAACAGAGGACAATTACAAGAGTTGTTCCTTTGTTTGTCACCATTTCACCTGGAATGAAAGACCAAGTTAGTTTCCTCTATATATTGTTCTACATCAACAAAGCCTTTCCAAAGTCACCGATACAATGCAATGAAGGCTTTTTCCATTTGCATTCTTCTTTTTCTTTTAAATGCTTTAATTGGAGCAATTTTTCCCCTTTGAAACTTCTTTGGGGCCGAGTATTCATTCCTTTATAGTTTAAGGGATACAAAGCTATTCAGCAACAGGAAATCTCTCGGAGGACTGTTTTCCCCATTATATAATTCCCTCTTTATGCTGGGGCAGGTTGTTTCCGCTGGGAAGCTGGTAAACAAGGATTCTACATCAAAGCTTTACTGATGGTGTAACATTTCCACTGTGCTCTAAGGTTTTACTCAGATTATGATTTTTCATTTGAACCAGAAGGCTACCTGCAGTTAGACTGAATAATTAATTTTACTGAAATGTCTCTCAAAGAGCTTTAAGCCGGCTGTAGAACCACAAGGGCACAATGGTAAGCATGTTTGCTCTCTGACAAAAGATTTCAGGCACTTCAAGTTCAAAATTAAATTTGTTGGTATTAACGAAGTGTCCCATATATATATATATATATATATATATATATATATATATATATATATATATATATATATATATATATATATATTAGTACTGCCTCTTTGTAATGCTATAGTCAGCAGCCGTAGTTACAAGACCATGTCATTAGTGTTCCCCCTTATAATAAGTATTTTAATAATTAGTTGCAACATTTTAGCTTATACTGTATATATAAATGCATTACACAAGGTATTAAGCTCATCTTTTATGTCTCTGTCTTTATCAAGATGCCGGATACCTTTGTCTGCCCAGGGGAGAACTGCACTGTTATGTTTTTCAGATCATAAATTGTTAGGGTGTTTTGATCTTCCTGAGTCTTTGGGAGTCACTTAGATGCTGCACCAGGTTCTGTGAAGCTATGAAGTGTCTCTGATATTTTTTTAATTTGATATTTTTTAGGGAACAGTGGCAAAGTTCAGCCCAATAAGGAGAGTCATTCTGTTTTTTCTGTTGATCCAGTTGACTCTGACTGCTAATGTTGTTGGTTTATTTTCCCTTTCTGTCAGCACTTCAGAATTTGTTTTTGTTGTTGTTGTTTTTACAATACAGTGATGAGTCCTACAAGTTGGAGAATGTTTGTAAAATATATGTGGTTACTTGGCTTGTCATGTGATTCAACAGACCTATTTAAGCTCCATTAGAGGCATTTTCAACTGTTTATGAGCAATACTGGCAAAGCAGAAGAATTTTAATGACTTCACAATGAGCATAATAGTGGTTGCCCATACAACTGGCTTTCCCTTCTATACAGTGACCAACGTGTCCATGAAGACAGTATCTTGCGAGTTCCTGGAATGGCAACGTTTGCAGAAAACCATCACAGAATGGGGCAACTCAGATCCCAAGCAGGCCATGACGGATCAAGATGTGTATAACATATCGTGACAGACAACAGACTTGCTACAGCAGCACAAATTACAGAAACCTGTTTTCCGTTTGAACCATGTATGTGGAGCTTTGCTGACCTACCCACTATTAAGGCCACTCTGTATTTTTTTTTGGCCACTCTGTGTAGTAGGAAATGTATAAAAACAGCTTGCTGAAAAAATAAAACAGTTAGACCTGTGAAACCCCAAAGGAGTTTCACCTTTGGAGAAGAGAAACTGAATTGCCTATTGGCAGTAAACAGAAACAAAAATCTGATGACTTCTACAAACATTTATACAAAAAAACAAGCATTGCAGAATATTACTGTGTAATGCGCTAGTGGGATGTGTTACAGCCCTGTGATTTCTTATTGGAGCTCTCAATTCCCACTCCAGGAGAAAGGTTTTGGAGTGCTAATACGTGTTAAAATACATTGAGGGATTAGAGTGAGATCCAGCCTCGGAAAGAAAGTGTATCCCACTAGACACACGCCAACATGTGCAGAGAGGATCTCCCACAAGGCGCAGCAAGCTCATGCTCTACACAATAGAGCTAAGTGGGTTTGAGAGTGACAAGGATGATTTAGGGATAACAAGGTAATAAAAAGTAATGGGTCTTTTGCTAATATTTGGAGAAAGTAATGGGTTTTGTTTTTTAAACATGACCAATATAGCAGGGTTCCTCTTTATGCCTTTGGTGTGTATCATGTTCATCAGAACTGCTTTATTGAATTAATTCTGCCCAGGTGAACAAAGCCATCATGCTACTGTGATCCAGGGGACTGAAAAATAGCTTCAAAAGCTGGTATCCTTAAAGGGGTTTAAACATGGTTTACCAGTCACAGCCATTTGATTACACTCTGGTGTTAAATGCAGTCTTCAGTACCCTCAATCAAAACCCGATCTTAATGTAATGTGTGCAATTGCTCCCATAAACCCTTGAGCAGCATTGAAGGTGTGTAGCTCCATATGATCTCACAGAGACACAATAGCAAGCAGAAACACCCATAATAACTATGCTACAAATATTGTACAACATCACATCTTCCTAAAACCTGTAATATTCTGTCTCAATATTTATTATATAAACACTGCCCTGCCAAATGCTCAGCAGGTGAGGTCAGACCACAGCATACGCACATCTGTGATCGAATCCATGACATGTGGGAAGAAGGTGTCAATTGAACTTGATTTTATATATTGTAGTTTTATCACAGATACATACACTCATAAGCATAGTCCTGAGGAAGAATGTAAGGTAAACATAAAATGTACAATAAGCCATATCTGATTAATTCAAGTGTCTTTTTTTTATGAGACGGTAAACCAAGGTCATTATAAGTGACTGTACAGCAGCAGTGGTTGAGGATGCATAGTTCACCCCCCTAGTCTCTGGAAGTCACTTTGGGTAAAAAGCACCTACTAAATGACTAATTAAAAATAATAATAATAATAATAATAATAATAATAATAATAATAATAATAATAATAAATAGGTTTTAAGGAAGAAACGTGCAAGTGGGGCAATACTTTTCATTACCACAGTATATACTGTATACATGCTGTAAGGCATATGGAAAAGATTGCTGAAAGCTGTAAAGAAATATATAAATAAATCATATAGAAAATTCCAGTGCAATGCAGTACGTGCCTCCAGTTAAAAGGCTCTGGACTGAGAAGGATATTCGTACCATCACAGACTGGATGATATTTCCATATCATGGAGTAGGAATACCAGAAATCACATTTTCAAGAGATTTGTGCCGGTACACAAGGCACCTGACATTTCTCAGCAGTGTGGTGGATAAGCAGAAGCCTCGTGTGAATGAGAGCCCCCCACAAGGGAGCTTGACTAAGAGCACATCCTGGGAAATGAGATTGGACTTTTTCACCCAACAAGTAATAGTCGCAACAAATGTCAGACTGTGTGTTTTGTGCTTGCAAAACAAATCATTTAATAGGCAGTTACGGTCGAACTGGTAGTTACATGCTGATATGTGTGAGCGACTCGCTATGGAAGGCAGCGAGAAGAAGTAGTTGTGTGGTGCAATTTGGATTTCCTGTTCAAATTAAATGACCTGAAAAAGCAGCTTGTTTTCTTTACATTGCCAAGTCACACAAGGTAGCAATACACAAATACAATGGCCTCTTCTTGTTAAAATATCACAGTCGTTTTAAGGATGTGACTGTTGCCATGTATTACAAGGACTCAAGTATTCCAAGTAGCTGCAGATAACAGAGCTTTTTTTTGGCAGTGCTCCAGTTACTCAGGAGCCCAAGGAAGGACCCACATCATCTCAAATCAAATATTTCCTTGTTGGAGGGACACTGAAAGGCTTGAGACTTGATATTATGAACAGATGGATTTCTGTCATCTCTTGTTTATGATTAGAGATGAGGACAACATGAAAGACCACCTGCCTTAGGCAGGACTTATTCACTGAATTTTAAGAATAAAAGTCAGAGGACGCAGCAAAGGATAGGAAAAGTCAGACACAGGCCTTATGTGAAATAAACAGGACCTAGATGGAGCTGACTAAGCCAACATCCATAAAATGGAGGTTCTTAAACTCCCCAGGCAAGCCCTGTGGTAAACATGGTAAGTCAAGCAAAAAACAGGCCATCAGATAGAAACCTGATGCATGACGTACAAGGAGAATCAGACAGCTAACTAAACACAGGGACAAATCAGGCCATACATCCCGATATAGATCAAGAAAAACAACATCAAATTGGACTTCCATGTCATCATTTATGTTAGAAAACCTCCCGAAGTGCTATACAGATGGATGCCTCTCGTTGAAAACAGAGGAGGAAAATGCAGCACTAAATGTTTCAAAAACCAGAAAAAAAATATTGTGTTTTTCTTGGAAGTGCATTCAAGCATAATGACTCAGTTATTGGCCTTGTGTTGATATGTAAAGTACAGGAAAGGAACTTCCTTAAAACAATATAGATGTCATGACTAAAGATTAAACCCCAATCCATTGTCCAATACACTCTTTTCTGTGCTAAAGGAGGCATGCAACAGAGCTGAAACACATCTTAGACATCTAACCATCTGTATACCAGAGAGGTTATTCTGGGACACATATTCATCACTTTGTACAAATGCAAGGTAACACAGAAGAGCATGTGAGATCTCTGCCAGTATAGATTTGGATGTGCAATAGCTGTACAATGGTGGCATTTGGCAGACTAGCTATCAGAGAGGCAGCAAATGTATACATCAGGAATCCAAATACAAGCAACATTTCTAATTTGTAATATGAAAATAATATACAGTATCTTAAGTAACTTGGGGTCAATGAGGACACCAGGAACTGCAGTCAGGAAAAAGTATTAGAGGACCGAGAGGAACTTATTGAATGCTGTATTGACGTTTACGAGAACTTGGACAGAAGGCAGTCCGGAGTCATGTTTGATAACACAGTAATTAGAAGGGTTGTGCCACAGGCTGAAGAGGGACTGAAGGGTATCATATTGAGAATCTGAGACAAGGTGGACCTGAAACGGAGAAACAACAAGATACAACATATTTGATAAGAAAAGCAGCTTTGAAACTGATTTAATTTTTTTTTTTAAGCACAGAGCATTGGTGGACCAACATACCTGCAGAGGTCTGGGTTTTACCTTGAATTGTGTCTCAAAGTTCAGAAAATAAACTAAAATGCAGTTTTGAAACAAATTTGTTGAACAAATGTCAAATATTTACATTAACCATTTACCACATAACCAATTGAGCTTTCCAAAGTAGGATTCATTTTTTGCCAAACTGCACTAAAAATAAATTGAACAAATGCCTATGAGGCCATAAACAGAAAAAAGCATTCAGGGTGGAAGTTAAACGCACAGATAGTTTAATCTATTAAGTAAAGCTGCAAATATATATTCAAACAAGCTTTCTAAAGCTGTTTTCTTTTTTTTTTATCAGTGCAACTGTTTCATTTCATTAGATAAATATTTTGACAGCAGGTTACTGCGAGAGGATTTGAAGCCTATAATAGAAGGAGGGTTCCACTAGATTACTTTAACAGACTGTGTTATGCAATTACGAAGAGCTTAACCATATCTCTGTTTAATCAATGATTTAAAACACTTTCATGCTATGCACATGCTTGTTACTTTTACTGTGGAGCTGCTGTAGCCCCAGGGTATATATACTATGAGTTAATAATATATACAATTACTGTATCTTTACATCCACTCATTGCATTATTCAGTCACATGGTGTGTTATTTATTATGCACTCATTCTCTAACAGTTACATTTTTAGCCAATTGGTATTCATAGAGAACATCTTTCACTCCATGTCTAAAAGGATCAACTGTATTCTCTTCTTTTACACACTCTCTGCTGTCATTTCTTGGGAATAAAATGTTCCTTCCAACATATTTGGTGAAGGTATATATGTGCAGTACGTTGTGTATGTTACTGCCTTTAGCACAGATGCAGATGCAGCCCTGTACTTCCTTACAACATCCCAGGAATCGCTCTTCACATGAACATGGGAGGATTTAGCATGTCAGATATGTTGTTTCAGCTTTTCCCTGATTACACTTGTATGACAAAAAGGATAATTGTATTGCAAATAAACAAATAGAATACTAAGTTATACATATGGAGGTTTGCAATACTGTAATTATTTTTTTTTTTTTTTTTTTTTTAGGAATACAAACACCCGGATCAGTCTATCTACACAATCTGATATATTTTGTGCTCATATTATTCAATTGATTAAAATGTGTTTTCTGTCTGCTTTTATGATTGGGTGAACTTTAACAGTATTGAGTACAGGTCCTTTGGGAGTAGCTATTAAAATATTTTATTTATAAAGTAGACACATGTGGTCAACCAGGACATCTTCTTTAACACGACTAGAATATTGTAGTGTTCTGTGCAGACAGGCAGGGAAGAAGGGAGACAACACGCTGAAATCAGTTCCAAAATTTTTATTTTGGGATGCTAATCTCTAGCACCCACTCAGAGACCACTGTTCTGACTACTTCACTGCTTTCTGAAACACAACCAAATCAGGACAGCAACAACAACACATACACAGACACAGACAGCACCACACGCACAGATTACATTTACACATGGACACAGAGACAGGGTTATACAAGCAAATGGCGGGAAATACAGAGCGGGAAGGGAACACAATACAGGAACACAATACAGCGGGAATTACAGTACGCAAACACAGTAGGATCACAGTACAAAACATAATTGCACGGATCACTACAATATCATCAAATGAAACTAAACTACCAAACCAAATATAAGCTGTTTTGCGTCATGTCTGTTTTTCAAACTAGGCTTTCTGCTGTGCCAAACAACTGTTTTTTACAAACTGAGACAGACCCATTTTTACAAACCCACACCAGATCATTGCCATGGTATGAACACCTAGATTACTTTCTGTTTTTATGTGCCAAACACAAAAAGCAACAGATTACAATCCAGGCTGGAAATGGACTGATCTGACCTGGGACAATGCCACTGCTAAGTGTCACACATAAGAGCTGTTCAGCTGGAACCAGTATGAGCTGTTGTACAAAAAACAGATGGGATTAAGATATAACCGAAGAAATGTAGTATCTCTCAAACATAAATGAAATCAACACCCTGATTTCTGTCAAAAACATCAAACACTGCAGAACAGCCCCACTGAAGCTTCTTTCTGGGGTCAGCCAGGTTACCAGACCCATTGCACAGAGAACAAATGGATAGTTATGTAGCTTGTATTTGCAAATGATTCCACATAGAAAACAATGTATTTTTGGCACAGTGCTGCATTTGTCATTATAGCAAATCAATATAGTTGTTTTTCCCCATGCACTTGTTTCAGCAAATCAAACCAAACAGGACTTTTAATGACAATGCTGGGCCCATTAATGCTTGGGCAATCACAATTTTGCTTGTAACAATGACTCTGGAATGAATAGTTGTATACCCAGAAGACAGGATTTAAAAATATCACTGAATCTTCCAGTAGCAAGGCATGCCTATTGCCTGATAACCCAGTCTGCTTTACAGTGTACTTACTACTTCTGAACATGTGTTATTTTAGGTTTTAATGAATATTAACAAAGAGTAATAGTTTATTACTATAATATTTTAATGATACGTCTTTTGTATAAAGCTTCATATCACATTATAAAGTAATAAGGTTTCCTATAAATATATCATTTCTTATCAATCTCTTTTGTATTTGTTCTTAAAATACTGCAGTGCTATAGCCTGTTGTTAGTGTCTAATACTAATACCTCATTTGTAACACATTTATAAATGCATTATTGATTAGTTTTTCAAGTGTCTTGAAAATGTTCCATGTTTGAAAATGAACTCAGTTTTGCAGTTAGTACTTATAACATTTATACTTATGCAGTTCTTGTGCCGATCCTCTTTTGTTTGACTAAATGGTACAAAATCAACCTTGTTACAAACATGCCTTTAAACAGGTCTAGCTAAATAATACCTTATTCCAGTAGCCTACCCATCTTACACTGTATAGGGCTAATTTACCTACTGTGCATGTGTCTGTTCAGCTAGCACCAGTACCACCTGCTCCATGAACCTCAAAGCAAAGTATAGTTTTCAATCTATGGCCACATTTCCCTTTGAGTGAAACTATTTCAAACCACACAAGCAAAAGATGGTGGCATCGTAACTAAGGAAACAATGACAGATAGGCTGCTGCCCTACCAGACAAAAGGAATTAAGCTGTCTGAATAATTTTACAAAGTGCAAAGATACCTAAGAACCCTATATGCGGTGCATGTGTTGCCAGGAGAGTCTGTTAAACTCAGATTCATCTCAATTAAAGCACTTTTCTCTCTAATTGGATATTGGCTGGACTCTATTAACTCAATAGGAGTACATGGGAAAGTCGGGTTTTTCTTTTAAAATAAACTGTGGAGTTCATAGTTTGTTTTTTTTTGGTTTTTTTTGTTGTTAACAGATTTTTAGTTGATTCAGCTTCTTCAAGTACTGGTACACTGTATTCTTCCAATGAAAATCCTTTATCAGAATGGACAGGCTGTCCTATGTGGTGCCCATCACTTTAATTTCCAAGCCATTTAGCTGTCTCCAAAGCTCAAATGTCAAAAACAATATGATAGTAGGATACCTTTTAAAGTACTTTGATAACTATTTTGTTGAGAGAAGAAATAACTGTAACTCGAAGTGAATGATGTTATCTGTAGTTTTTACACTTTAACTCATTTTTCATTTTCTTTCACCTTCACTCTCATTCCCTCTCATCCCCCACATTTTCACATCATGGTGATGGTATTAATCATAGCCATGGGTGATATATACACCTCATTCTCAAAAGGAAGGACCAATTCTTCCTAACCGACACAAGCCTGAACAGTCTTAAGCATTACAATGATAAAGACCACAACCAAAACATCTGTCTGCTTCAACTCTCATTTCCCGGGTCGTTCACTAAATCTTTACAAGCTTTCTCATCTCAATGAAATGCAAGTTTGTTTTTGTGCTGGCAGATTTTCAGATGACTTATATATTTAAGCCCCCAGCTGCCAGAAGTTGCTGTATGTACCAGTGTAGCGGCCCATAAGGTAAAATGGGCTGTGAATAGAACTGAAGACATAAGCTTTTAAGCAGTGTCATTATTGCTCACATTGAGTTCTATAATGTCTGTATCACAATCAGTGGTATTTTTCCAGACATAAATACAATCATACATACAGTATGCAGGCTTGAATATTATACATACATACATACATACATACATACATACATACATACATACATACATACATACATACATACATACTGTTAATGCTGTTACATCATCTGGTGTCTATGCCAGAATTGTGCCCTATCTTTCCTTAAGACCATGCAAACAACAGAATTAGTAAAAGAAAAAAAAATAAAGATAATTTGTAGTAGGAAAAGAGAGATGGTTTCAGAGAGCTTAAACCTTCATGGTAAGAATGCTGGTCACATTATCCTATCCTACGGATCAATGCAAACCATTACAGCCCACTGTCAACTAAAAAAAGCAGCATGCATTTTAATGCTGCTCACACAATAGTACAGGTGTCTAAGGCATTGTTTAAATATAGATCATTAAACTAAAGAAAAAAAGAAACAATTAATGAGAAATTATGCAAGTAAGTACAATACTGAGAAAAAAAATACTTAGTTGGAAGGAACTGGTAAATATTAAACAATAGCAGTACTGACATGTTCTACATTTGGATAAGAGATCAAATTCCCCCTGAAGATACGGCCTGGACCATTTTCCCGAGATGACAAGCACAACAGACAGTATACTGATTCAAAGATCAAGCAGAGATGGAAAGTTATGCATTTAAAACTAACTTGGAAGCAAGAGATTATTCACTCTCATTATTATCAGCTGAAAATAACAGTCAACCTGTTAATCTCAACCATAAAGAGATCCTGGTATCGGAAGCTCCTTCACCTATATTCTTCTCCTATAATATGTATATAGTATGCAAATAGTTAGTGCCCTTATTTCTTATTGATTTGTGTAACATGCCAGGAAAAGAACCTCAGCGTAACAACATAATATACAGTTAAAAAAGACACACATAATATATATATATATACATTGTCCTTCACTAGATTTGATTCTCATGGGGCAGGGGCAAAGCGTGGGTGTGAAGTGGGGTCAAATAAGCATACATCTCAACTATTGTGCAAAAGAGCCAGGTTCATCTGTATTTGTTATAGAGCTAATCTCAACGACGGGTCAGAATTCATAATGACAGTGCATCACACTGCCTGTTACACTCACAATACGTGAACATGTGTTTTGGTAGAGTTTTATTTTTATGCACAAGTGATTATTTCTTACAGTATATACAATAAATAAAAACTCCAGCCATTCCAGATATGTATTCTTTCATCTAAGTAACTCAAGCAAATGCTAATATTTATTGATTTCAAAGTATTTCAAAACCCAAGCTGTGCTTCTCGCATAGTGATTTTTAACTATGCGATACTCTACCTTGCTGTATCTGTGGATGCCAGTTAGTTACATTAATTGGGCATGTCATGTTATTTGTATACTACATTTTTGTTACAGTCTTCCTTGCATTTTGCAATAATAGCTAACATTAAATGATCATGGTACTGTAACACTTATATTGAATCACAATGAAGTAATCATTATTTCATGAAAAAAATCGATTGTTTTTAACGCCGGTATGTCTTCTGCCAACCTTTAATAACACTATGTAACACAATTTTTGTTCCTGGGTATTAAGTGTTATTTGCTAATTGCTTATGCCTCAAAAGTATAGAAAATGGCTATTATTCCCCACAAACTTTGCTTTTGTGACCAGGACAGTGATATTTTGAAATGTACCTATTTCCAATGAGAAAACCGGTGAATTTGTGTCTTTTTGTTCACATAAAGTCAGAAAAAAACAACATATGAATCCAAATTAACATGTATTTATACTAAAGTAATACAAAAATGACTACAAAAGATTTAGAAGTGAGTAGTTTTTCGAGATTTACGATTATACTGTAAATCACTTTCACGAATCAGCCCCCAAATGTAGTCTCCCATCATGCTCCAGGAGCCTCAAAGCCGTGCTGCTCCATAATGGTAACAAGTACCCGTCTCTTCCCCTGGCTCACTTGGTGCACCTCAAAGAGGATTACAACAGCATCAAGACCTTGCTGGACGCCTTGAAGTATGATGAGTACGGCTGGGACCCCCGGAAGGTGCTGATGCCACCACTGTACATCAAATTGGGCCTCATGAAACAATTTGTCAGAGCTCTAGATAAGGAGTCGGCAGCCTTCAAGTACCTTCAAGACTTCTTCCCTAAGCTGTCTGAGGCAAAGGTCAAAGCCAGTGTCTTCGTCGGACCACAGATAAAGAAGATCCTGGAGTGCAATGAATTCCCTAAGAAGCTCACTAGTAAGGAGAAAGCAGCCTGGAACAGCTTTGTCGCAGTGGTTCGGGGCTTCCTGGGCAATCACAAGGCCGAAAACTATGTGGAGCTGGTTGAGACTCTGGTGAAGAACTACGGCACAATGGGCTGTAGGATGTCCCTCAAAGTCCATATCCTTGATGCTCATCTTGATAAATTCAAGGAGAACATGGGAGCGTACTCGGAGGAGCAAGGCGAGCGCTTCCACCAGGATATACTGGACTTTGAACGCCGCTACCAAGGACAGTATAACGAGAGCATGATGGGAGACTACATTTGGGGGCTGATTCATGAAAGTGATTTACAGTATAATCGTAAATCTCGAAAAACTACTCACTTCTAAATCTTTTGTAGTCATTTTTGTATTACTTTAGTATAAATACATGTTAATTTGGATTCATATGTTGTTTTTTTCTGACTTTATGTGAACGAAAAGACACAAATTCGCCCGTTTTCTCATTGGAAATAGGTAAATTTCAAATATCACTGTCCTGGTCACAAAAGCAAAGTTTGTGGGGAATAATAGCCATTTTCTATACTTTTGAGGCATAAGCAATTAGGAAATAACACTTAATACCCAGGAACCAAAAAAAAAAAAAAATTGTTACATGGTGTAATCAGAATGGAAACATTCTTTTTTTAAAACCAACAAAACCAAATCATAACTGTATGTATTCCCCTTTTCAGTCTATCTAGGTCAAATAAACATGGTATCACTATGAGAAACTTCACGGTAAAGGCTGTTAAAACAAAAATGTCCTACACAGCTGAAAGCATTTAAAAGGCTTTGGTCAGTCAGCAACTCTGACCTTCTAATACCCAATTCAATATCACTGTGAATAGAGTCAGCCTCGGTGAGCTCAAAATAAAGATAACACTGGAGCCCTGGTAGAGATACTGATAAAGATAACACTGGAGCCCTGGTAAAGATACTGATAAAGATAACACTGGAGCCCTGGTAGAGAAGCAGAACTCATAGGTATCTGGTGAGGAACTACTGTCTCAAAAGGTGGGCATTAAAAAAATAACATCATAATGGTTTTGTTTCATTGAAGTTTGTCTTAAAATGTTTTTTTTTATTTAATTATTTGCTGTTTTTGATCCGTTTTTGTTTTTTGTGCTTTAAGGTTTTAATTTCCCAGGTGAAGATGAGCTCTTTATTTCGAAGAAACACGACTAGGAATGGAGCGGACGAGGAGAGTGATGTGTCTACTGATGAGGAACCACTCTTTCAATCCAGCTCAAACGAGGGGAACAGAATTAATGTAAGTGAAATAAAGATTGTTTAGTTACAGATGTACAACTTTAATACACAGAAGATAATTTTAACTCCTGAGTTATATAAAAAGTGTTTTTTCTAAGGCAATATTAATTGACTAGTTTAGCTTGAAAAGTTTAATGAATACCAAACTTTAAAAAGACCTGACTCATCAACGCTTTGTGAATGGGGCCCAATAAAAAATACACCTAACCTTGAATTATCTAGATATTTTCAGCTATTTTTCTGTTAGTGTAGTTTATTGTTCCACATGCATTGACTAATACAGCCCCAAGCTGACTTGTATTCAGCTGAACACGCTTCTTGAATCTTGATATGCAAAATAAAGCATAGTATCAGAAAAAGTTGTTCACAGGGGGCAGTCCGTTCATTTTGTGTGTTTCTGTTTAGCTTGTTTTAGAAAACCGACTAACAATTCACAGCTTGACACTCTTTCAAACAATCGTTAACATTTCTCATTTTAGATTGGCACAGATTTTGCAAACCCTGTGTCAATAGCAATCAGAACCAGCCCAATATTTGACCTGACCTGACTGGTTGGACTGTGTCTGATAAGGATGTGCAGACCATATCATCCAGATCTTAGTCCACACAAAGAAATGTGTCCCTTTTCATTTACAAAACTAGAAACCTGGCAATACTGATTTGCATTAAATTTAACCAGAGCCTTCAATCTATAATCATTCATGTCCACTTAATGTTTTGTAAGGGTTTTCAGATACAGATCCATTAAGGGTTTGTTTTGTTGGATAACACCACACAAGCCAATTAGATTTGAAAGATAAAAACTTTAATACATCTGTTTATTTGTCAGCATCCTCTCAGACTACTCTTAGCCTAACACTTTTCTGTACTTTACCACTTCTGGTCTGCATCCAGGGTGTCAATGTGGAAAATTCTTTAGGGTATTGTTAAATTAGAACCAGTCACTGGATGTCAAGTCAGGGGAATCTGATGGATGTCAGGAAGCCCACCTCTCTATTTCCCTCAAATAATGCCTGAAAGATTGGCTATAGAGGGGTGGTACAATAGGGACCAGACTGTTTCTCAGCAGACAATCAAAGCAATTCCTGAAGCAAAAGACAACCTAATAACACAACAATGCTTTGCAACCCACTCCGCGCCACATTGTGTTGGCAAGCATCCATCCATAACTTAACACTCAATCAAAATTCTAAAGTAAAATTTAGAAACTAGTGAAATAGACAAACATTCAGGCTAGTGCCTTCGTCTATGTACTAGAAATGGAAGAAATATCCCAATTTTCCTATAGAAATGATTTTAGATTAATATCCTTGATCGGTTCCACCTGTTGTTTCTTACAACAAGCTGTGTAGAAGCCTTGTAGAGCTTCAATTAACAGAAGAAACCAGTTATACCTGTGTATGAACTTTATTTTTAAAATAAACTTTTTTTCCCAGTGTTATAAACTGAAGAAGGAACTAGACAAAATGTGTGTCTTCTTAGTTTCTTATAAGTTGCATTTTGATTAATTAATAAAATTGATATTTGTGAAGTTGTTCTGTAAACTGATATTGGCTTCTTTAACAAAATGTCTAAAAATGTTTCCTGAATACCACTGTATATTGACAATCTTTAAATAACTCAGTAGTTAAAGATTTGTGGGTAAGACCATTACATGTTACTGGTTAGGATTGGTGTTTAATTACGATTACAGTAATTAAGAATTGCAAGATTAGACTGAATGGGAATGAAAGTGATTTGTTCCCATCAGCTCTGTTATTGTCACTTGTTTTAATATCCCTAGTTTTTTTATTTTTATTTTCAGCTAAAAGCCCATAACTTAAAAAAATAAAGAAGCTTTTATAAACAGAGCAGCTGACCTTAGCTGCACTTATTATTTTGAGCTAGGAGGTTTAGCAGAAAGGTTTTTATTACCCACTTTAGTAATCAAATCTAAGCTTCTGTAATATAGTCTCATAAAATTCATGTTGTAAATGTAGCATGGTGTATCTATTCAGAAATGTCTGCAACTACCTTTGAATCATAATTTAAAAAAAAAAAATCTGATATGTTTCTAAGATACTGTATAACATTAGACATATAGAGTTAATATGCAGGTATATTAAGGGTTTACTTGTGTGTCCTGCTGTTGACACAAAAGTGAACAGCCATGAAAAACTGTGCTAATCCAGTCTAGCCTTGAACATTCCATCATTCTGCTTCTTACTGTACATGAAGGCAAGCGTCACAGCTCCTTTTTCCTTTCGCTGCTTTACAATAGGTAATTCTTGCTATCACTGTACAATGTAGCATATTCATTGACGTTATGGAATGTGTTATATGTTCCGGGTGATTAGAAAGGAAGTTGACCACATCAATGTACTTTCTAATAACCCTGTATATTATTATTCTAGCAGTATCGTTATCTTTTGCTTCATTTCTTAATTTTAGTATAAAGTTATAATTTAGTTAATTGTCTCCTTTTTTTGGTGTTGAATGCTTATAGATGATCATATTTAAGTTGCTACGACAACCTCCTAAGAATCTCACCCTGTTTCTACTGTAGTTGCCCAATAAGCAGAAACACTAAGCAGTTACTCTTCTCAATACCAGTAATCTGTAGCTATTCATAGTGAACAATCCTTCAGCTGTAGTGGTACATTAAATATTGCAAGAACTGAATACATACATTGTACTCTCCGACATTTTTACCCTGGTAATGGTTTTGGCAGCATCTCTTATGTATTTTATATTTCAGAATATATTTCCTCACGTATCTCAACTGAAAAATAACCTTTCAGTTTCTATGAGGATGCGAGTCGTTGTTACGGCTTCCAACCTAGTTACAGTGGAATGCTCGGTCAAATAGGTCATGTGACACCTGTGAGTCCGTACCTGAGCTGCAATTTAAACCCAGGGTTTCCTGGCTTTTAGTCCTGTGCCTTAACCACTTGAGGCAAAACGGATCTATAAGGATATAAAAATGCCCTGAAAGGTATTTAACATGAGGACACACCCATCTGAATAATCTGGATGGTGCTGTAAAGGTTCAGGAAGTGTTTTCCTTAGAATTTGATCTGAGATATCTGTGGATGTTAAATTTGTCTTACAATGGTTTAGCATTGCCTCATTCGATGGGTTGATGAATAGAAATTTAGAGAGGGTTTTCTGTTTAGTCAATTCAAATCTATTTGTAAAACCTTTATGACCCTCCCTCGTCACAGAAGAGCTTGGAAGAAATTGATAGTGGTTACATTAGTCTGTTTATTCCTTGGCCTCTATTTATCAATGTGTCGCTACTCCATTAAGTGAGGTCTGAGGGATCGGTACTATCTTGACCACATATTTATATTTTAGACTGCTTCAGCATTAATACTGGACATTACCATTAAGGAATTACCAAAGTCCGTAAAAAGGGGGTAGTTATTTCTTTCATTTTAGCTTCTGATAATAAGACCTTTCTGGCCATTGACATACCATATCTTTTTTATGAACAAATAAATAAATGTATACCATGCTAGACTGTCTTTAGACACATACTGATTTCAATCAGATCAAACAACCCAATGTACACCAAGTTTGTGTATTTTTTAGGCCTGTATTTTCATTAGTTAACACTTTATTCAGCCATGTGTGACCTAATAGGGCAATGTATGTATTCCACATCTAAATGCATACTGTATACAAGAAGAACGTATCTTCTTTATGCCACAGTGCACCCAGGATTATATAAAAACAATTCTCTGAGTGACATCAGACCAGGAAGCCATGGAAACAAGCTTTCAAGCAATCCTGTTGTTATCACCCACCAGGGGCCATTCTGCAGCCTATACCATAAGCCGCATTGGTAGTTTCTATTAAGAGAAAAAAAAAAAAAGAGAAGAACCTATCATGAAAGTTCTGGGCTTCTGTGCATATCTGGTTGATTGTAAGGTTTTAATACTGCATTATAATTATCTGATTAATCTGATTAATTGAAGTCTTAATGTGATTCCAAATTAAGTCTCTACATAAACCGTGTTAAACCCTTCTTCTGTTCTACATGTATGTGCCATAGCATGGCACAGAATAACTTTTATTGGTTTAATTTGGAATTATTTGAAGGGGCAGCTAAATAGATAACCTTTACAATGCTAGTTCAATTTAAAGATGTGCTTTCTCGCAATTGTAAGCTGTTTTTACTACCTTTAGTTAAAGAGACTGATCAGTTCTGTGGAGATTCACTTTTCCTTGCATAACTGTGTTTTTAAATGACTCAGTGTCTGCTGCAAATAGCGGCAGTCTATTTTAATGATCTTAACAATGGTAGATCTTAATACCACCATCTTCAAACTCTCAAATCCACTCTAATATGGACCCTGCAGTATTTTTAAAATTATATTTATTGATGTTGATATAGAGGGCAATACATGACCCTTGGGGGTCACATATTTCTTTCTCCTTCAAATATGTGTCTAGGGGCACAGTTTCATTGATGCACTCCATGACACTGCTATTGCGAAACATCTGTTGTTTCTTTACAAATCTATTCAATATAGTATAACATACAAATAATGCTAAATTCAAAGAAACTTGTTAGTGTTTTTTTTTTTTTTTTCTTGTTAAGCAACTCTTATAGTCATGAAATTACAGTATCATAGTAACTTACTTTTATTTATGTATACCCCATCAACTAAGCATGTAAAAGTATGTTCAATCCCCAGCTTTCTGGTAGTTATTAAACAAGGCTACATTCAGGAACAGAAAAGGTCCATATTTACCATAAGAACATGCTGGTATAATCACCCATAAACACTCTGGTGCTTTGCCATTCCAGTTCCAGTGTTCGTTTTTATCCACCGCTATTTGTCTTAACTGACTGATTTGGGGGTTTGACACAGCTAAGAATTGCTTGACATAGAAAGACTGAGGCTATGGGTTATACCAGTTGCTAAAATGACTGAATGCTAAACCATTTCATCCCCCTGTACAGTTTACTAAGTGTTAGATGACTGTATAGCTGCAGGGTACATTATAATATACAGTGCACACAATGGTTTTTAATTAATTTTTGCAAACTTACAGTAAATATCAAAAATGCTTCATTTGTAAGGGGCTGGGTGACACAATGGAAAACAACTGTTAGCCTCAAATTCGATTCCAGCTTGGGACACAAATGACATCCCCAAAACAGGCCCACAATCCAGCACAATTTGGCGGACTTCTGCTTGCAGGAGGCCGAGGACTGAATAAAAATGGTCCTTCAGGTCCCTAATACCTCATTCTTCATAAACGTCAAAATGAATAATGCACCAGATGACAAATACATGGATAAATAATAAACTTCACAAAACTGCTGTTGGTTTAAAGTTGTTAATTTGTAGTCTTGGTTCCTGTTACCAGTGGGAAACAGGTCTCAGATTGCTAGCTTCAAGGCTAATCAGACAACTGTGCCCTTTTAGAA
The DNA here is from genome assembly GCF_902713425.1 of Acipenser ruthenus. Taxonomy (NCBI): domain Eukaryota; kingdom Metazoa; phylum Chordata; class Actinopteri; order Acipenseriformes; family Acipenseridae; genus Acipenser; species Acipenser ruthenus. Next base: position 27,775,675 of record NC_081208.1, read on the forward strand.
ATTCTCGTGAGGTTTCAACAGAAAGTCACGAATGGGCTATCTGACCTTTCTGAAAAAAGCTTTTACAGCTGTGAACAGATCTGGCTAACTCCCATCCAGGGCTGTAGACTACAATCGGTTGTTTTTGTTTTTGGTTGTTTTTTTTTCCATTTGCATGTTACCTTGAAGAAAAAATGTGAATTGTGTATAAAAAGTAGCCCATTTTCAATACTTGTATATTTATTTATTTTATTTGTTTAAAATCCTGTTAGTTTATTTTACTCCATATTATTCAAACTCCCTCACATCAGCCCTTACCAATTACAAACATTGCTGTTGACTGTATGTGGTAGCTTTGAAAGTGTAATGAATATCTCATTTAGTTTTTACACTGTCTAAATCAATATATTTAATTAAATTGAATTTTAGTATATAGTTCAGTTAAACAAAAATATCTTACAGTGCTCTCCTACATGACTGAGATGTTACACACAGTCTATGAGCTGGTGTTAATTATAAGTTAATTCTCTCACAAATAATTGATGCCTGTTAACTCCAGTTTACTCTTACAGCATGCTAGCTGTGACAATGTAATAACATGTTGTTTTCAAATGACAGGTAATAAGGAATATAAACACTTACGCTAGAACAAAGACTCTTGCTCAGGGCTTTCTTGACATGGCTCTCTTCACTGCCAACGCCTCCCAGATGAAACACCTGCTACAACAGGGCCCGGACACCCAGTTCTACTATTTTCTCTTCGTCTTACTGGTACGTACTGTACTGAATGACCAGGAACAATTCAGAGGTACTGCACGAAAAACAAACACATGAAAAAGGGTCAGCTGTATGAAGACAAGGTATTAAAAAGTGGGCTTATTTAGCATTAGCAGTAGGCGTTGCTCCAGGATAACTGACCATGGCAATGGTTCAGTGTCCTTGAATGTTTATTTTTAGTACTGATGTATAACTGAAATATAGTATTGATATCCAAATGCTGTACGTTCCATAACTGCTTTATTTATAAAACTGTCATGTGAAATACAGTGCTTTTAGCAACATGTGCTGCCAGTTTATCTTTTTCATGACACTCCATTGTGTTGCCCACTTCTGACATATACATGTCCGTTTCTTCTTAGAAATAATCTACATACAGGATCTGAAGTGCTCTGGGTAATTCTGCTATATTATTTTCCTTGTGCAGTGTGTCTCAGTGGGTCTCCAGCTCATTGTAGCAGCTCTGTTGATCTATAAAGCATCAAAGAATATAGAATATGATGATCCTGAACGCAGACTTAGCGACAGGTAGGAAATACATTTTGTTTGTGCAATGAAGGACCATTACATATAAAGCATCCATTCTTGAAAATGTCAGCAACTACTGGTGAACTGCTGACCAGCTAAGAGTTGGGGATTGAAATAGATATTTATGTGGCTCTTACTGGGCATCCGACATATAAGTTTAAGTAAATATAGCAAATTAGGAGTAAGGAGATTTTTTTCTTGGACCAATTTCTTCTTTGCCAGCAAACCAGCATACACCAGTGCTGGTTATTGCATCTTGTAATTACACTGTAGTAACAATGTCGGTACACTTATGGTTGTGCAGTTACAATACGACAACGTTCTTATTTACAAAATAAAAAATGTTTGCAGTTGCTAGTGTATTTGCAATTTCACTGTAATTACATGCGGGTTGTGTATTTACAATGCACTTGCTATGTAACTACCTGTGCAATTACAGTGTAGTTTGAGACACTTGTAAAGTATTATTAGAAAGAGTTATCTTTCAAGACACACCAGAAATTGTTGAATAAGAAAACATGTTGGATGTTTTTTTTTTTTTTTTCTTTACAATCAGGTGTCCATAAAGACTTTCAATGTGTAATTTCCTATACACGCAGTTGTATTCAGATCATGTTAATGAAACAGCTGTTTTTATTATTGTCAGCGTCCTCTGTTCTGGAGGCTTCATTATGATGACAGTTTTAGCAGGTATATACAATTCTCAATCTTTTTTTCACATGCTTTATTTTACAATTGAACTCCACCCGAGTTTAAAGTGAGTTAATAAATATTGTGCCTGCTATCAATATAAATGTAAATGAGTGGTGTAGTGGAGAAAGGCCACTGAGAGGTTGTATAATGATAATATTATGTTCACAACAGAACAGAAAGGTACAACTCAGCTATTCAGTGATAGATGAGGCCCTGCTTTGAAGATCTAACACATTTTAGCTAATGTGAAGTCACATAAAGGAGTTTATTTTATTATTTTTTTTGCCTTGCAGATATGAAAGCTAAAGTGTATATAGTTTATACATAGAGAACACATTTAGCAACTCTTATTGGTTTACTTTTAAACATTATACATTAGATTTATTATTTTGAGTTGTTATCAATAAATGTTATTTAAAGTTTCTCATTATTTTAACTTCTACCCCTTGCTTAACCATTTAAATATATCCTATAAATGTTACACTTCTATTGCCATGTACTATAAACCAAAACTTAGGATGAAACTATGGTAAAGGTTATTACTGTACTAAAGCTATATATATATATATATATATATATATATATATATATATATATATATATATATACACACACATGTTTGGGGGACTGTATGACAGGGATTTGTATGAAGTAAATGTTGTGTGGATTTTAGTTCACTAAAAGATAGAGATGATGATCTGTTGATCTAAACAGCCTTCCCAATATCTCTGAATGGATCATTAGTTTCAAATTCACATTACAGACGTCACAAGATTTGAGCTATTGGTAGATATCAGAGCCCGAAGCATATAAATATGCATGACATTACCATATAAACCAGCACAGTGTATCTCAAATTCAGTTTCAAGAATTCTTACAATTCTCAAAACAAATCGAAATCTAAAAAGTATTAAAAAATAATGACAAGGATTTACCAGTTATGTCATGTATAGTTTGATGAAGACATCAGAAATAGATTTTCCGGCATCTTGCAATCAATGAACAGACTAGATCATATATTAAAATGGGATGTATGGAAAGTGTTTCTGGAGCGCTAACATTATTTATAGATCTGTAAAATTGAATTTTTTAAATCTGTCAATGTAAAATATGGTCAATCTGAGAACTGTTGATATTTATTTAAATAATACCTTTTTTTAATGCTTAACAATATTTTAAAAGGATGTCATTAAGTGATTTTCTAAGATGGAAGATTTTCTCATTTGGACAGATATATTTGATATCTAAACAATAACAACCAGAATATATGGTGTGTCTGTTAATGGTCTTTTATTTAAGAGAGTTTGATATTGTCAACATATAGCACTGAAGCACTCACCACTCATCTAACTACAGGTAAGGCCAAACGTTTTGCATCACCTAGAATTTTAGGGTTGAGACATAATTTAAATATATATATATATATATATATATATATATATATATATATATATATATATATATATATATATATATATATATATAATTTAGATCTGTTATTTAAAATCATGTAATCAAATAAACTATAAAATCATATTGCAAAAGCCTACAGGAAACCGTATAGCAGTACAGTATTTCACGTTAGATTTAGAAATGTCACACTTTTTTTGTCCATTTTTTCCTTAGTATATGGGAAACTACAAAGCGGTATCTGATTCAATATGTTCACATAATATTATTCAGAAGGTTTCATTCGACTAAAATTACGGTAGTTAATTCTGTAGGGTGATGCAAAACCTTTAGCCATAGCTATAAAGCAAGCACTTATATGGAATAGATTTCATACAACAATAAAGACAAAGCCCATGTTTTCTGTCCTTTTGTTTTAAACAGAGTCCACCTGCTGAATAACATTGTGACTGGGTTAATCCTGGTGATCACAGCTGTCAATGTCTTCATCACAGCTTTCTGGTTTTCTCCCCACCTGACCCAAGCTGACCAGCTGCTTGCTGCAGCCACATCAACCCCTGCTCAACCATGATGGAATTATTTTTGCATGCTGCTCACTTGAAAGAAAAAATAAATAAATCTTCCAGTCATTTCTGTATTGTTATTAAAGGCAAGTCGTGATCGTTTCTCAAAGTGGAGACAAATAAATAGCCTTTTTTTTCTAGCTGTTTCTTGCTGGTGTGTTTTATGTATTTCTCCCTTGTAACAGTTTCTATGCAGAGGTGCTTTTTGCTATGAGATTTGAGGGTTCAGTGATTGTAAAATGTTGAACCCCACTGTAAGTTCAGTTAAAAGTGACCCCACAAAACAACATTGTTACCACTTTACATTAAGTGCCTCTAATTACTGTGTATTTACCTAGTAGTTACTTTGTAAATATATGTGTACGTATACGTAATTGCAATGTTATTATGCGTAGTTACAATGCACTTAATGTGTAAAATATTTTTGCATGATATAACCCTAACCCTAACCCCACTAACTCTAACCCTTTACCCTAACCCTTTTCTGATACAAGTGTGTACTCACATATGTCGTGCAAAAAGATTTACACATTAAGTACTTTGTAACTATGCATAATAACATTGTAATTATGTGTAAGAAAATGTGTATTTACTATGTAACTGCTATGTAAATACACAGTAATGTAAAGTGTTACCATAGAATTTTCTCAGAAATACTTTATGTGTTAATTGTTAATACAGTATTCATAAATGACAAGAGGGGGGAACAGGGGTAGATAGGCAGTGAAGTTTTGGGATTCTTGACCTCCCTAGAAAATCCTACTAACAACACTAAAGGCTGGTTCACACTGGGCTTACGATTCAGACGGATGCTACGAAAGGACGCAGGCTGTAGTTCACACTGAGCGATCTTCTCCCTGCGTTAGTTCATTCTGATTGGTTTAAAAAAGACAACAATCATCTGGAGGTTCGGGAAGTCATGCACACAGCCGCATTTAACTTATACACTGTAGTACCGCAGCGCCTCTTTTTTTTATAAACAGCCGATCCAAAACAATTTAAAAAAAGTTATTGTGTGATTGACAGCAAATGCCACAATTCAGTTTCATAATAAATTCACTGATATTCGCTCAGACTGTTGAGCTGACCCACTCAATTTAACCATCCCGATTTCAGTAAACACTGTACATAGGCTGCTGAGAGACACACATCAAACACGGTTTAAATTCCTGAGTTGTTAGTTTTCATTCTGATTATTTATCTGTTTATTTATGGTACCGTACATGCTTGATTATTAGTTCTTTAAACATTTTCCGCTACATCTATACAAGTAATAAACAGTAAATTGTATTTTACTTGTAAAATTCTAAAGGAAAGAGAAAGGTGTGTGATTGGTTTAACGCGAGTGACTTCACCAACTTGACGCTGAGAAGTAGAAATCTATCAACTCGTCCGCAGCGTCTACGATTTGAACACGAGGTGATGCGTTCGTAGCGTTCGTATGAATCCTATGCCTAGTGTGAACCAGCCTTTATTCTGTTTGGTAGCTATTGTAAGAAGATTAAAATTACTATATTTTTTCAATCACTGTAAAAAATAAAATGGATTGGAATAGGGTGCATTAGACAGAGTGTTCCAGGTACAGCATTGTGCTCTTCACTTTGTAATTAGCTTTGATGAGTTTATGCAAGCCTTCAGCAATTTCAAATGTCCCCAATCATTGTGCAAACCTTAATTGAGGCTTATGGTTTGATTGGCATTCAGCATTTGATTTCCTGTTAGCTTTTGTGCATTCACAAAGCATCTCAATTCATGAACTGCTTTTTACATTTAATCTGTTAACAATCCTCGTAGTGTATAAAATACATATTATAATGTAGAGGTGTGTAGCTGCAGTGGTATTTCAAATGAATAAAACTGCAGTACACATTAAGTTAAAAATCACTGTTCTTGTTGTATTACCAGTTCAACAATGCATGACAAGGTTAGGACTGACGCTGTTATCTTTTGCCCAGTACTTTACATTTAAAACATGCAATGTATGCATTTAAAATTAAAGAAAGAAACCTTTGACTTTGTCTTTAAAGTGGAAATTAGCCTGTCGACATTGTCTCAGCACTTGTGAAGTAAAAGATTGGCAGTGGCGATGAGCCAGTGCTAAGCCTCATTACAGCTGGGAGCTAATGCTCTACTTTTAACTTAATGATTTTACTTAAAGAACCTTATGGATATACAGTATGTATTCCTGGGAGTCTTCATCTATGGCCAGAGCTGGGAATATAAAGTGCAGTTCACATCCATCATTAAACGAAACAACTATGAAAGGTCACAGTAAAAGAAAGATACCTTGTTCTGAGGTTCGGTGCTTTTTTTTTTTTTTTTGACCCGAGGAGAAAAGTCTTTCTCAAAGTTAGAGGTTTATCTATGCAATTGCAAATGATAAAATGTTTTAACACAATGGACAGTAAGCAATCTCAGACAGGGTTAGATGTAATATTCTTAAACAATACATTATTTTACAGTTAATTAATGTCTACCCTGCATTGATGCCTGTCTGAATGTTGTGAAACAGACAAACAGCGTAGCCTATATTCTTTAGCTTGTAAAATAAACAATATGTATTGAATGCAGCAGGCTCAGAATTAGGTACAAACAGAGAGATGTATACAAGTGTTGAGAACTCTAGCATTGAATACCTTTTTGTATTCCACACTACTGTTTTAAAATTAGATTTTTGAAATCTAGTTCGAATTCAACCAAATCCAACAGCAGAATGAGTGGGGTAATCAAACTGTTCCAAACGACATGCGCTGTAATACAAATACAGAGTTTGATCTAAAGAACGTTCTACACATTATTTTAATGTAGCTGTTTAATTAGGGGTTAAACATACCTTTTTTTCAAACATTGGACTGATACAAAAGTAATACTACTTAATACTACTTGTTTTTTCACTCATGAGGATGGTCTTAAACAACCCATTTGCCTCTTTTCAGGGGCAGTCCGTTATCCAAACACGCTTTTTTGTGGAATAACTTAGCTCAGAATCCTTCCTCCCCTTGTTTCCCCTCTGACTTTTTTTATTTTTAATAGTTGCATTTTATAATTTTGAAAATGTACTTCATTATGAAAAGCCATCATATACTAACTAATAGGGTATTACCACCGTTGAATGGTTTCAATTTTGTTTATGGCTATTACTTGATAAAAGGCACACACTGTACACTACTCTTAACATCAATAGACATATGATTGAGAGCAGGGTTAGCTAACCATTCAAAATGGAAAGGGGGGGAAGGTGGATCCTCTAGAAACAACAGATTGCCCTCTAGGGGAGTGTATACCTGCAAGCCATGCTACCATTTAAAACACATTCACCGGCAAAAGCTGACAGACCCACCACTTCCAAGTCAAAACAACAAATCAATACAATACAAATTGAACATGAGTGAAAGGGACACAGAGATCTTGCCATTATAATATCCATCTTCCACATTGCTTTATTAAAATGTCACTCTACAAGGAAAGTCAAGTTAGCTGAAAGGAATACATGTTCTGATATATGATGAAGTATTCCTGTCCTGGCACTTGAAATGACCCGGTAAAAAAAATATTTGTGGAAATGACAAGGTCTCGACCCTGCTCCTTGTGTCTGCCCACTGAAGAATATTCTCTTATTGCTTTTGAAAATCTCTGTACATTGTTCACAAAAATCTAAATGATCAGTTTCTATAATCAAGTATGATTGCAAACCTTGGCCTGAAAAACAAGGCTTCCGGGGTGATTTTAATAAACTTTCCTATAGGTCTCATAAGATTGAACTCCTATGAAAGGTCAGCTTTCATAATATTTTACACATGAAAATATGAGACACAAGATATTACATGTATTTTCTTTTCTACTGTGCTGCAGTGTCATCTTTGATTCTTACTGAAACAGTTGTTCACAGTGACTAGCAATGGCTGCTTTTCAGAATAAGATTTGAGCTGGAGGAGCATTTGGATAGCATTTCACTTACCTAATCCTAGGTATTTGCTCCAAGCATATGGAACACAATGGAGAGGCAGGGGTATACAGCTACAAACTCCACAGTGTTTCCTTAAGGGCTGAGAATAATCACAAGGCACAGATATTTATGAGAAAGGTTTAATTAAACCAACAAGGGCCCAATTTTCAAGGCAGACAAATAGAAGTCCCATTGCACTTGATTTGTTGTGATTTTTTTATTTAGTATTTTCCAGAGCTGATGCTGCAGCTTTTTAAAGACACACATCAGTGGCTCATGATGCTTTATTATAATAATGAGCTGTTCTGCCTGCTTGTTAAGAGATTCTCAGTTAAATTGTGACCATTACTTTCTGTCCTTAAAGTGCCCTTGCGTATAGTAAAATTATGACATGTTCTTACGCCAAGTAAATGCACAGTGCAGTAGTTCGTTTTTTTACCTGTGTAATTTCAATAAAATACTTAAGATAAGTTTTTGTAAAACTTTCAGTCCCCATCTCTGTAATCAGCGGAGGGAATGTCTGTCTTCCTACTGCCCTGGCCCGCCGTCTTCCTGAGAGGCAACGCCTCTGTAGCTGAGGACGGTCCCTACTCTTCGTTCTGTATCCTATAAGGCTTACCACTGCTCACTCACTGGCTGTGCTTGACCGTACTCTCTGTTCCAAGGATTCAGGCCTTTTACTTTCAATAGAACAACCATTGGTGGCCTTACTGAGGCTTTTAAAACCCTGCCTGACAACTCACAAAATGAGACTGTGACTCAGGAAATTCCAAAGGAAGAAGCCCCAGTAAGGTACTCACTGCACAGACACTCCAGAAACTGAGTAATCTAATGATGCGCCGTTTCTAGTCTACATTGAAACGCTTACTGCACAGAAAATTGCTTTGAAGAGATGCTTGCAATGATGCACTAGCGGACATAGAGCCATGGCTAATGGAACGGTCAGGGCTGAAAAAGGAACATCAGAGTAAAATAGATCACACTGCAAGATAAGGGAGTTATTGTTGTGGAGTAGCTTGCAAGTTCTAATCTTTGGTGGGTTGGATTCACCTGACTGTGTATGTTTTCATCCAAGGGCTTAAAGTGCCGCTGTACGTTTTATCACTTCAACTTTCTTGACCTGGGAAGACACAGAAACTCCCTCTTTCTCTCATATGCAGAACTCTGCTCCAAACTATTCAGGGTTTATTCTGAGGTGTGTATGAATCGTGTGTATTCAGGAAGTCTTCGAAACACTTATTTCCAATAAGCAAGATCGATGCCAGGCCTGTAATGACATGGTATACTGACAAATGGGACAGTTTTTTTCCAGAACACACTGTACTGTTAGGTATTTTTTAATTTTACCATTACCTGATACCTGTATTAAAATGCCTTAAGAGGGGTGTTATCAGAGGGACTATTTCAAAACAGGATTTGGGGATTTACAGCGTTTAATATACACATTTTATATTCGTGAATAATAAAAACTTACAATGTAAGTCATAATGGTCCTGTTATATAACCATGTGCTTGTTATAAATTGACACTGTATAAAAGTGCTCTCAAGATCAAAACTGTTTTGCAGAATGTTTGATGTACTGTACGGTAATGATTATTTAGTCTTCAACACACCACATGTTACAATATATGAAGACACATACACAGGCAGTTAAATTGATTTTTGTTTTTTTTCTAACCCCAATTCAAACACTCCAATGAAATCTGAAATGATACTGCCTGGGACTTGTATTGTCCAATATGAAGTAAATAAATTGAATTAGGAAAGGTCAGCGATGGAAAATCTAACACATGCCCTGAGCAAGACGTTCAAGCTCATTCAGCACAGCAATACAAGGATAAAACTTCTTACTGAGAATGAAAGGTGTAAAACTGCATTTACTTCACAATGGTCAGCTGAGTCCAGGGATACCCTATCCGATGATAAGAATGTTTGTGGGAGTTATTTTAACACAAGGCCGTCTTAAACCCAACCAGTAATCATCAATAAACTAAAGTATATACTTTAGATCAATGAAGACAAGCCCCCTCAACATGGAATAAGGCCACTTGACTTCAAATTTATAACATCTATTTAAACAAATACATGCCAAACCCAGACAACAACACGGCTGTGTGGAGGGGCAGTCTGCCCCAAAGGTTTTGATCATTTCATAAACCCTGCATCATTTCACAAATCCTGCATTATTTCACAAACCCTGCATCATTTCTGGAAGATGGTGTAAATGTAGTGCTGATGCTCATACAAATTTGTATAAAGCTTGACATAAAAAATGAAATCCTACTCTTTTCCCAAGCAGAAACTGACAGTTCTTTGTGTCATTTTGTCTGTGCACTATATCCTCAACATTGAGTTTTTTCCTTTATACTTTTTGCTATAAGATCTCGTGTTTTATAGTTTTATACCATTATAATTGTTTATTCTTCCCCAGGTTTGTGCCTTTATGTCCAGCATAGTGAGCAGCAACATTCGGTACAAGGCTGCATGCTCCCTTTTCTTCTCAGTAAATACAATTAAAACAAATATGTGATCCAATGATATATGACTGTTAGCCATAGGACCATTTAATAGATGTTTGGAAACCACTGGCAATCATAAGTGGCCACTAGTCACAAGTGCCATGCATTATCTACTGCACAGCAAGCTTATGTGTGTCAATAAATCAATGATAAAGCTGTCAGCACATGTTAATGTTCTAGAAAGGGTAGTTTTGATAATGTGGTTTACAGCTGCAATGTGATGAGCTAAGGACCAAAGTGACCCAATACTGTATTAGTTGCAATTAATCTCGGTTTCCCCATAGCCCTAATACCTAACTGGAACACTAGAATGAATATGCCCTTTGCTGTGAATGACCATACCATGCATCATCAATATTGGAGGACCTATTCTTTAGATATACCTAAAAATGTAAGTGTGAAAATGCTTCCATTATGCATCCCTTTGGAAGATACAATAAACAAGGCAAAATTATTTACCTTGCCCTTTATGACTTGGTTGTATAGCCAAAAGCCTAATCGGACAACCGGGTCTATTTCAATGATATGAACAGCAGCTGAACTAACTGTTGCTGCCCTTAACTTCTGTATTAATAAATGAATTTGAGTCAATGATCAATCTTCACAAAATCCCTTCCCTTCACAAAAGCTCGCCAGTAGGACCTTGGAAGTCTGTGATTACCAATCACTTTTTTATTAAACAAACTATTGACCCCATTTGATTGTTTCGTTATCTCCCTGACACAGACACACACACACGCACGCGCACACACACACACTGTCGCGCGCACACACACACACACACACACACACACACACACACACACACACACAGTGCAGTTCATCGAGGGTTAACAGAAAACACCACTCGTTTTACTATTGATCAGTATTCTTCAATGATCTCCCTTTTAAACAGTTTCCGTTGCTTTCAGTTTAATTTTTTTTTTTTCAGCAGGAAGCACTAATAACATTTTCTCACAAATGCATTAAGCAGCTCTCTGATCCTATCAGTTTCTATATTTCTATTTACTCAGTTACGGATGGGAAGCTTTAATATACCTCAAAGACACATAATTTATACGTTTGTATTATAATGCTAATTTATTATTTACATGTGATTCACTCATTTTCCCAATGTGTCGTTGTGGCTGGAAAATTAAATGAATTATTTAACTATAACATTTTATAAAATGTGGGTGTTGAAGTAGACGTGGACTTGAGACTTCAGTTCTTGGGTAAAGCCTAGACTTTTAGGTGATTATTGACTGCTACTTAATCTCCAAAAGTACCTAGCATATATTCCGATTGTATAGAGTAGCAACAGTATATGGTGCACTCTCCAATGTGCATACTAAGCATTCTAACGGTACTGTGCCCATACCATATAGAGAGGCAATGCCTTCTTTCTGAAACCAATTCACATCCTTCGCGTGTGTGCGTGTGTGTGCGTGTGCGCGTGTGTTTAAAGTGGCTTCCAGTTTGAATTGCATAAGACTGTTTTTCAAAAATACGTGTACCGGGGTATGCATTTATGAGATTGGCTTCTGTAAGCCGTTATCATGTGTTGGCTACTGTTCGGCTACATAGAAAATCAATTTCAAATGTGAAAATAGACATCCCTAATACGCAGAATAAAAATGCAGGAAAAATACTGTCTTAAAAAAAAAAAAAAAGATTGATATGTATTTAAATTATCAGTAGTAGGGCCAATTCCTGTCCAATTCTTGTGCATTTCGGTGAGCGTGAGCGTGAGCAGGGGGGGGGGGGGGGCGTAATGATCCCTTTTTTTATTATTATTATTAATATGAGAATAATTTCTTTAAATGTGAAATGACCTACCAACATCATGTAAAAACACTTATGCTGATAGATACAAAGCACTCTACACCCCACCGTAAGTCATTTATGTGCAACAAAAATCCTAAAAGCGCTCCTGATAAGCAGTGCTTTTTAAATACATAGAAACTAATATTACCGGGACGCTTAATCCCTGATCTCTCTGAGTTTCTAATTAAATGTCTGCCGGACGAGGCTGCTGTCGCTTTCTTTCTTGTTGATCCAGAGAAAAAAACACGAATCGTCTGGTTTCTATATTTTTAGTGCTGGCATTACTGATGCATTGCGTGTGGACGTCAGTTTGTGAAAATGCCCCTTATAGGCTGAGCTGTGTGTTGATTTGGTAGTCGAAAAGGTTGGTTAGGTTCCAGCTGTACTTTGGCTGGTATTAGTTGCGCACATATTCACTGAGAGAGCTGGTTTTGGAGATGCCAAAGCGCCTCCTGACTGTTACGCACTTCAGTACAAAGCAAAGTGATCCTGTAGCACAATCGGGGACTATCGATTGATCTCCAGGTTTAGAGCGAATCCAGGGAACCTTTCTTTCTCATTTGGTCTTCTTTGGATCAGAGACTGTCGGATGCCTTGGTAATGGGATGTAGGAGAGGAGCCGATGAAAGCTTTCCCTTGTTTGGAAAGCGAGACATACCGTTTGATTATCGCAGGGAATAAGTTTCGATTTGAGTTCAAGCAAATCGGGAAATAAAGAAACGAGGACTAGAAGGAATACACCAAAAAATAACAGCAGAAGAGAACCCACTGGACATTCACACGACTGTGCACCAAGGGGGTTAATAATACAGTCACTTCGGGATCTTTAATTGGTCTTTCTGAAACGTTAGCTTTGGGAGTACGACACTCGGATTTTGGAAGGCAACATTTTTGGGGAAAAACAAGCAAACAAACAACTAAGACTCTTTTTGGTGTGATTGCAATGGGAATGCAGATTTATAAGCATTAGAGGTCAAATGAAAATCTTTGCTTGTTTGTTGTTCTAAATCTTGTATTAATGAAATGGAAAATCGGGGACTCTACAGCGTCCTTTATTACCTGATGCTGAATGCGCCCCTATTATTATATGTAAATGGTAAGTACAACTTGATTTATGATCACCTGTGTTTAATTATTTGTTCTTTTTTGCTTGATATAGACAAATAGCTTATAAATGCCTAGCAATATCGCTGTTTTTTTGTAATCAAACACTACAGTTATGAGGTGTACATTATTTTAGTTTAATAAAACTCGGGTGTCAAACTGTGAAGATGCGATGACATTATTTGTCTATTTATGCTTTACAACATATCATATGCATTGCTGTGCCACACGTTGTGTTTATCTATCTATCTATCTATCTATCTATCTATCTATCTATCTATCTATCTATCTATCTATCTATATATATATATATATATATATATATATATATATATATATATATATATATATATACATATGCACTGCAATAAACACATGTAAATATCGATATACACATTACATGTTAAAGTTCCAATCAAGTATAGACAGATTAAAGATTACTGCAAAAGTCGAACCCTATTGCAAACCTTATACAATGCAAGGCGTGAATATACGTTGTACCTGTAATAGTATGTGAAATAAAATAAAAAGTCATAGTATCTGAAATAGTGTGACATTGTGATGTCTTCCATTGCTGAAACCCGTCAGCAATGGAATGTCTTGTACTTTATGACTGCTCGAGGATCAGAGAGTTAATCGCTTAATTTCGCTCAGTGGTATGTCCTACTGTGCATAAGCAAGCTAAATGTAGTGCTACAAATGAATAACGCATCTTTCCATCGATGCACCTGGAGTGAGGGGGCAGTGCATTCTCTTTTTTTCAATCCCTTTTAAAGTTTCAACAAATTACTTTTAAATGAAGGGTTTGCTACCTTGATCACAAGACAAACGGGGAATATTCGCTAGTGTGCAGAATCGGAACCTGCAGAGATAACGTTGTTTCATTTGCTGAAATGTGAGAGACTTATTGAATGAAGTATGGTCAGAAGTATGATCTCGTCTCCTGTTAACCATTGCTTTGCTATTCTTTCTCCTCCTTGTCAGCGACATTTACTGAAGTCCCCAAAGATGTGACTGTCCGAGAGGGAGATGATATTGAGATGCCTTGTGCTTTCCGGGCCAGCGGATCCACATCCTTCTCCTTGGAAATCCAGTGGTGGTATCTTAAGGAACCCGCAGCAAGGGAACTTGCACATGAACTGGCAATTAGTGCCCCCGCAAACAGAGCTAAGGTAATAAAATGTCGACGGGAACCGATCATTAAATATTGCGCTCTAAAAGCCAACTCCAGTAAGGGGAGTCCACAGGCAACGCAGTCGGTTGAATTGTATGTGACCAACACAAAACTGACCTGCCTGGATATAGTTCTATTTTTTTTTTAGCTATCATAAAAGCCTTGGATTATGTAATTATTTATTTATTTATTTATTTATGACTGCTAATATACAGAATCTAAAGGGCAGCCTAGGTTATATTACATAAATACAACTAGTACCAATCCGTTCTCACTGCACCTTTTTATAATTATCACTTGTGCTTTCCAAAGAGTCATAAAACGTCACCGTTGTCCATTTAAAATGGCATGCACTGTGCAAATGGGTCAAAACTGAATAAAACTAAATTGAGAAAGGGGATCAGAAAATATCCAGCCGTACCGTATTATGTTTGAAAGTGGTGTACAGTAATACTATAGAAATTGCAGATGTGTGAAATGTTTAATAGAAAAAATCAGCTGCATGTTCTTTATACTTAAAACCCTGTAAACGAGTGCAGCTAAACCGTGTCATTTTTTTTCTATTATTTTATTAGCGCAACAAATAGGCCTCCAGCTAATTATCAAGGAAACCTGTAACGTTATTTTTATCCAGACAGTACTGGCTAGAGCTTTGACAACGAGAGATAGTATAATTAGAATTGCACACAAGATTTAATAGGGTTATAAATGTTCACATTCTGTTTCCTTCGGGGGAAACCATTATTGTGACTCAAATGGAATCAAATGTTTAGCAAACAGCTGTTTTTCGCGCTTTGTGATTTCAGGTCACTCCAAAAGACGCCACCAAAATAAGTGTAAGTATTACAGTATTATTATTATTATTATTATTATTATTATTCGTTTTCTGTAATAATAATATTTATTGTTTTATTATTGTAGCAATATTTTTTAAAGTATTTGATTAATACTTGTTACAATTGTTACCATTAAACGCAGTCGTTGTTTTGCCAGTGGTTGAATGTATATTCCGCATTATACAAGTCTGAAATGGGCATTGGAAAACCTTTGTTATTTTGTACTTCTTCATATTATGTACTATCTTTTGCATGTTTTAATTTCAGATAACAAGGCTGAGTTATTGCGGTCACAGGAAAAAAAGCCGCTGTTTGTAGTTTGTCATCTGAGATACAGTTGCAAACAAGACTATCACAGGAAAATACAATCCCAGGGCTTTTTTCAACAGAAGGCGGTTATATATATATATATTAGAGCAAGAAAACAACCCTTTTCGAGATAATAAATATAATGTGAATACTCATTTTTTTATCACGTGCAAAGCATGTTTTAAACCCGAAGCATACAAATGTCGTGTTTTGGTGTTTAATCTGAACTGTTAAAACATTATAAAGGGATTTGCACATAACCAAACCCCTTTATAGTGTTTTAATGTTATAGTGTGGCTAGGTATAGTTGCCTTATTGTATAGGCCTACGTGTAATTTCTACCCTGCGAATTTAATGTGGATACTACACTTTTCTTTTAGACTGTAAGAGTTCAAGGCAATGACATCTCACACCGCCTCCGACTCTCCAATGTAAGAAAGCTGGATGAGGGGGTCTATGAGTGCAGGGTGTCCGACTACAACGGCGACGAGACTCGGGAACACAAAGCCCAGGCCGCTTTGCGGGTCACATCCCGCATCTCCCCTGATATGCAGGCTGCAGAGGCCGTGTCCCACATCCAGAGCAGCGGGCCCCTCAGGAACAATCCTGCCGGGAGAGCCACCTCCGAGCCAGGCCAGGACAAACGCCGTGTTCCACTTGCAGCAGGAGTTGTTCCGGTCTCTGTCTGTACAACTGCAGTTGCTGATACCGCCTCGTCCCCAGCTTCATCCCAGCCTGGCAATGCAGCCATCCTCCGACAGCAACATGGAGCCGGTAAGTGATGGAGCCACAGCGACACCCTGTGGTCAAATTTGAGAATGTCACGTATTCATTGAAGATATTTGGGATTCTTTTGAAGTGAAAATAACGATTGAATTTTTGTTTTAGTCTTGTTTTTGGGAGAATGGCCTGCGAAGAAAAAATAGTCTTGAAATGACTACATTGGGCAATATTCCCTTTGCTATGTTTAAATATAACAAACTTGATACAGTTAATGTGTATCTTTGAAACATTAAACAAATTAAATCTGTGATTGCTGTATAATAACAAGACACTTATTACATAAAATAACAGCAATTAAACTACATCAACAACAGACGCCGAACACAGTAGCTGACAATTTAACTCAGATTGATAACGTTAGGTTACGGATGTAACCCTGTTTCCCTGAAAGAGAAGACAACCACCAACAATACTTTTGGGATATGCCTGCCACAGGTCAGGTATTCACTGAGCATTTTATATCAGAGCTGCCGATAGGCCCCTCCGGGGAGTGATGTCCTCTGTCCCGCCTCCCGAGGGAACAAATAGTACTCCACGCAGCTCACTTCCTCTTTTGCATCGAACCCATGAAGGCAACCGATGTGACCTCGCAGGTTGGTGGTCGTCCTCTCTTTTAGGGAAACAGGGTTACATCCGTAACCTAACCTTCCCTTTCAAATCGAAGACGAGCAGACGAGGGACGTCTCAAGACCGTAAAACTATGGTTAGCGGTGCGAGTGTGCAACCTCAAGGATCCTTGTGCCTTATGATGGCATATAGGGATCTACCACATTAAGTTTGTAGAATCTGGTGAAAGTATAATGTAGCCACTCATCTGGTAGAGTGCGCGGCCACCCGCCCAGGTGGGGGTAGGCCAGCATTAGTATGCAGTCCAAACTATGTCCACAATCCAGTGAGACAGCCGCTGCTTTGAGAGGGCCTGAGGCCTGAAATTAGGGGAATGGAAAAGCCTCTAGCTCCATTGACTGATTTAAGTGGAAAGCTGTAACCACCTTAGGGAGAAATGCAGAGTTCGGACATGTTTCTGTTGTCCTAGACGTGCATACAGGAGCTGTGCACAGACAGAGCCTGTAGCTCAC
Organism: Acipenser ruthenus; assembly: GCF_902713425.1. Classification (NCBI taxonomy): domain Eukaryota; kingdom Metazoa; phylum Chordata; class Actinopteri; order Acipenseriformes; family Acipenseridae; genus Acipenser; species Acipenser ruthenus. The sequence continues at coordinate 27,793,182 of NC_081208.1, forward strand.
TAGCCCGCTTTGCGGAGGTGATGGCTGACAAACAGTCTGCCTTCATAGAGAGGTATTTAAACTCTATGGATTGTATAGATATTCTAGGTGGACGTAACCGGCGATCGCCCTTCAGAGAAAGAGTCACCAGGAAATAAGTGCCTGGGGACACCAAGTCAACGGGGACATGGCATGCAGATATGGCTTCCAGGTACACTTTCAGCATAGAGGGGAATTTACCCGCTTCCAGCAGGAATTGCAGAATAGTTGCTATAGGGCAAGAGATAGGGTCATGACCCCGGGTCAGACACCAATCTTGAAAATACCTCAATTTGTAGGCGTACAACAACCTTGTTGAGGAGTCCCAAGTGTTTTGCAGTGTTCCAGGATGGCAGCCACGCACTTTGAGAACGTGCGAGGCGCTAAGGAGAGGCCGAATGGCAGCATGGAAAACTTGAAGATGCTTCCCTGAAAGCGGACATACTTCCTGTGCTTGGGACAACTAGGGACGTGGTGGGAATTCTGCCAAGCCCAGAGCCCCTGCGCCTTCTATAGGTGCTAGAGGGGTTGCTCGTTTCACCACACTCAGCGCAGAGGCAGAGTGGTTCCAAGATGACCATACCTCTTCCAGGAAATCAGGGAACGGTGGGAAGGGCTGTAAGCGGGGCAATGAAGCCTGCATCCTGAAGACAGACCGGCACTGCCATCCAAGGTACCTGGAAGAACTTGGTGGCTCGCTCCATAAGCACCCGGATCCGTCCCGAAGATTAGTTCCTGGACATCCCCTTCCTCCTCATCCTGAGGGAAGGAGCTGCCATCCCAGGAGGCTGCGATTGAGATCGCGTCCTGGTCTTCCTCAGCCACCGCCAAGTCTGCCTCTGAACGTCCCTGGCGACCACCGTTAAGGGCGGAGCCAGGGCCAGAGCAGGGGGTTGGTCCTGCTGCCTGCCAAATACTCCAGGACCTCAGCCATTTGGTCTTTCAAGTCGGAGAAGTCCTGTGCCTGCTTTGACTGTTTGACCCACTTAGCACTCTGCGCAGGAGTCCTAGAGCAGCTGTGAGCACTGAGGGCACCGAGGCGCTGGGGCTGTGAGGCCCCGAGGGCGCCAATCAACTGGTGCGTCTAACGCAGGAGCATCAAGGCACCGAGGGCACAAAGCTCTGAGGTCCTGAGGGCGTTGAAACACCGAGGGTGCCTACACTAGAGCACTGCGGCACTGAAGGCGCCGAAGCACCAAGGGTACCGAAGGTATTGGGGGTCTGAGACTCGAGGCACGAGGGTGCGGAGCACTGGGGGGCACTAACCAGTGGAGCACTGAGACACCAAGGCGCCGAAGCAGTGAGGGCGCCGAAGCAGTGAGGGCACCGAGGCGCTGAAGCACCAAGGGCGTCCAAACACTGGAGAGCTCAGCCACCGACGATGCTGGAGCACCGAGGTCACTGAGTGCAGCAAGGCTCTGAGGCACACGTTGTCTAGTTGTTATTATTTATTTGTGTAATTTTTTTTTTAAACTGTAAGAGCAGTAGAAGAAAAAACACACACACACACAACAGACAAGCTGTGGGGGTAGAAAAGTTACCATGCCAGGCGGGTGGACTGTGAAAAAGAGTTTTTTTATTTTTTTAGGCCAAGCGCACTGAGTGGGCAGGCCAAGGCAACCTGAGTTGATTCAACAGCAGGAGGGGGCAGAGCCGGGCCCCGGTGGAGGAAATCACTTCTCTCTTTTTTTTTTTTTTAGCTGCAAATAGCAGGAGAAATACACACACAACAGCAGATGCTGCGGCTTAGAAAGCAGACTGTGACACAAGCAATGCAGACTGGTGAAAAAGAGAAAGATTTAATGAAGCACAGTTGCACAACGATTACAGCTCAGTTCACAGAAGCTGAGTTACTGAGTCCAGGGAAGTGGCAAGCTGACTTCCAGTAATATCTTCTTAAAAAATAAAGCTGGGAAACTCCAGCAAACTCGAGTGAGAGTTCTTTCAGACAGACTCAATCACAGCAACTGGACAGGTTAGTACTGTACCTTACCTTACCGCAATGAGAAGCAAAAAAGGAAGTGAGCTCCGTGGAGTGACTATTTGTTCCCTCGGGAGGCAAGACCGAGAACGTCAATTGTCTGACATAAAATGCTCAGTTTATTTATTATTCTAAAAAAAAATTGTAGAAAGCCTATTAACCTTTAAATCGGATACTAGTAACTGAGCAAGAATTGAAATGGGGTTCATTTAGATTATGCCTATTGCAGTGATGCATTTATAAATATATATCATGATTGTTTATTTCTTTTTTCTTATTCAATTGTGGTCAAATATAATAGGTGGGTTATAAAGAGCCAGGCAGGTTCTGTATTTATTTTTACTACATAGTGGTAATGCAGGGTAAGGGTATCTTGGGCAATATGTCAACATCCATTTTAACAATAGGAACAGCAAGTGGACACTTTTTGATTGAAACTGATCTAAATCTTGCGAAGGCCAGTAACAGAAGGAGACAACAATTCAGTTGTTCACGAGGGAGTCGGGTTATTCAGAGCCTTGTAAATGCGAACAAAACCTTGAAACCTTGACGTCAAAGAGCCAGGGTAGTGAGGGCAGAAATGGGGGGATGCGTTCATATTTTGTAGACTTTATTGGAAATCCAGCCGTTATCTACAGGTAGAGCTTATGGCAAGCCAAACTAATCACTACGTTCAACACAGTTGCAACCAATAAGAATGTATTATTGTTCCAGATGTGTGTTTTAGACCTACAGTCAATCATAATGTATCTCAGTAGACTCAACAGCTGCACCTTGCTGGATATTTCAATCCAGCCAAAGCCTGTGTTGCAAAATCCAAACACGGCACTTTGCTCTGCACCTTGCTTTTGAATGGCTTGGTGTGTTGTCAGGGTCTATTGTCTTTATCTTAGGGATCATACCTGTACATTAGGAGGTTATTCTAGAAGATGTAAAACCAAGACAAAGCCGTTGCAGGTATATCCTTGCAAACAATATGTTATCTAAATGAGTTGGTTTGAGATTTTACAGTATTTATTGATCCGTGGCCTACTTAGTTGTTACCTCTTGAGTTCTGTAAAATGACTAAAAGCAGGAAATGACCTGGTATTGTCAGGACACAGTGAAGCAGGCTAAATGTTGTAATTTAACCCCTTACGAATATGCAGCCATCTGCTTGTGACTGTCACAAACAATAATAATTACAAACTGCTGCTAAATACACACAGCAGGCATAGATCTTGTTATTGGAAAATTAGTGTTGGGTGAGCACGCACATTTGCTCTATACTGATCAATGAAGAAGCAGCAGTGTAATTACATTTTCACGAGCATGTTTAATGTACCATTCTAGTGTATAGGGGCATTACTTATGTACAATGTACTGTATGTTCTACCCTTTCTGCAAGTCTTTGAACACAACGGCATGAATTCAATCAACCTTTATTTTATTGCAATATATTTTATGCGAGTCACAAAACAAATCATGACGGTGATTAAAAACAACACGCAGACTTACTGTTTGTTCACCATAACAGAATCCCTAATTATACAGTCTATGCCACAGCTAAGGGTATATTATACTGTCTCAATAACCATACTATAATCATTTACTTCATTTTAGTGTTCATGTCTGGCTGGGTTTTTACTGATCCTAATTTAAATTGTTTTTCCCTCATATTTTTTTTTTTTCTCATACCCTGCCATAAAAGCTTTGTAAAATAAAAAAAAGTTGAATTAAAGATATTGGTAATGAGTTTTTGAGGACACTGTTTTGTAAACCTCCTCCAAACACAAACATATAGACTACATCTATGCTATGTGTGTTCCAAGTAGCTAACAGCGTCCCTGAATTCTTATATCATCTTCCATTCGAGTTTGAGCTAATGTGGTGAGGGCTTGCATGGAATGCTGCCTTACTGTTTTCAGTAGTTTTTGTGGCATTTGCACAGAAGGTTGAATTAATTTGTCTGTGCAAGAAGATGATGCAACTTCAAGATTCCTTACACTGTTTTGAATCGTGAAAGGTTATGTTTATTTAAGTCATGATCATTGTTTAAAAAACAAATGGATACAAGGTCTTACCATGACACTATTGTTCTGGATAGAGATTTCTTGTTGAGTCTGTACGTACGCATGTACACAATACAGTTGTGAAGAGGCCTCCATTTATACGCTTGTGAGATAAGATTATGGCTATTTTGGAAGTTACCTTATACATGTACTTTGAGGTACAGTACTTGATAGACTGTTGTATAGTCTAATAGTCTTAGTTAATAATTTGTCAACATGTTGAAGGTAATTCTCTGATGAAATGCTGTTGGCTTGTACATGTGACATATTGCTCATTGTAAGTGTTTGCAGACATGTTGTTTACAGTAAGCTTAAGTATGATTGGCTGGTGTTGGGTATATGTGATTGTATGGGCCTGGAATAGCCTTGTATTGTATTTTTTTTTTGGTTTCTCAGACTCCATTTCTGTATTTTCAATCACACTGAGAATGGTAAAAGTCACAGAGAAGGGAACAAAAAACAAATCTGCCAGTTTAACAATACTTGAGAAAATCTGAATAGTCCCCTAAAATACCCACATCTGTCACATTCCACAATGTCATTTCACCGAGTGGCGGAAACAATTTATATTAAATAGAAAATGCCAAAGGCAAGCCTCAGAAAAGCCCCGTCTTCAACACACTGTCAGGTGTTTAAACTTGCCTATTACATTTTCTGATTTCATTAATTATTTCTGTATAACTGCTAGAATAATAGTGCAGAAGCATGGATTCTGTAATTAAAGAGATATACCCTTCTATTCTCAAGCATAAAAAAAGCATTTGGATATTTTGCATAGTTGTCTGGTTTTACTGCCATAAAATTAAAAACAAATTCACAGCCTTCTTAGGCAACGGTGTCTCCCACAATGTCACATAGGACATCTGTTCTTGCAGCAGACACCATCTCAGGGTAATATAAATGAATGCAAATTTATCAAAATGTTCCGTTTCATATAGACGTTTGGATTCCAATGAATGTCAAAAGATTGAACTATTTCAATAAGTACACTGAATCTTGACACAGATTCATTTTTATATACAGTGCCAAATCAAATGAATTTCTTGTACCAAGAAAGAGAAAAAATGGGAAAGATGTAATTTAGAGACACACGTAGACACTCTTTCTGAAAATGTAATGAAATACAGAAGCTAGAACGATATTTGCTGGCGACAGACAGGAACACGTAATATCAAATGGAAAATATCAAATGGAAAAAAATGATTTCCTAACATTGGTTGGAAAAAATATTATACCGAAATACTGAAAGCCCAGTTATGTGTCCTGCTTTTAAAATCCATTAATCTTATATATATGGAACATTACATAAACAATACAAGCATATGTAAGTAAATATTGATATATTGTTTTTATTAAAAAAAAAAAAAAGGTCATTGGTGTCAATTGGAGGTTTTCAATAAAACAGTAATTTGATGCTTCTCTTGAGCTCTGAAGCATTGTACTTTGGTCCAATGGGGAAAACAAGATGTGTTTTGAAGATGTCCTTTATGTAAACCAACATGAATATAAAAATATATTGCAGTAGCTCTGAAGACTGCAAAAGTCAGTTCTTTAAGTTGGAAATTGAAGACAAAGAAAATTCCTCTTACAGACATGTATAAATAATCCAGAAAAATAATATTCTGTTGTCATAGAAGTTTAATCAGAAAACCGTATTGTTATGATGATAAGATCAGATAATAAAAAGAAAAATGAGTAAGTGCTGCCATGACTATCTATCTGTAGAAATGGCCTATAAATGAATTAATATTGATCATTCCTGTGTGGTGTGTCAATATATATATATATAGTCTACGGGTTACAGACAAACATGGAGAACGCCATCAAATCTCAGCTCATTTTGTAATCAATATTTAAATGCATTTCTACTGGCAATCCGTTTATTATTTTAACAGCAGAGTCATTTTTCTAAAACGCAAAGTTGTTTTTTTTTATCTCCAGCTGGGAAGCGATTGTACTGGCTGCCATCTTGGCAGCTAAGCAATTGTTCTGTTTCGGGAAGCGAGCCATGCTGGCAAGAAGCTAGACAGCAGTGACATGCTGCAGTTTGGAGCTGCAGGAATTCAATCTGTAATGTCAAGTGCCTGCAATACAATCTATGGCCTTGGACCTATCCCGACCTTGGGTGCCATGGCCGATGTGCTCAATACAGGCAAGACAGGTGTTTTTTAGTTTTTTTTCCTCTGACCCTGTGCGAGTCTTCTATTAACATTGTTTGTAACTGTCTTTACATCTCCTGAAGGCCCCCTAAGCTTTGTATTGCCGAGTGCACTTGATTTAATGCCATTTAGAAGGCTGGCTATCCAGACACGATTGCTTGATGGATGTAAAATGCTTGCTGTTGTATTTAAGGAGGTTTCTGGACCAAACATAAAGAGACAGATTGAGTAAAACAGAAGAGTGCGTGAGACACCTTTCTTAGTAAAGGTCAGTAGTGACTTTTCGACGGACAATCAGCTCAATTAAGGAGTAAGTAGCGGGGTTCCGAAAAGTATAGCGTTATCTGTCCTCACGTGTTGCTACAACTGTTTAAATAACGGACCTGTCGTTTTTCATTTTATTGTTAACATCCTGATATATTTTTACACTTATAACTTTAAAGTCTGTTTCAAAACTCTTTTGCACTGGGGTTTGAGATCTGTCCTGTAAGTCACTGCACGAAGAGTGATTAAAAAAAAAAAAAACATAACAACAAGTACTCTGGCTTTTCTGTTCCATACCACATCATTGATCGTTATTGCTGCGTTACCTGTGTGTTACAATGTGGGCATTAATCCTTACACTAAGGGATAGGTGTACTAAAGTCGCAAACCAGTTGCAAACGAGTCGGAAGTCTTGGGTGAAATGTACTAAACAAGCACAATGCTATTTGCGACTTTTTAGGGAATGCTGTTTCAATTTAAAATTATCTTTTATTTGCTTTGCTAATGTGTATAATGCAGCAGCATTATTTATTTTGTGTTACCGGTAGGCTAAAGTAAAATGAAAATGCGCTAGCTATTCATTTGATTTTACTACTGTGCTTAATAAAATGCATTGAGCACTATAAATGTATGTGTGTGCAATTTTATTGTATTGTTTTTAAACCCGATACCTCCTTATGTCAGACAAACATGTCTGGTTTAGTGAGGGGCTACTGTATGACTATGAAAAGCTATTTGGGGCTGTAGGTGGGGGCTCCACTATAGAATTTGATGGAATTAAACTGCCCTTCATTTTTTATATATAATAGAATGCATTGTACAGATGACGTTTACATTTAACAAAAACAATGTTATTTTGATTCTTGCAGCCTTGCATGTATATCCTTCAGGCACCCTCTGCTGCAGCAAACCACAACTCAACTGCAACTATTTATTTTCTCACAATGTATAATGCTAGAGATCTCACTAAGAAGACGCAAATATTTAAATTAGTATATTGCAGCTCTCTTCATTAACATATTTTCTCTTAGTACATACAACAAATTGTGGTATGCTTGCTCTGCGACTGGCCCATCTTAGTACACTATACCCCTAAGACTGCACTAGAGCGGACATTTTGAAAAGAGCTTTGAAAGAGACTTTAAAGTTAAAAGTGTAAAAAGTCATCCTGTGGATGTAGGTCATGGCAATATATTTTTTTCTAATACCTGTAAGTGCTATTTATATACTTAGCAGGGGACCTTGCTCATGATATTACTGTATGAACTGAAGGTTGTCTGAAATTTGCACTGGCTTTATCATATTTGACATTGTCAATTTATTTTTATCTTAAATTATTAATAAGGAAACATGAAATATTATGTTGCAAAACACAGCTGCAGATGTGCTACAAAAACATCATTATTTAAGTAGGAGATTGGTTTGTCTGTAGTCTGTTGGGTCATATTCACTGCACTTTATATACATAATATATTTTTTAAGTTTGTTAAGATTAAATAACATTTCATGCAAATGAACGTTTTCTAGCCTATTCTTAAACAACAACATTCTAGATAAAAGGTTGTTGCTGCATGCTAGTACTTTATCACCACATTTATTATAGTTTAAACCCACTCCAATGGTCTAGTTGCAATCAGAACATGTGACATACAGCAAAAGGACCAGGATGCAGTAATCCATTGCATTGTATGTCAAATATTTGCGTCTCAATTAATGTAAAATAAAACATGTGAAGAAACAGGACAATTAATAATGTTATTAAAGCTCTAAAAGGTAAGAAATTGATTTGAAAGCACTGGTTAGCACGCCATTAAAGCTTTGTGAATGGGGCCCATTTTGCATATACAGTACTGTTAATATAAATGGTAAAGGCATTCATGTGCTTTGATGCTGCTGAGTTGCCAGCAACTGGCTTTTCTTCAGAATGGCGCACATGGATTCACTATGTCATACAGAGTGGCACTCTGGGGCTATTTGTTCAGTTGATGTGAAACGTGGAAGGTTTGCTTTGACACTATTTTTTCTAGACTAATGGGTGGGCATCAGCATTATAGTTCTTTCTGGATATTTGACCCACACCCTGAAAGTAACAAGGACACATGGCAAGAAATGACTGCAGGCGCCTACTTTCTTTATAAACTCTGTCTTGAAGGTCTTGAAGGGAGCAAGGAGAGTAGCATTTAGATCCTGTGGAAGGCATAATTAAAGTATCCCGAAGAATCGATTAAGGCTTAAAGTGTATCTTGCAGGGGTTTTTTTTTTTAAATCACTGAAATGGATGCAGCAGTGTTTATTAAGAATATTAGCATTATTATTTTTTAAAAAAAACATTTTATACACTACTGAAATGTGGTTAATGTGGCTCACGGACCACACCTACCAAAACACAGCCTTTTTCTACCAAGTCACGCGTGACATTTCAAAAGGGAAACAGTTCTCGGCCTGTATGTCTGACCTACAGGTTTGTGAGACAATAATAATAATAATAATAATAATAATAATAATAATAATAATAATAATAATAATAATAATAATATGGTGAATACGTGCATGTGCGGGGGTTGCACGAACTCCACCCTGTTAGGGCATCGGGTGCATGCCTTTCCAGGGAAAAAGAGTGCTGTATATCGCTCCTGGGTGCGGTTTGTACAAGTCAAAAGAGAGGACTTCACTGTGAAATCCATTCACGTTTGTGACACGCACTTTCTCGACAGTGATTATCTTACATATTTAGATTTATAGTGTATGTAAATTCACACAATCTCAGACGTTTCTTTGGTAGTGTGAGTATCTAAAGTATCAGTCAACTGAGCACCTATCAGTCTGCTATTAAAATTTGACAGGCCTGTTCTGCCCAAACTGACTTGCTACAGGAAGAGGCAGCTTTTATATATTACAGATGTATGTTATGTGAGCCCATTTCCCAATACATTGTGCTACACATCGCAGTTGTTTCAAATTTGTCGTCCAACCCTTATAATATACTGTATATAGCTATACATTGTGTTTTTGACCGTTTAGTTTTTTCACAAGGTTATCTACAATGGAGTGCCCACATTTACAGGTCTCTAATGGATGCAAGGCAATTTTATATACATGACTGCTTCCAACAACCCTGGAAAAATAGTTTTCCATTAACAGCACTGAAGTAAGATTTATTCTTAATGCTTGCCCTGTCTTGACCTTGGGTTGATTGACTCTGAACAGTTGATGGCTGCTTCCTCTTGTTTATTTTAGTCTAAACCCCTAATGTTCTCTGTTCCATGTTTATAAGATGTATCTAGGCAATTGGGGCCTGGTTTTCAAAACCTAGTCGCTGCTTTTTTGCTGGTGTATGGATCATTTTGATGATATTTACTCAATTGTATTATTTTGGAAACTTAATTAAACTAATTTCAATGTAAATTACCAAGCTTTGAAAAGCAGGCCTCCTGGTCTCAAGCTTCTTCTTTAAACATCTTAAACATTCAAATGCTTGCACTGCACTATTTGTTTTTGTTGAGTCTCTCTTTGGAAGCTCACTACCAATACTTATTGACTACCAATAGTTACTGCACTTCAAGCACCTGGATTGCAATGCAGAAGAGGCTGTTTTGCTAAGCACAGCAGTATAACTTTATTAATGATCTGTTTCAACATTAAAATGTTCTTCTCAATCGGTATTTTGTTAATACCCTTCCAGGATTCACTAGCAGCACTCAGTCTTGGCTATATTGATCTCTTATTGACTTGCTTGTTGAAACTGTGCTTTGTTTTGTTTTATTGTGTTGTAATGTTACAATTAGTGGCAGTGTCTTTGAATGGTGGGTTTAATAAAATTTTACAAATGACTAGAATGTACTTCAGTGTATGTATCCATTATTAGCCATACACAGTGTGAGTGTGTGAGTGTGTGAGAGGGGGTTGGGGGGGGGGGGGAGGGTGTTACCCAGAATATAATTAAATTGCATCATCACACATTAGAGGTCCCAGCATTCCGAAAAAGAATTGCAGGCTGTGATTTATAAATTCAAATCCTAACAATGTCAGGGACATATGAGGTGTTGGAATTAAGATATAAATCAATTTTCTTTTCATAAGGTTTGCAATTACATTTCAAATCCTGCCTCCTATGTACCGAATGCAGTTCTGTTAATTAGAATTGTGTCTTAGCTTGCATTGCATGTTGGGGCTTGACTGGTATTAGTGATGATCCTGGAACATGATACGAGGCTCTAGGGAGCTTTTGAAGTGACAGAGCATAATTCAGTCTCCCTTCAGAATCGTCATTTTAGTTTGGGTATCTGTTATAAGTGAGAATATACCATCTATAAACATGTTATTCATTGTAGTATTTTCACAAATATGTTTTTTATCTGTATTATATTTCTGTAAACATTTTACTATTTATATTATTACAGTCGTGTATTGTAAATAACCAGTTATAACAGAACTCTAAACTAAAGTTTAACCACTGATCACTCCACTATATTTCATTGTTAATGTTTTAAAATGATGGATGTAAATTCACATGAATGCATTTAGCTTTAGAGGGCATCTAACTGTGGGGTAATGACCGCTCTAACCTGATTGGCTGAGACAATTCGTGAGGTTTGTAATATCAGTTACACCATTTTGGAGGGTCCTATTTTTTGAAACACAGGAAGCAAACTTATAGTTTGGTGGCTGAAAAAACTGTTTTTAGTTATTTAGTAATGTAGTGGTATAGGAAAGGGTTAACTGAGCTTCTCTTTTTCTTTTGCCCACAGGTTCCGGAGCTACTTCCATCATCACAGCCCCCCTTCTGTATATTTCTCTGCTGATCTTCCATAGGCTTATTCCCTTACTGGTGAACCACTGATAGACTTCGACAAGCAAACTACAATGCTACAATCTTCTATCAATGTTTTCACTTGTATCAAACGAAAAGGGAAATATACCTGTATGGCACACCGTGGGGTAATAAGAAAGAAAAAACAAACAGGGATTCACAGAAGAACGACTGTCTTAAAGCTGGATGTAAACAGACTGTAAGAAGCATGACAAAAAAAAAAAGTTAATTAATTAATTAAAAAGAATTTATGTGAAATCAAGCTTCACAATTGTGGGAAATCTAGTGTCGCACACAACCGACATCCACAAAATGATGCATTAAAATACTGGAGTGTCAAGCCCTGCTGTGTGCATGGCATCTATGGTTTATATTATTGTAAGTAACATGATTTTCCTTTGCAAAATGGGTTCCTTCTGCTTTACGTTTTTGCACGAACTGTTGAACAGTCAGCCATTCTTTTACATGTCAAAAGTGAGGGCTCACATCTGTTACGGAGGACAATGTTTAGGTAGATCAGTGTGTTTTATTTTGTTCAGTTTTTTGTTTTTCTTTTTTTTTCCAAACATTTTAAGTTATATATATAAATGACTTCTAATATATTTTGATTAAATAAGGCACACCTTACCATAGTTACTAACCACCTTCAATAATGTTTATTTTTATTAAAGAGGGTAAACAAGATATGACATTAATTTCTAAACATTTTTGGTATATTGCCAACACCAGTTGAAATAAAAGATTTTGAAATAAACTACGCCTTTAAGTGTGATACTTGCAGTGCAAGAATTATATAACTTGCATCCTTTACCATGAGAGTGAGCTTGAGGACATAAACAGCCTATTTTTGGTTCAAATTATTTAAATCATGGATGGAACAAATACCTAAAATAAGGTTTCTTCAGGGTATTATACAAATCTTAAATTATCTATGTTTAGTCAAATGTGATACTGCAAACAAAGAAGTTATCAGCTGTAGTAAGCACTGGTTTGTATAAGCAGTTGTGTATGCAAGTCCTGTGAGGAGATTGTCAACTCCCTGTGAAACATAAGAACATAAGAACATAAGAACATAAGAAAGTTTACAAACGAGAGGAGGCCATTCAGCCCATCTTGCTCATTTGGTTGTTAGTAGCTTATTGATCCCAGAATCTCATCAAGCAGCTTCTTGAAGGATCCCAGGGTGTCAGCTTCAACAACATTACTGGGGAGTTGGTTCCAGACCATAAGAACATATATTTTGGACCCCACCTGAACATTGAACCCTCTTTGCGGCACATAGGAATTTAGGTGGAGTCTGGTTGGATGCCTCACACTGACTCTGCAGTGTGGAGGCAGGAGAAATGGGTTTCACCTGATTCAAGGGGAAGGTTTAGGAAATGAAACGATCAGAAGGAGCTTGCAAGAAAGTTGTCATGCCAATGGCAGACAACAAAACGGTTATTAACCCTTTAAACCTTTAGACAGATGTCTTAGTCTGGTGAAGGGACATTCTAACCATTGAAAAGAAAACAGAATTAGTGAAACTTTCTAGAAAAAAGTGAATGAAAATAAAAACAATCTGCAGCAAAGACCTTTTTTAATTTTCTGCAGTCACTTGCAGTTTGGCTGTTGCGCTCGTTTTGATGTATTGTCTAACATTAAGGCTCTGTAAAGGGCATTCTTCCCCGATACCCTTAGTAATGTTCATATAAAACGGTTACAAGGACGCTTGTGATCAGGAAATGGACTCTGATTTAATTAGTATTTTAAAATGCACATAGCAGCAGAGCAAAGAATGCTCTAGGGTCTTCAACTAAACATCTGAACCTGCTTCAATATGAATAGAATGTTTATTAGGTTTGTATTTAAACAGCAAATGCATTAATGTAAGGGGATGGGGTTCGATATATTCAAATTGCATTTCAACAAGAATGCAACACTCCAGACTCTTAGCGTAATAAAGAAAAGGTATGTGAATGTTAATTTGTCTGATGTAGTCTGCAATTTTCCTTAAACGGTAATGCGTTTTATCCAATATACTTTTTTTCATTTACAGTTAAATTGGCACAGAACAAAAAAGTAACGTATTCAGAAGTACCGTAAGCATGCCCAGCTATTATTATTATTTATTTCTTAGCAGACGCCCTTATCCAGGGCGACTTACAATTGTTACAAGATTTCACATTATACAGATATCACAGTATTTTTACATACAATTACCCATTTATACAGTTGGGTTTTTACTGGAGCAATCTAGGTAAAGTACCTTGCTCAAGGGTACAACAGCAGTGTCCCCCACTGGGGATTGAACCCACAACCCTCCGGTCAAGAGTCCAGAGCCCTAACCACTACTCCACACTGCTGCCCTATGCTAACCAATTAAACACATTTTCTAATGCTGTTTATCTGATTACTTGGATGAGCTACCTTGTGTACTCTCTAGAAAATTACTATTGTGGGTCATTGTACATGAACTTTGTTACATGAGAAATAATTGTTTACTTTGTTTGCCTAAGGAGGCAAGTGATAATTGACTACCAACTAAAAGCAGCTTTCACATTTGCACCTCACTGAAGATACATCTTGTTTAATTTTCAGGTCAAGGTGGTTTAACCAGGGGAAGACACAGCAAAATCAGATATGACTTGTTTATGGTTTGCAATAATGTTCAGCTGAATTGGATGTTATAATGTAAAACCTATACTTCAAATCATGTCACTCATAGTTTTAGATAAGTACTTCACAATTAGTGTCACCAGAGTTCCAGAATCAACATTTGCTCATCTAATTATGATCATTTCACATCCATGTTCTAATTTATATTCCAATAATGTAACTCTGCAATAATATAATAATGGTTCAATTGTAAAATGAGTTCCAATAGCATGCATGTCATGTCTCACTCATTTTAGGAACTTTAGCAGTCTCGGTCCTAACAGAAACAAAATGACAATGCAATTTGAGTATTGCCAAATCTCACTCCTATTTTCTTTCAAATCTCACTCATTTAGATGTTCTGACCTTGGAATCTCTGCTGTTAGCTGGGGTTATATATCTTTGAGTGTCCCTCACTCACTGCAAAAAAAACAACAGAACCTTAATAACTAGTAGCAGCAGGTCACTATGAGGTCATTGCAGTTTTGCAGTGGATATTTATTGTCTGATCATTAAAACTAGTTCAGCAATGGTGTCTCTGCACTGTAGGAGAGGTGAAGAAGCTCAGTAAATCACACATTTGAACAATTACAAAGCAGCATCAAGAAAATAGACTAAAACACCAGGGGCTGTGCCTAGGCTGTAATCTAGTCTCTGCTACAAAAACAATTTTCTAGTGCTTATGAGTGGCAACAAAATACCAAGAGAGACAAATGACCTTATCAGAAAGACCAGAAAAAGCCTACTAGATATTGCCTGAGGACCCGAGTCCCAAGCACTGGAAACCTATGCTGAAGCATCAGTGTGTAGACCACCCACAAATGACATCACTGAGCTCAGCCAAGACAGATATTATGCAGCAACATTGTCTACATACAAAACTGTTCTGTGATTTATGCAAGCAAGAAGCATTGGATATGGGATATAAGACATCAGGGGAAAAAAAAATGTTTAGGATCTACTTAATGGAAATATAAATCCAGCAGAGTTATAGGTTATATGAAGCTGACATGGCTTTTATGTCACTTTAACGTGACCTGTGAGATTCTGAAGTCCAGAAAAAGGAGCATCGTGAATGCTGGAGGTGTTTTGCTTATCTGACAGCTCAATAAATGTAATACAGATATTGCAGTATTTTTTATTTTAAAAAAATGTGAGAAGAAGCTGGATTGGACAGTCATACATAAACGTAGCCTGTACTGAATTTGTGACAGTTGTTATACTGTTGCATTTGACCACAACTGAAATTTCGATACAATATATACATAAATTCACAACTAATTACGTTACATTCATCATTCATTTTTGTTCTGTTTTCTATGACTTACTTAACAATTGAGAATGTACAATTCGCCTTTAACTTCCTAATCCTAATGTTTACGTCCTGCGTTTCTTTAATTGAGATCAATGGTGCATCTAAAGAGACAGGGGATAGCAGATTAACTTTTTTGTGTTTTATTTGTTCATTATCTTTTTTTTAAGTTACATTCCTGTGGAACTCGTTGTTTGTATATATATATTTAACAGCACTGTAAATAAAAGTAAGCACCTTCCATCTAAAAGCATTTTTCTTGGACATTCTTTTATTTCCTCCATGACTGTGCCTAGACTGTCACTCCTGACACATCCACACATTCTAACAATACCATTGTAGATGCTCTTGTTCTGCCATTGCTCTGTAGTACAGCATCGTTGCATTGTCATTGTAATGCTGTTGCACTGAAAATCACTTGGGAAATAATGTTCAATCATGCAACAATTTTTGTCTTACAAATATACAGACAAGTCTGGTTATGTATTGTTGATTCCATTTGTGCTTCATAACGCTCTTCAATAAAGCTAAAATTGAGCACATTATTGATTTCCCCTTTTTCAACAAATGTTTATTTTACTTACATTGATTTGAATTGGCATTTTGATTAAGGTGCCTCATTTTGAAACTGCATTTCAAATTACTTGTAGCTGTGTTATCTGTGGAAGAGCCTTGGTAGGTAATCAGAGAAATTAATTTGGCAAGGAGGGAATGTGATCGAGTCAATAATCAAACGATTGGTTTATATAAGCTAGGGTTCATTATAGCATGACAGTATCACTGCTCCAATGCCATTCTATGGCAAATGTTCATTGAAAATGTGCATGGAGTCTTAATACCACACTATCACGGTATCCAGCATATACTTATTAATATGCCTTACTATAGCAATAACATAAAATATGGCACAGCAAAGCAGAATTTTACTATTAAAAGCCTTGATTTACATTACCATAGTAATCAAATCTTGTTGAGCTTACCCCTTGGATAAACTCACGCTAAAGCAAACCCATCATAGACAACCCAGATGTAGGCAGAGCGCTCCAGAGCATTACGTGGTGTTTTCTATTCAATGACCTGCATAGAAAACTTGACAAATATGCCTTTTTGCTAAACCAAAAAACGTGTCAATAACTTTACATTACAAAAATACATTTACATTACAAGTAATTACATTTAAAATCCAAAACTCACTTAAAGCAACTGTTTTAATACACCGTGATTGATGTATTTCCTGCTGTTGTGAAGCTGCACGCTCCTAACACACCGTTCAATAACTGCTAACATGTGTCATGGGCGCCACAAGAGAGCGCTCTGCTATTGAACACACTCCAGGTTTGAGTGCTGGCTGCCCAAGTTGCCAAAGGTGGTCTTTCTCGACAGATGAACCCTTGCAAAGTTCATCTGTCAATCAGTTTGCAAATAATGATGCTTGTTATCTGCTGACAAACATCCATTATGATCTTATTTTTAGGATTTGTCGGAGAGATCACTATAGTCCGATGGTCCGTCCTTACAGTTTGCTTTAAGTTTTATAATAATACATTGTTGACTTTAATTCAGAGTTTAGTGTTTTATAATTATTCAGATACATATGCTAAGGATACAGTTGTTAAAACACATACTCCCACCTGTGTAAATGACACCCAATGTCCTAACAATTCAGTATACCTAAATATTTTTAATTATTGTACAAGAAATGCACAACAGCAAGAGATATTGCAGTTAAAAAGTTCTCCTGCAACTAACACTTTTATTAATTTGTACCAACCACCCTTCAGTCTGAGGCTCAGAGTCAGTCTTATTGAATGGTCACACTGTGGTTTTTGTGGATTGAGTCTTGTTCATAACTCACAGTTTTATACCTCGGCCTCTCACATGCAATTGAATAACGGCCCAAATCGTTGCAGACAGCAAATCAACAGGAGTCAGAGCCATAAATATAACATGTTGTATGAATGAGTCAGAAGATATTTAGATCCAGGAGAGATGATGGGGCTCCCAGCTTGGCAGAGAACCAGCTTTCTAAAGTAAACTGGCCAAAGGGATTTTCAAAATGTCAGAAAACCTTGCAAATAAAAGACAATGTACAAGTTGTACTTCTGTGTTTGTTTGTTTTTAAAGGAGATTGTGAAGCTTTTATATGAAGGTCAGAATTTGTATACCAACTCTGCTTCAAAAAAGAAGCCTGTGACTTAATGTCAGCTTAACGAACTTCCTATAGACCCTTTTTACAATCTTGCAGGGAGGGGGAGAAGGGTTTTTCACTAATATCGACTTACTTTGTTGAGCTAATTGCCATTAAAATGCACAATGAAATACACTGTAGACTAATTGAGGATGGAAAAAAAAAACGTTTTGGAAAAGGAGTAGTCAAAACAAGTAGTCTGCTATACAAAATACAAAAACAATTTACACAACTGGATATTGGACTGGGAACATATAGGAAAGATCTAAAGGTCTTAAAAATGCTTTTAATTGGTAAAAAAAAAATAATAATAAAAAATCTATCTAGAAGCAAACAGTGCAACAGATGGAACAGCTTTAGTACACTATGGCCATCACCACGATTGCTTAATACTTAGCATAGATGGCTTTGGATTGAGAGCTCCTGGTTTCATTCCCAGGCTAGATATCAATTTACTATGTAATTGGGGGCATGCCTGTCTAGATATAGTAGATAAATGCTAGTTGCTAAGAAAAATCACCATGGGGACAATAGTGAGCTTTTCAGTCCCTTAGCTACTACTATAAACATAAAGGACATTGTCAGCAGTATTAGCCATAGCTTTACTATCTAATACTGAGTATAACTGGAACATTTTTAACTAATAACAAACAACCGGAACCTGGATCCTAACCTCTACCAAGGTCTATGAGAAAGCGGGGAAATAAATAAATACCTAGGAATACATTATGGAAAGTGTTAGTATAAAATAAGTTTAAAAGAAATATGTACTGGTCTTGCAGCTTTTCCAACATTCATGAAACGCATCAGGAACCTCAACACATAACTCCAATTTATTGTGAATTATACTGGAAGGATCTTGCTACGGATTACCTTGCAGATTTGGCTTGGCCTTATTTATCAGATTGTTATTTCAGTCAGTACGACTAGCAATAAAAAATGAAAAATACATTTCATTAGAGATAATAGCAGTTGACATAAGCTTGTATCACAGTATTTAAACTTGATTGGTTTTGCCACCGGGCCTCACCTTTTGAGGCACTTAGTGCTGCCTCAAAAACACAGTGAATGCTGGGAAGGAGACGGTAACTCTTAGTCCAATGTCTGCTTGACTTATGGTGATGGTTGTAGGGATTTGTCTGTCAATTAAAATGATTATTTTTGCAAGTGTATGTAGAGTTTATCTAGCATGACATTACACTGTAAAGAAGCTGTTCTCCTCAGTACCACTTTGGCCAGATGTGAACGAGGTGCTGGAGGTGAAGGTGATTATGCAATGTAAAGACGTCTCCACTGATTTCAATTATTTAATGAAATCCTGAGAAATTGATTTGATATGTGAAAATTTGTTCTGAATGAATGTAATATGAAAGGAGTATCACAGAATGAAAAGCCATGTGGAGAACGCTTTGCACCGTGGCACTAATATCTCTAACTATGTAATGTCACACAGCTTACAAGCGATGGCCGTAATTAACTTGAATACTGAAATCCTGGTTGCAATTTAGTATATCAGATGTTACAGCTTCCAATGGAATGTTGGTGACAAATAAATTGATGTAATTTCTGAAGTTGAAATCCATTACAGAATCAAAGGGGTCAGACAAAGCAATTTTGACATTGTGTAATTGGTTTTTAATTGCAGGCAGACGGTTAATGGTGTGGAATTTAAGTTAGTAAAATTTAGATTTTACAGTTTATTTTGTATTTGTAATTGTGTTATAAAGAGACAGCTTCCTATAGTTCAATAGCAACAGGCACATCCAAAAACTGAACAAAAAGCCATCTCCTAAGATGAAAAGGCTGGTGATACCACAACCCCCTCCCCCCCCAAAAAGGAAGAAAAAAAAGCTTTGCCTAGAATTAACTGAAGTAAATTGGCCCTGTCACTTTGAGGAAATTCTTAGTGGAAAGCTTTGAACCATGCAATGCATATTTATTACTTCACAAGTTGGTGTGCATACTAAAATGGTCTGACTATATGTAGTTAACTGTCTGTCATCGCAGGGACAGTAAGTCATGCAGCAAATATTGAAAGCAGAATTGTCCTGGTCTCATTTCAGCAGGATCTCAGCTCAGTTCTGATGGATGCTCATTAGTTTCCATTTCCTCTCATTTTATTGAATATTTTCTAGTCTCTGGGAACAACATGCCTCCTACCAAATCGTTTTATGAGATATGTTAGTAGGATAGCTTTTATTTTCCTTTTTATGATCTCTAGAAAAAATGGAATAAGCTCTAATGAAGCTTGTATAGATTACCCCCAGAGCCCTGTAGCTTTCATTTTGTGAATTCAAAACAGTGAATTCTGACTTTTTCTGCATATCAGGCCAGAGTTATTGGTACAATCCATCTCCATACACACAGCATACTTCATAAATGATTATTGCTATATTATTGATATATTATTGATATAAATGATTACTGATATACCGACACGTTTTTATATGTAAATAACATTTTCAATATTTATTGCGGTTGCAATCATTCTGAGTAGCTCATTTTGTACTCAAATATGGTTTTACTTTTTTACAACCACAACCCTACGCTGTGTGCAGTCATTGACGATACAACTAAAATCCAGAATAATTCGTAAATTCGCATTGCACGGACCAGACCATGTATGTGACATTTATCTCATATTCACAGATTCCCTGTTTGTTTCTCCATCTGGTCTTCATAAAGTTTCAATTACATTTCTTGTGCACGGCTGTCATTCTCCAACATTGGGGGGGTGGGGGTAGGGGGGGGGGGGCTAAAATATCCCCATATTTTGAAAACTCAGAATTGAAAGTTCAGCAGTAGCTACCACCACACCTACGTAATTCACAACCCTTAAAATGTTCCCTTTTTTCTTTGCTGCGAAAAACCAACTTATTGTAGCTCAGCCTTCAAAATGCTAAAGCATAAAGTTAGGAGCTGTCAAAATCATGTTTAAGGGAATTTGGTACTCAAGAGTGTGACCATTATCCTGTCCCCCTGAAACACTGTGTCTGGTAGATAAGCCTACGTTGTATTCCTTACATCCATCAGGAAGGACTGTTTTGCAGGGGGCAGATTAATAGTTGCTCTCTGGTGTACATGGTGTACCTGATGTAAGATATGATCCTAAGAGGCCACACAGGGGTGATTTAAACTTCAGATATTGAAAAAGTGATGACTGGAACAGAAAATGCATCTAAGCAACCAGAAAGATACATTAGTTAAGTGAACTGATATTTTGTGCCTTTACCAATCTGCTCTTTAAGAACCAGAACAACATATGAGTAAATATAACATTTTAGTTTCACCTACCAACTTGCTATTTTCAGAGACCTGATAACTGTACCCATATGCATGCAAGATGCTTGCAAGGACACTTCAAACAGAACAACACACTGGCCAAAAAAGGAACCATTCCCTCAATGTTCCTCTATCACAGGCCAACACATTAATTGACAGAGGTTATGTTATGTATGGATATGTCCAAACCAAGGGGTTATATGAGCTGTATTGTGAAACCAAAAGTGACCAACAATACTGTTCATTCAGGAAAAAAACACTAGGGGCCCGATTAATCCTCACCCCAGCCTAATTCTCACCCCAGTGAAAATTAGCCTGGGTTAATTCTCATCCCGTCAGGCTAATTCTCACCCTGAGAGAGTGAACATTATTTTAGGCCAAAATATCACCTCAGTATTGTGTTCTGAGAGTGTGAATATTAGCCTGACCACAAGCTCTGTTTCTAAAAAACAGTATAAGATTAAACAATGTATTACTTGCTCTGTGAATAATGTTATTTATCTTATCTCATGTCCTTGCAAATTACAATAAATAGGTAAAACTAATTGTCAACTTTGAAGACGCATCAGTGAACACAGAAGTGCAATCCGAAGATGTGACACCAATCCTCCCATAGCAAGACATATCCAAGCTTCTAATCACACAGTCTCAGCCTTCAGTTTTTGTGCTATTGAAAGACTATCACAGGTCCATAGACCGAAGACAAAATTTCGGTGCAAGTTGATAAGCCACAAAAAGGCAGATATCTCAAAAAACTTTCACAGACCTGGGGGTGAAAATTGAACTGACACGGTGAGGATTAGCCTCAGCTAGATTTGCCAGGGTGAGAAACGTGGAGAAACAAGAGAAGAGGAATGTAAAGACAAAATGTAAGTGTATATACATATCTAGATTTATATTTTATAAATCAAATATTTATTAATGTTGTGTTTGTTTGTTTTTAGAGAGGATGGCATATGCATCAGCATTCCTGCATCAAAGGGAGAGAAGAAGGAGATATCCAAATAGAGTTTTCCGAACCTGTGTCTCTTTTGTACACCTAACAGACAGCGAATGCAGGCATATCCTGTGAGTAACAAGCAAATTATAGTTGATATCTGCCAATTACTGCGGGCAGATCTGGAAAGAGATACAGGAAGATATAACGCATTGCCTCTTGCATTAAAGGTCATGGCTGTACTAACTTTTGCCGCTGGTTCCTTTGAGAGGACTGTGGGTGCTGCTGCAGGTATTAGCCAGTCAGCTGTAAGCATTGCAGTACATGAAGTTACTGCTGCTTTAGTGAAGCGTGCAGGGCAATGTATTCGTGGCTTATGACACTGTTTTGCAACCCAAGTACTCCTGCTGAGCACATGTATAATCAAGCCCTCATCTCTGTTCGATCGGTCATTGACCATACATTTGGAATGTTAAAAATGCATTTCAGATGTTTGGATCGGTCAGGTAATAGGCCTACTGACTCAAGATTGGGCATCAGATTTCACTTCCCACTCGGCAGTAACTGGCGTAGCGCAAAGACATTGCATCGGATTACGCTTGCCCCGGGCGCAAAATCTGCGCAAAATCTCTCTCTTGGGACAGACAACTCCCTGCAGCGCTACTGCAAGGACTTTGAGCGTTGCCCTTGCGCTTGCCCCCGTGCTATCAAAATAGGGCCCATAGGTTTTTCTCTAAACTCTTAAGAACATAAGAAAGTTTATACACGAGAGGAGGCCATTCGGCCCATCTTGCTCGTTTGGTTGTTAATAGCTTATTGATCCCAGAATCTCATCAAGCAGCTTCTTGAAGGATCCCAGGGTATCAGCTCCACAAACATTACTTGTGTGTTGGTTCCAGACCCTCACAATTCTCTGTGTAAAAAAGTGCCTCCTATTTTCTGTTCTGAATGCTCCTTTATCTAATTTCCATTTGTGACCCCTGGTCCTTGTTTCTTTTTTCAGGTCGAAAAAGTCCCCTGGGTCGGCATTGTCCGTTTTTTTTATAATTTTGAATGCTTGAATCAGATCACCACGTAGTCTTCTTTTATAAAGTTAATAATAGACCACAGAGCCACTTCCACCACTGCTGCCTTCAGTTGTATTTGGTAAACACCAAGCTAAGTCATATCGATGAAAACAAATATAATAATAATTTTTTGTTTGTGTGTGTGAAATACAATAATGTGCGCAATGCAACAGATGCTAGAATGCTAGTTCAATGAATGCTAGTTCAAATAATTCATTATGCACTCATATGTGTTGCACTGTTTTATTTGTTGCATTGTCACATCTAAGTTAAAAAAGGCAGTTGAAAGTCATCAGCTAAGTTCAGAATTTGTATGCTTTCTCAATTTTTTAGATTTATAAACAGTAAATTTTAAAATCACTGCATTTGCAAACCATGAACAGCCTTTCTTCCAGGACTTCTTCATTATACAGCCCTCAACATTTGCTCCAGGCTTTGTAATATCTACATTCATCTATTTTTATTGGACGTTGCAAAAAGAAGCAAGAAAAACAAAGAGCGCTGTGCTGTGTCAGCACGGACAGCAAGGAGCAAAAGGAAAATAAGGTAATAAAGCAGATGGAGAGCAAAAACTGATGACAAACTGGACTGAAAAAAATGGAGGCCAGAGATAAACTAGGAAGAAGCCTGCTTTTCTGTTAATGCCCATTGGTTAATGTAGATCTATAGCTGTATGAAAGAGGTGTTAAATGAAGGAGCAGCCCAATGCAAAGGAAAGTGGCTTTACTTTGAAGGTAATCCCATTTCACATTATATTACATCCCCTCTTCTAATGCCCTTATGTGTATATCTCTTTACATGTGGTAATCTCTCTAAGATCATTAGACCTCTAACTTAAACACTTATCTTCTGAAGGCTATAGTATATGTAGATGGTGTGGACGGTGTAAATAGGAATGTACTAAACTACTCAATAAATCTTTTTGCAGTGGCCCACAATGCCTTACATGTGACTGGGTGTCAGGGTGAGAAGTAGTAATGGAGTATTTACAGAACACACCCCATTTAAAATGTTGGAAAACAAAATCAGACGGAGATTATTGTTTTGTTCCCCCTTTAAAATAACTAGATGAATCACTGAGGGAGATACAAGAGTGTGGTTTGCCCATTTAATCTTAATCTGTCATTGGAAAATGCAAGATCCATTTCTGGTTTGTTGTTGAATTAATACCCTGTCACAAAGACGGCCAGAGTGGGTTGCGTCAGACCAGAAAGGAATTCAAACACAGACAGACGGTGGTTGTGATGAGCTGAGTGCAATGGCTGCACTCAGCGTTTATTAACAAATAAAAGGTTTCAAACAGCACAAAAACAGGACACGGCACTATAGCCAAAATAAACAGACATACAAAACGACTAAACACTAAACAGACGGTGCAGGACAGACAGACGAACAAACACGGTGAGTGAAAACACGTTATTCACTTTTATATTTACGTTCTTTCTTATTATTTAATTTCTCCTTCTCCACACTCGTTCTCCACTCACCGAACACCTAACCCCGACTGAGTGCTACGTGTCTCTATATATACACTGTTGTGCTGGGATTCAATTACTAATGAATTATTCACTTGAATCCCAGCACGTGAATTAATTCTGTGCAACCCCGTGCTCGCATATTACATTTAACCAGCACGTGAAGTGATTTGTGCTCTCCTCGTGCCTAAATACAAATCTACACTTTTTAAACACACGTGAAACACAGACCCGTTTATATCCCGTGTACCAATCTATACACCAACATTAACATACACACGCATCCATACAACACATAACAAGCAAAATACACACAGATGCACACAGGGGCGGGGCACATTGCCACATACCCACTTTTGTTGCCCAGCCTATTTTTTTCAGAACAGTAATGTTGAGCGCAGCTATTTTGCACTACTCCTTTGAACATCTTTGAGTCAGATTACTTATTTCACTGTTTATTCACACCCGAACCCGTGTGGTGTATTATGGGCTGCTGCAAAATCCTGAATTACCAGTTGAGGTGTTATCTTGTTATCTTCTGTTCTATTATATTTTCTCATTGCAAAAACAAAGCAATATCTCAAGGTTTTTACTTAAAGTGCCTGACTTACTGTTAAAAAGGAGTGAAACAATTGACCCAAAACTATTCTTTAGTTGTATGCTGCCAAGAATGGATTTAAATCTGAGAAAACTGTGTCACCATGTGTGTCACATTTTATTCTCTACAGTATAACAGGAATCTCAATTGACAGGGTAAAATGAAAAGCTCCTTATAGTGCTTTAAGGCACAATTAATTCTAATGCTACAGAATCCTTAGTGTACTCTCTTGTACAAGTTTGCCTAGATTGAAAATGAAGAAACATAGTCAATGAGACAATATAAGTGTATGGAAATCACCTTGGCCGTCACATTGGCCTTCGAATCTGGGAAGTTGTTACCTCTTACATATTCAGCTGTGCGCAGAATCTTAATCTGTTGCATTTCATATCCCTTCAAATTCAAAGAGAGGATTTGTAAATTCTCCCTTCTGGGGTATTTAGAATTATTCTGGTCGGTTTCCATGTGACATTTCCCCAATATTTAAGGCTAGATTTATCAAAATATCAAATGCCATTTTCTTTAATTATAATAAAACAATTATACTTACAAAGCCATCAACGCACAACTCCTGATGTTAATTTAAGGACTCAGATGTATGCGTACATTGTATGTTACTTGTTAGGTAACTATGTAACTTCCAATACTTCCAAACATTAAAAGAGGTCACTGTTCTTAGATTGAGAAGACAAACTACAGAAGATGTCGACAAGCTACTGGTCCCTGGAGGACAAAAGAGGTTACTTTTTCTTGACCCCCATTTTCATCATTTTATCAAATGGATTTACAAAATGAATTTAGCTGAGACTAATAGTTTTATTAAATAACCCACCTCTGTTTTTTATGAGTGGGAGGCAGTTGCAGGCAAAAACACCCTTTGCATTTGGTTTAGTAAAAGTAGGTCACTCATTACAGTAGACTATTTGTAAGAAGAATTGGCATATTGTTCAAGGACAAATGTTTTTGTCTGTTCTGCTTTCGAGAACCAGCAGCTACTGTAGATTAATCCATCCACCATCTGTTTAAAACCAGGATATAGGAATTTGGGGCATTCCCAACAAAACTGTAACAAATTTTTCATGGTGTGTAATATGCCAGGTGGTTGTGATGATGAGCCAGCTATAGATTTTTCCATAAATATGTCAGAAAATTATAAACCAGCCACTTATAAACCTTATCTCAAATTGATTGGTTAAAAAGAACATCCTGCACTTAGCTTGTTCTCACTTCCAGTGCTTCAAAGATTCTATGCTTCTTGTCTTTTTTTGTAGCACTTCTTATAAACTACTGTTATTTGTGCACTTCACTGTCCACATTCATGCACGCAACATATTAGGCTGTATTTTTTATATCGTTTTTACCTTTAATCACTGAGCAGTGGCATAGCTAGGAGGGTGGTTTTAGGGGTTCGAACCCGCCCCGAAATTAATTATTCAGTGACATGGGAGAGAAGAAATGCCAACCACTTGCGACACTGTCCCCCCATCCCAACCGATGTAAGCTCTGACCTGTTGTTTGATTCGCTGCCTGCCTGAGCACACGTCAAAAAAATAAATAAATAGATAAATAAATAAATAAAAATTAGTCAAACACATATCTAGTTGTGATTGGGCAGAGCCCTGTCATTTTTACATGAGATTCAGCCGTCGACTCCTTTGATTGGACAACGAGTGTGCACTTATTGTTATTATGGCCTCGGGGGGTGGGTGAAAATACAAAACATAATTGGTGACTTAAAAAAATGAAAGCTTTTAACGGTGCATTTGTAGGTGTGTATAGAAATACATATCACTCAAAGGATGAAATGGTTATTCTAGCCTTTGAAAAAGAAGGTACAACGAAATGAGTTATTTAAACCCAATTCATTGTTTACAAATTATTCACAAAAGCGCCTTGTATGGCCACAGCATCGAATTTCATTTTGAATTTACCGACTTTGATAAAAAAACAAATCCACCTGGGAGGTTACTAGATGTCATCTGCTTTTGACCAATCTGAGGACATCTGATTTTTAGTCCTGTGCGAATCATTCTTTAAACGGCTGTTGTAAAACTGAGACCTAGTATAACTTAAATACTAAACGAGTTTGCAATGAAAAACAGGAGGATGGAATTGGGGATCTAACATCAGGTAAGGTAGGTTATTCTTTCTGTTATTTTAATTTGCATAGTAGTGGGTAGTAAGTAGTAAGTTGGAGTGCAGTTAATTTTTACTTACAGAAACATTTTTATAAATTATTACCCATCTGTAAAAATCCCCCCCCCCCCCCCCCCCCCTGCCACCATCCCCGCAGATGAGTGGTTTTCTTTAATGGAGCCCTGTGTTATCTGTTTCTTTAAATGTGGTTTTCAACTGCTATTTGATTATGCACCTCTGCAGGCAGATAAACTGGAGTAGAAAATTATATTCTCCCCAGCTGTTTCCTAGTTTGAAACTTGCCAGCCACCTGCGACTATAGAGGGATTCTCCCTGTTTTATGCTGCCGGCGTAGGCCCTGCATTACTCTAGATTAATTATTCATCATAGACAGAGCTATTTCCAACCAAGGTTGCATCAGAGTAATTGTTTCATGAAATATCCCAGAAAACCAGTCGACGCATTTTAATGTGTTCTGTTGACAAGGTTCATATTAGTCTAGTGTTATCCCTGTCCCTCGTTGAATATTCTAATAAAGAATTTAAGGGAGAGGGTAGATCTTCTGGGAATGTGGTGTAAGTTGCTCTGTGACAAACACAGAGAATACCTGCAGTCTGAAAAGTTGATTTCTAAGCTGGAGCTGTGGTTGGTTTATTCAAGGACAAAAGCGTCAGAAGCAGCTTGCTTATTAATAATTGACACGCATATCTTCTATTAATGAAGCTTTGCCTTCAAGAGAGAAAGAAATGACGTTTGGTAAGCATCGGCTCACTGACATGTCAGCTCTTGTAAAAGGTCAGGCCACATGCTTTTTTTGTCTCACGGTTTCTAATGTACTCCCTCTTAAAACCTCCGAGACAGCCAGAGGTTTCAACCAGCAAATGAGAAGCTGTCTAAAAGTGACTGCCTTCAAATGTTTTTTTTTTCAACTGTCTACCTCCAAAATGAATTACAGCTGCCAAACTATACGCATCACAGGTGAAGATGTTGTTTGACCATTTCATCCTGAAGCCTTATATTGTGTTTCTTTCTTTTTAAATCAAACATCTTGCTGCTTGTTATTTCCACGTGCAATTTGTTTAGCATTTTAAAATAGAAATATCTTTGGTGGATGACTTTTTTCTAACCCTGTTGCATCGTCATTTAGTGTCAGTAATAAAACTTGTCTGCTTTCCTCAACTTTGCAGGTCATGAAACACAGCAGAAGGCGACAGAAGGTATGTATTTAAATAAATATATAAAATGGCTTGGACCTGTCCTGCAACCTGACTGGCTATAGACATTCCAATACCATATGGTTAAAAGGTTACAATCAATGGAATAACTGTTCCATCACAGTTCCATATCCATAATGAGCAATTCTTACATATGTACAGTACATAGGTATTACAGACTATACTTTCCTGTATTAGGTAAATCACAGGCAAATGGCCCTCTCCATACTAAATATAATAAACGGGCAATTTGTCCACAGTGGAAAACCACACTGACAACCTTAAGAGAACATAAAAAAAATTTTGTGAACAAAAATTGGTAACACTTTATATTGTGTCTCTAATTACTGTGCATTTACATAGTAGTTACTTAGTAAATACATGTGTACTTACACATAATTACAATGTTATTATGCATAGTTATAATGTACTTAATGTGTAAATCTTTTTGCACGATATAACCCTATCCCTAACCCTAACTCTAATTGTGTACTGGCATATATCATGCAAAAAGATGTACACATATTGAGTACATTGTAACTATGCATAATAACATTGTAATTATGTGTACATACATGTGTATTTACTAAGTAACTACTACATAAATACACAGTAATCAGAGGCACTTCATGTAAAGTGTTACTCAAAAAGTATGTCTATCCCTCTACTGAATGTGTCTGAATTGCCTTATCCCTGTTGACATAGCTGTGGGACAGCTGTGTCAATATCTAGCCACATGCAAATGCACATTACATTCCACCAACGTGTTCATGAGTTTGTGTGCCAAAGCAAGTGATAAGAAAGAGGAGGTTGACAAAAACAGATACAGGGAATTCTCCAGTTCCAAAGTTTAGAGCAAAACCAGGAACCGATTGTTTATGGCATAAATGTCAAGAGTGGGGTATTTTTCTGTCATAGACTGAATGTGTCTGCCCAGGAATACATGTGTATTAACAGACACAGCAAAACTATAGGTCATGGATAGAAAATGACTCATATTAAGAGGCCTTAAACCACCTACCTATGAACAGATCCAGCCTGACACTTAGTCATCTGCAAAGGCTGTATTGCTGAACTGCAAGATGTACTTGAATTTATACCTGTGAATTAAGTTTTTTTTTTTATCATGATTTAGTTGTGATACTGATGGTCTCGTCCCATAGAAATAAACAGTTTTTCCAAAAGGTTTCCTTACTTAAACCTGAATAAAGGTAAAGAATTGAGTACATAATAACAGCTAGCTTACTTACAAAGGAATTAATATACAGACCTAAAATCTGACCTACAGAATTCTGCCGTGATAATAGAGTACTGTAGCTGGTTTTATTAGTTTGAAATAATAGCCTACTTTTTCAATGTAACAGCAGCCTCTGGTGGCTCTTAAGAACTAAATGGTCTACAATAGAGCCATGCACTTACAGTATATATGGGGGTGCACGTGTATACAAGATAAGCAACATTGCAGGTACTATTTTAGAAAACAGTTTGAAATTGAAGAAACTGAAGATCTATTACAGATCCAACTTCAAGGCTGATCTATCATACTGTTGTATACCATCATATATCTGTAAATGTCTATGAAACCAGAAGAGTACAGTAACTTCTGGTTTCATATTGCTGGAGGCTGAAGATATTCATCCTTACATCTACAAGACATATCTACATCTACATATCTCTGGCATGACTCTGTGAGCTTAACACCAAAAGCCAGTTAAATATGTTTTTTTTTCCTGTGAAATAAAATACAAGCCAAAGCAATCTTACAAATAAATGAAAAGTGATCAGAATAACAATGTCACGCATTCACTGTTTTGCACATCACTGTCTTCAGCCTACTATAATAAATGTATGTAGGGATTTATTCATTTATGTTAGTAGTAGATTCTTATACATATCATTCACACCATACAAAACGTAACATGGCAGCCCACTTGTAAAACTGAAGGTTGCTTTGATTTGTGAAATTATATAAACAATGCTGTCATATTGAACTACAATGAAGAGCTGATACAGTTTGTAGTAACTCTTTGCAGGTAGCTACTCGTTTTTGTGTCATGGGAGGTTCATTATAAAACTCTTATTTAAACTGACACTAACGTTGATATTGATTCATGCTGTTTTAGAAATTGTTTGGACATGTTTCTAGCCTGACTGAGAGAAAGAGAAATTTGACATGTGAAGGCCTAAAGGAGAGATGTCTTTACACGACAATTAAATCATAACAACAACTGCTAACGTACTAAATTTTAAATACTGAATTTTCAGTGTCGCTGCAACCCTATTACCGTTCAGGAGGGCAAAAGCTAAACGGACAACATTTGTTCCCACAGTCCCATCCCACGAGAGTTCAACGGCTAAAGCAGCGCTCCTTGTGAGCCCTCAGTCAAGAACGGCAATTGAGCAAGATCAGGATTCAAACTAGCAAACTCTTGATCATATGACTCTCCGTGCACTCCAACAGTGCATTTACTAGTTGAGTCATTAGGGACTCCAATTACGAGATACTCTCGTGGTTGTATTGAAGGCATGCCATGAGGCTACCATCTCCCTTCACTATCAGTATTGGTTTGCCTTTCCCAAAATGTCCTGAAGTTCTTTCTCTCCTCCTTCTCCCCTCCACCTTCTCTGCAGCAGCATCTCCCTTCCAGGGGGGGTTGATGCGCCATAACCTGGTTGTGTGTGACCCCTGACATCTAAAACTGTCTAAATCATTACCACATCCAGTCCACAGTTCTTAGCTGAGTGTTGCCTTGCCATTTGACTCTCAAGCACAGCAATTGTTCCTGGTACAATATGTATTTTCTATAATTACATTTAATTTTAAAAGACGACTTGGCTAGGCTACCTGAGTTCAAATAGTTTTTTTATTTGCTATAAGACAAGCCGAGGATAAAGAACCATGTTTTCAGGAGCTGGCACAATGTTGTTCTTCATGATGACAAGAGAGATGAAAGGTCAGCTCAGCCTGCAGGTGATTGTGGCACAATTTGAACAAGTGTCTGGAGAATTAGACTTCATGCAGGACCTTTTAGTATTTTAGTTAACATCTATTTGGAATAGTTTTCCTGAAGCTATGAAAATTAACAAGTGACGGCATTTTCCAGTGGAGATATTGGGGGGTTTTCTGTCTAAGGGAAGAAAGCATCACCAATCACTGCAGAAAAGTCAGTCAATACAAGAAGATGATGATCACCAAAATAAGTTTGACCGTATTATTGTATTCAAAGGTGCAGATGCGAGCGTGTTTAAAAACAAATGCCTTTGATTTAATACACAATTTTAAGTGTTTCACTGCATCTCATTATGAATCAAACCTACTTTTATCCATGACTTTGAGACAGTTGATAGATATATAGCCTTATTTGGTAATACTGTGAAACAAAGTGTTTGGACAGAATATAGAGTGCAAGGATTTAGCAAAGACAAAAAAACTGAAATCAGCTCAGACCACCTTCAAATAATCTATCTGAGCATATCCAAACAAAAGTAACCTTTACATTGTTTGGATCAGGCATACAAACAGCAGTTCACATTGAAAGACCCTTTCTTTTTAAGCTTTTCAGCCCAGTCCTGTCTGTTTCAATATTATGTTTTCAAGGTCTCTGTCACCTTTACATATTGTATTTGTTTATCATTTATTTGCAGTCACACGATCTTCACATAAACCTCAATCCAGACTCCAGCACCACTCTGATCTATTCCACCTGTTATGACACGGTGTTAATAACATCACCCTCGGCGTACATAACACTGCTCATTCTTGCAGGATCCAATGGGATACAGCTGTAGCTTTGTTAAATCTGTTCCCATGAAGTTGTGCTACTGCTCATTATTCAACATTGCTGCCATCTTGTGAGAGCATGGGGAATTGCATTTCAAACTGTTCCATGTTTCAATGGCTCGGCATCTCAGCACAGTGAACTGAACTGAAAGTTGAGAGCTAGTCTTACCATTCAACTGAAGAGCAAGCTCTGTAGTCAAGAGGTAGGTATGGCGAATGTCAGTATTATAAACTAATCAGCTGCTAGGAGGAGATCCACTATATTCTCCCCTCGCCCACATGTTTTCTTCCAGTAACCTTGGCTAAGGGAGTTTAAACGTTTAGAGAGAGTAACACACCTCTCAATCCAGCATGCATGCTATAGATTTCTAATGCATAGAACACCGCCATAAATGGCTGTATGGCTTGGCATCTCAGCCTACTGTAAATCGCCCTGGATAAGGGCGTCTGCTAATAAATAAATAAATAAATAAATAAATAAATAAATAAATCATAATAATAATAATAATAATAATAATAATAATAATAATAGAGAGGCACAGACTGGACGTAAGCCGCTGTAATATTAATAAACCAGCGCACCCACATACAGACTGGGTCCTCATAATTGCCCATTAGTACCATAAAGATTCAAATATTCGTATAAAATCGAGTTTATCAGAGTATCCGTCTGAAAACAGATTTAGGTTCGTGAATACCAGTGCAGGGCAGTTATCATGCTCACCCCGTAGAGTGTAACACAGGCAGACAAGCTGATACCTGGACGAACATTTCGATGTAAATTTCACACACCTAGTTATTTTCCCGTTGCAATAGTGTCGTCATGGGGATTAATTCAATAGCGAGAGATTAAAACAATCATACACAAATGCAACACTCTTTCCTCTAATTGATTTTACTTCTTTGTTAGGTATTAGATTTATTTGAAGGATGAATAAATGGAGTTATAATAAAATAATTTTCTATCAGTAATTAACACTGCTGACTATATTGTATTTTCTACAATTTCTAAATAACACACTGAATTCGCTGCTCATGTTTTGTGAAAATAACCTATGAACAAGTGTATCCATAGCAAACACTGCATTCCATACCTGACTGACTGCTAATCGTTAGTGGTTGCCAGCATCGATCTTGTGCTCTTTCAGTCTTAATCTCTAGTCAAAAATATCTGTGCTGTATTGCTCACGTCTGTGCGTCATTACGCGCTGGGGAAGCAAAACACA
This sequence comes from Acipenser ruthenus, assembly GCF_902713425.1. Lineage (NCBI taxonomy): Eukaryota > Metazoa > Chordata > Actinopteri > Acipenseriformes > Acipenseridae > Acipenser > Acipenser ruthenus. Next base: position 27,826,318 of record NC_081208.1, read on the forward strand.
AACACGTCAACTTGGAGAGACAGCCATTTATTTATTTTTAAAACCAGAAAACAAACAACATCGAAACGCAATGCAGCGTAATTTTGCGGTGCTGTTTGCCTACAATACACAGAATGAACTGTGTATATGCTGGTTGTGTTTCAGAATATTACCAGAAAGTTTCGATTTACAGAACATTACCAGAAAGTTTTAATCATAGTAAACAACATGCATTTACTAGGGCAGTATGGCAAATTAAAGTTGTATGCATTTTAATGTATTTTTATATGACTCGTCAGTGTACCTCAACTATCTGTAGAAAAAAAACTGCACATGTGTCAATCGTTTTTAATTTCATCGTTGTGTTAATAAATATCTCTGTCTAATTATACATAGGTGATATGTGCTTAAATATACCGCCTAATCATGCCAAGATGCTTGATATTCAGGTAATGCCTTTGCCATTATTCCATTATTGGAACTGTCTGTGTTTTGCTGCCCTCTGCAATTTATACATATGTATGTTCGTGTGTAATGCATGTCATTATCTCTTTATTCTTGGGTGATATGGGTTTATTATTACGACGCTTATGTGAATACAGCACTTGCCTTTCCTATAACATAATGCATTATTCAGTAGAAAGTGTACACCGTTTACTGTTAAGACAATATAAATACTGTATTTTTAACCAGTCAGTAACGGTGTTAGTGACATATACACACACATATATATATATATATATATATATATATGACACACACATACTATATATGACACACACACACTGCTGTTAGACATTTTGCATATTTATTTGTGTGGGAGGGGGGTTATACTACCATAGAATCAACCTGTGCCATCTACAGAACGTCATGTCACGTATACATTTTAATTTTTTTTAAAAAATGTGGACGTTTCTCGCGGCCCCCCAGGATTGCTTTGCGCCCTCCCTGTTGAAAAATGTCCCTCCTATGTGCACTAAAGGCATCATTCTGCAAGAACTGAAGCATATGTTCAAAATTATTACTAAAGATGACAAATTAAAAGGTACATATCCTCAAGAAAAAAAGGATGCTTATTTTATAATGATTATGTATCATCCGATTACCACAAAAAAAAAAAAAAAATCACATTTTCTCTCTTTTTCTCAACAGTCATTCCAAAGTGCAACAGCGTGTTTGGTGTGGAAATTGATGGATTTGTTTCCCATAGCTACAGCAGGAAGTCCCAGCTAAGACCAAGCGAGCATTCCGCTAAGAAATTTAAAGTGAAAGGAACCACAGACCTTTAATCAGGTGCCAGTGAAGCTGAAGCAGACTCAGGATATGTCACCAGCTCCCCCGCAGAAACTAATGGAAAGAGATGTGCATCTGCCAGATGGAGTATAAAAGGAACTTAGCTACCTGGAAAAAGATATTGATTGGCATGTCTCTGGAGAAACAAGCCATTCATTTCACTTTGTACTTTTAATTTCCACCATTAAATGCTAATCAGATTACATTCAGTAATTAGTACTCTCTTTTATAAGTGGCAACCAAGCATTGCAGTGTACTCACCATTTAGGTTAACCCTGTAACCATAAGGCATGAGGAAGACTGGAATTAAATGGTGTGTGTTGTAAAATATTCTGTCTCTATCCTAGGTGGACAACAACAAAAGCACAAGTACAGTCAAACCTGCTCATGCGACCACCATTATATAGCAACCACCTGGTCTAAGTGACAACTTTAAATTCCTCCCAATGATATTTGTATATTTTTATTTTTGTTCACGTGACTGTGTTTTGAGCCGATTCAATATCTTAATGAAACTGTTAATTACTGAACAAAGTCGCTTCTTTTTACCTTGATGTCCTGATTGACTTGCTGATTTTGTTTCACCTTCTTCATTATTCGAACACAAGAGCAAGCAATGACATTAATCACTCCCCCCAGATGCTACTTTAACTTGCATTTCGTTCTCACACTTGCCTGGGAACTGGGTAGCTTCCAATGTGTCAGTTTCGTGTTGTGTTGTTCTTTCCCGCTAATTTAACAAAATGTTCTCATAATTAGGACGTAGCGGCTCAAGACTTAAAGGCAAACCGTTAAAAGGAAAATGAACACCGAAAAATTCAAGCCATACTTAGAAGAGTATGAAAACAATGTGCGCGGTAATCGAAAAATATCTTATGCTTATGCTGGCGTTGGTTTCAGGATGCAATGAAGCAACACGTACCTGAAAGGCAGACACAGGCATTGAAATGTGAAAAGGATTTAAAACATTTTGTGTCACCTGAGACAGGCAAGCATTCATTACTTTCACAAAATAATTTGTTTTGTAAATGCATTATCTAAATGAATGTTATTAAATGACATACTTCCTTTTGTTCATATTACATCTTCTAGCTTTTACAGTGTATGTAAGACATACATAATTACAGAAGGCATGTCAGAGACAAATGGAAAATTCACAAGTTATGGACTCTCTTTACAGGTTTGACTGCATAATGATCAGATGAAGTTCTTTCATCAGTCACTAATCCAGTGCAAACCTTTTTTTTTTTGATTGACATGCAAGTGAAAGAAAAAGAAGAAGGATTGGCGCATAATATAAGTACTGTACTGCTCTGGTTCTTTATCAAAGTTGCTAATTCCAATTCACAAAGTGATCTACTTAAAAAAAAAAAAAAAAAAAAAAAATACACACAAAAAAAATACCAATGAAGCCACCTTTCTTGCTGTCAAAGTGCAATCTTGTGTAAGTCCACTAGGTGGCCCTTGACTACACTTTTCTCTCAAAAGATGTTCTGCACTGATGTAAGTGAACAATGCCTTCGGTAAGTAAAACTATATTAAACTACGGAGAAAAATGCTTTAGCGTTAACATACAATGTATAATGATTTACACTGCAACAAGATTAGATATAACCTTTCTAAAAAAAAAGAAATCAATGCAAGATCCACATAAAGCACAACATTTTGAGTTAAATCTTTAGAACAGTACTTAACAGCTTGCTGTTTATCTACACTGAATACACCGAGATGTGATGTTTTATTAGCAAGGTTGCACAGCCCTGATGGATATTGCCTGGAGAGTTGACAGTATTTGTCAGTCATGCTAATTGGTTTACAAATGCAGTCAGAACACCAAAGTTAACATCCAAAGTTTTGGTGTTATTTTGCCACTTCATTTATCTGAAGTTATGCCTTTGGAGAAAAATTAAAACAAGATATGATTTTAATATTATGCAGATTGATATGAAAACTCATACATAAGCTATATGTTTTTTAGATTTTTTTTTTAATATATATAAGCCTGGTTATCACAAATAAACACACACACACACACACACACACACACACACATATATTCCTTTACATTGTCTACTCTAGTTTTTATTGAGGCATGTTTGGAAAGGTGGTTTGGAAACATTTTGCTGCTCTCTTTTCTCATATATGGCCAATTTGTTAGACAACCTGCATAAATCTCCCTCTGTATGTTTGGACAAAACTATGGGTCATGTTAGTTAACTTAAGATGCACCAATAAATGATTTATAACAACAACAACAAAAAAGTCTTCAGAGGTGTGCCATCTAGCCAATTCTAGTCTTAGACAATAGTCTCAATCCGTGCACAAGAATTCTTACCATTCATCTGATGGTCAGTGATTTTAGTTTTAAAATATCAAAAACATATAAGACAACATATAAAAGCTTTGTTCAAGACTTTTCCTTTGACAACTATTGTGAAATGCCTTGAATTTTTAAAAATATATATTCTCCGAATACAGACCTTTTTGTACACAAATGTGTTCCTAAAGTGCTTCTGGAATCTCCCGAGCTTTCTTGCTGCTGTCTACGCTCATGACGATAATCTTGCATAATTACAGAACTCAACTGGTGAAACCGGTAACATATTTTGAAACACATTTTAACTACAAGTTTTTAGCAATAGTGCAGATCTGTGCATATGTCAAGAGGCATGATAATGGATTCAACCCCTAAGAATCCTACATTCAGTGACTATATTTCAGATGGTTAACTGTTTTTAACCCCTTAAGGTACACAAGGAATTAAGCGCGTGTTCAAGCGGTTTCTTCTTAAAATACATTTGAAAGTGACTCAAATATCACAAGGAAACTGACAATTTGGAAGACCAGATCCAACATTTCAGTGAATTTAAACTGTTTCATACACCTCATTGCAAAAATAAGAAAGTTAGCATCATTTTTATTTGTGGGACACATACATCCCTTGAAGGGTTAAAGGTTTGAAAACCAGAATAGTGAGGGGGGAGACGCTTGTATAGCGCACAATGTTTAGTTGCGGTTATAGTCTGCATACTTTTTTTTGTGACATGCTTGTTTGGAGTAAAGGGCTACCCTCAGCACCCCACTACCCCTCCCCTTTTCCCCCAGATACACCCTCACCCCCGGACCACTTTTAGAAAGGCTCCAGCACTGTTGAATAATATGCAAAACAGTAAACAAGGAAATCGAACAAAAAAATAAATAAATAAGTAGATCACGCATGGTACCTTTTCTTTACTTCTTTTCCTCATAGTTCTGCCAGTATAAAATAAACTTCAAAGAAGATAACAAATCAGTTAACAAGACATGGGAAATTCATGTTGAACCTGTTTCAAATGACAGCTAAGGCTGGTCTAATGGTACTTTCCCAGGTTAGTCAAACGTTTGGTAAATTAAAAGGATGTAAACTGCATTGTGCACAGTATATAACACCAATAAAACCGGATAAATCTCATTAACTCTGCTGATGTTAATAAACTGCTGTGCAATGTTGTAACAAAAAAGTCTTCCTGTTATGTCATTCTTTCTGTGAATTGTATGCGAAACACTTAACTGTGACTATGGGAAAAATGTGAATAGGGTATTGCTCATATTTCATCACCATAATAATTTCCCACACAATCATTTATTGTAAATAGAAACTGCTCACAAATTAATATTTTACAATAATCTGATTTTTCTTTTATAAAGAACTAACTCATTTATTTTGTCAAACTTGTTACTGCATCTCTATTTCATTATGTGATCTGTGCAGAGGTCTCATTTTGTAATGCTGTTCATTTCTTTAATAGCTTTTATGAGCTAATTTTATATACCATGACAAACCCTTAATAAAGTTAATAAACCACGGTAAAAGTAAAGTGTCTATTTTTTTAAGCACATTGGTAAAAAAAAAGGAAAAAAAAGAAAAAAAAAACCTTGTCAAGTATGGTAGATGTGGGGCATATAAGCATGAGAAAACCTTTATGTGTGGTTCACTCTGCAGATGTGCTTGTGCATTCACCCTGATGAGCTGTGGGTTTAAAAAGTCAGCTATGATACAGAAGTAAGTTTTGTTTACCGTCAGTGTGGGTTGGAGAGCAGCTGCTCTAGTGGTCTGAGTATATGCACATATGTCTGGCTTTAGGTATGACTACACTGTAAAAGACAAAATGCTGAAGACAATGAATTCAAGCAGGCATCTTGTTTTCTCCTCAACAAGAACCTTGAATGCATATTGCAGATCCTCAACAGGTTCATCCACCTATCAGGAAGCTCCATTAAAGCCCACCATTATACACTGGAGGACCGTGAAACATTCTGATAGAAAGTCTAGCTTTAAAAGCACATTGAAAAAGTAAATAAGCAGTAATTTAACCTCCAATATGTAACTTAAACAATTGCAGATTTAAAATTGCCATAAAGGCAATGTTTACCAGTTTCTAATTAGGATAAACTCTGATTAGATTACACATACCTCGGTAGTTGACCTTGAACGATGTGGTCAACTAGCAAACAGTAAGAACCTTTGTCCTTAATCTCTCTTAAATCACGCAGGCTTCCGTATAGCAGCAGAGCAGTTCGTCACAGTTTGGGGGACTGCTTCAGTAGTTTGTCATTTCTGTAAACCCTTGTCCTGGTGAGTTTACTTTAAGGCGCAGCTGAAAATAAAAGGTATTGAACACCCCATTGCAGCAGTGGTTCAGCTCCACAATGAATCCTATAACCTCAAAACAGAACCCCTAACGTTCTGAACCAAACATTATGAAGTGACCAGTTGACCACACATACCTTATTCACGATGTGTTGGTAAACATTTCCCTACATAGCTGTAGGCCAGGTCTTCTGGGTGGAAGACCTGGCCTACGGCTATGGAAACATATCTGGGTGGAAAACAGTTTCTATATTCAATACACTATGAATTACTTTGCTCTATATATATATATATATATATATATATATATATATATATATATATATATATATATATATATATATATATTGCATTTGCATTTGCCATAACATCCTAATGATTTATTGAAGCTCAGTATTCAATAAGCTTCAGAGAATGGCTGAAAATATTTGAAAAGGTTTTTAAGCCCTATAGTCAAAAAACACTGCATAAAGTTACAATAAATATTTGATTTTGTTACAACTGTTATTTGTTTTGATATTAGTTAGTTGTATTGAAACACGCCTGTTTCTTGATTAAAGTTGAGTCAGGTTTGCAGTACGGCTGTCCGTACCTGTTGTAATGCTGTAATTCATGCTTGTCAAAAACACGTAGCATAATTTGTTTATGGGTGTTGACGCTGCACTCTTGAAAATATTTTCTTGATAAACCGGCAGTTCAAGGAATTTCTGTGTGATACGAAGGTTTGCAGTGTCCTGTGGTTACTGGAAGTCCCCAAACCAGGAAATAGACGACTACATAAACCGTCGCCGTGAGTTTCAGCAGCATTGCAACTTGAAATGAGCACTGCACACATAGCACTAAATTAACATCTTCAGACTGAATCAAAACAAAGAACAATTCAGAAATTTTGCAAAGAAGGTAAGAACATTTTTTTTCTATACATTTGTATATAAGTAATATCTACCATAAATATAATAGTGATTTCTTTCAGTGATTTATAGCAGGAGTAGAAACTTGAATAAAAGTAATTCACCAGAATTTTATAGTGGTAATAAAGTAATAAATATATTTTGCATTCGGGGCAATTTTGAGGAGTTCGTGTGATTTAGATTTCATGTTGTTATATTTCTATACTTTCTAAATTTTGACTTGCTTTTTTGGTTGCTTTTACTGCTAAACCTATGTACAGTAATAATTAACCTCAATCTGTTTTTACATTTTAGACACTGAAGAAACTGTAACCATGGCACCCCGCTTAGCATTCACAGAGGATAACGCTCTGCGCATTGCTGCCGTGGAGAGAGCCTTTGCACCGTCGGGTAAAAGTCTTTCAAAGCCTGGGCGCGTGCTGGTGGGAGAGGGGAGGCTCATGAAGCTGTGTCGCCGTAGCCTGCAGCCCAAGATGTTCTTCCTCTTCAATGACATTATAGTGTACGGCAGCATCGTGGTCCACAGGCTCTGGTACAAAAACCAGCACATCATCCCACTGGAAGATATCGTTATTGAAGATCTGGCGGATAGCCTGGAAATGAAAAACCAGTGGCTCCTCAGAACGCCCAAGAAATCTTTCTACATGTCCGCTGCTTCCGAGAAGGAAAAGCAGGCGTGGATCTGCCACATTATCGAGTGCAGGGAGCAGCAGTTGATCAGTTCGAGGAAGGAGCCCACCACTAGTTTCGCAACTACCTGGATTCCTGACCGAGCCTCACAAATCTGCATGCGCTGTGCGGACAAGTTCACTGTGACGCAACGGAGGCACCACTGCCGGCAGTGTGGCTTTGTGGTGTGCAACTCATGCTCCAAATGCAGGATTGTCATCCCAGCCATCTCTAAAAAACCTGTCAGAGTGTGCACTCTGTGTTTCAACACTCTACTGTGTGAGAAGGCCAAGGAGGAGGCTGGGAAGAGGAGTTCAGACGGGTTTGACTTGGAAATGCCCGTGTATGAAGCATCAAGTGATGAGGACAGTGATGAGAGGGAGGAAGATGACATGATGCCCATCCGATGGGTAAAATCACAGAATATCTACCATCCAAAAAACACTTGCTTTGCATATCTTGAATAACAGTGGCCTCAGTAATTGCCAGACTTGAAGAGATTGGACTCCTGTGCAGAACATAAAGTTAAACAGACAATTACCTCTAATACTGTAACACTATAAATGACACCAACATTACGTACACTGGACCTAACAGGAACGTGAAGTGTCATGTTTGTTTGATTTAATATTTATATTAATTGTAAAGATGTTAAAAAGAAGGTTACTACATGTGCAATTTAATGCGCAAAAATGTTGCCATATTTGAGAATTCTGCCAATGCTTTGACTGTGAATATATTTATTTAGTAATTTAAAAGAACACTATTTGTCATGTGGAAGGGGCTGATATTTTATTAAATGCTTGGTTTGTCAAAAATGTTAAACTTAAGTACTTCTACAAAGCAGAAGTCAGTGTTACAGGCTGCTCAGACATGGCTGTGAAATTGTTTTTCCTTTATATATGGTATTGATGTGTATTAAGGGAATGTATTTATGTCTCCAGTTTATTGTTAAATTATGGTTGACCAGTATTTCAATTTGATGTAACTAACCATGCATTGATGACACTTCTAAGGGTCACAAATAAAAACACAGTATTCTAAATCAGTTTGGCATTTCCGTTTTCAGTTTTAGTTTACTTGGGATGTGCTTGGGATTTCAGTGCTTATGAATGGTAAGGAATCAATGGTTCTGACTACAGCCAGGCAAAGGGCTGCAGACACACCCCAATCCGACCTGAACACCCCTGTCTCTCTCTTGATTGGTTTGAAGTCAATTTAGTTATAGCATCACACAACATTGAACCATGAAATCCAAAATATTTTCACTCTTGCATTCATACATCATTGCTTACAAAAGGTGGCCTTAAGGTAGCATTTTTTAAGGTAGGCAGCACACGTTGTACCTTATAACATATAGCAGAGATACAGGGCCCTGTATTATTATTATTTGTTTTATTTAGCAGACACCTTTACCCAAGGCGACTTACAGAGACTAGGGTGTGTGAACTGTGCATCAGCTGCAGAGTCACTTACAACTACGTCTCACCCGAAAGACGGAGCACAAGGAGGTTAAGTGACTTGTTCAGGCTCACACAATGGGTCAGTGGCTGAGGTGGGATTTGAACCGGGGACCTCCTGGTTACAAGCCCTTTTCTTTAACCACTGGACCAAATGCTTCCTGGCATTTTTTTTAAGGTAGCCAGCACATGCTGTACCTTATAAAATACAGCAAGGATACTGGGCCCTGTACCCAAAGCTTTAACCCATGGGTCATTTAAAGAAGTCAATAACAGCCTAATGATTTATTATTGTGAACAATATATAAATATTAATAAAACATAATAATAATAATACAAATAACTTTAAATAACTCCTACGCTGTTTGAATAGGGCACCTAGGGTCTTATATTAAATACTACAATCAGTATTAAATTACTGTAAAATGCTAATGACGTATGGTGTGCTGCCTCAGTCATAAACACACAGAAGTATGATTAAAAGCGTGAGAAATCATGAGGCACTGACCTTAGGTAAACCATCACATTGACCACCAGGCTAACCACTTGTCTGTTAGCCAAATTATCTTGTTAACTGTGAACAAGCCTGTGAGAGCCATCAGTATCATAAAAAGCTGATCACCATGAACTATATCCTTGCACTATCCACAAGGAAAAGTTACGTTTCATGCACAGACTACGGCATTCATACACTTCCAGATTCAGATATTGTCAATAGCTTGTGATAAAGAATGTTTCTCTAAATAAAAACGTCCAGGGCAGAGCTTAATGCTATTGGATGCGTCGCAGGTGGCAGATAGCAAACGACCTCTAGATATAGTGGCTATCTGTGAATTAAGCAGGGAAACCTGACAAATAAGCAGCCGCGGACCACAAGCTGTAGAATTACCGGGGAGTGATGGGGCAACAGGTGGCACTATTGACTTAGAAAAAGTCTCATATTCCCCTTGACAACTCTATAACATGGCAGATAGAGGTCGCCATCAAATAAACATCAGCCCCCCACCTGCCTTGTGGGTAGTCCTTGGATGAGCAGAGGGTAAGGGAGAAAACCCTAACAGGAAATCACCTGCTGCCTCAGGGGTAGCCCTTGGCAGGGAAAGGGCTATGAGAGAAAACTCTAAACGAATCCAGAACGCAATTGCAAACCGCTTCTGTATCATCAAAAATTACAGTTCAGATAACGAAGATGAAGAGTTTAGCGGTTTTTGGATCAGATGATACAGACTCCTCAGTCTGATTTCCTGTTACACTACAATCCCTATTTTGGATTTCATTTTTGATATTTTTAGATACCACAAGAGCTTGTAACTCAGGCATTTTTTTTTCTATTGAACATTTTGGGTGTTAATTTATTATTTTGTGTTATTTTTTCGCACTGGACACTGCCATTTCTTACTTACTTACAGAGATTATGTAAAGTCTATATTTTTTTAAATGTAACGACTTTTATTCAAGCGTTTTTTACCTACATGGTTTTTCATTATGTGCTTTTGCACTGCACACTGTAGCTTTAAAGTTTAATGTTTGTTTTGTAAAAATATTTGAAGTCAGCAGGTTTGAATTGTATTTCACCAGTCAATAAATATGTTAACTGCACTTCTTTAACGTGACTGTGTGCTGCACTCTACCTTTGAATTGTAAGCATGTCTAATTGTAAACATCATCTACCTACCCAATGTTAAGAATACTCCCTTTGCAATATAGCCTACCTGCAATTTCACCTCTGCCTGAGTCAACACCCGACCCCACCCCCAAATAAACGCAAAAAAGTAAACAAGGAAATCAAACAAAACATGAACTAGATTACATAATCAATTTTGCTGTCCGTACAAGGTACTTTTTGTTATGTCTTATGTTTTCCTCATATTTCTATAAAATGAAATATCCTTCAAAGAATACTTCAGTTATTTCCGGAAGCACTCAACACACAGGAAAATCATGTTGAACCTGTTTCAACCAACAGCTAGTGACAGCTAAGGCTGGTCTAATGGTACTTTCCCAGGTTGGTCAAAGGTTTTTTTTTTTTTTTTTAAATCAAACAAAAAAAAAGTAGATTACGCAAGGAACTTTTTCTTTACTTCTTTTCCTCATAGTTCTGCCAGCATAAAATAAAATATCCTTGAAAGAAGATAACAAATCAGTTAACAGGACTTGGGAAATTCATGTTGAACCTGTTTCAAATGACAGCTAAGGCTGGTCTAATGGTACTTTCCCAGGTTAGTCAAACGTTTTGTAAATTAAAAGGGTGTAAACTGCATTGTGCATAGTATATAACACCAATAAAACCGGATAAGGTGCAGAGTCCTATACTTATTTATTATAAACCAAAATCTAATTAACTCTGCTAATAATAACAAACTGCAGTGCAATGTTGTAACAAAACAAAAAAAATCTTCTCACACACAGGCGGAGGGCGGGCGCGACCCGGGCGGGTTCCTTTGCAAGGAGCGTATATTGGGTTTATGTCGTTTTTTCAGATTGTAATTCCGTCACCTACTAGCCCTGCTGCTGCCTTTCCCCGTGCACGCTACAATATCATGCTAAACCCTTAATAAAGTTAGCAAACCACGGTAAAAGCAAAGTGTAGATTATTTAAGCACTTTGGTAAAAAATATATATATATTGTAGATGTGGGGTATATAAGCATGAGAAAACATTTATGTGTGCTTCACTCTGCAGATTATTTATTTATTTATTTATTGCTACAGCTGTTATTTGTTTTGGTATGAGTTACTTTTTAAAAATTGCTATAAGGATAGCTGCTCCATAATTAAAATTGAATAGAGAACTGTAGGCCTCTTTAAACCTATTTGGAGGGGTTTGATGTATATCTTTTGTTCTTTGCTTACCTAAAAGACACTTGATATGCTTGATGGCTTCTATTACTTTATATTGCCTTATCGCTTAGGTATTCTATTCTGTATGCTATTGAAACGCACCTGTTTCTTGATTAAAGTTGAGTCAGATTTGCAGTACGGCTATCCTTGCCTGTTGTAATGCTGTAATTCGTGATGTCAAAAAACACGTAGCATATGGGTGTTGACGCTGCACTCTTGAAAATATTTTCTTGATAAACCGGCAGTTCAAGGAATTTCTGTGTGATACGAAGGTTTGCAGTGTCCTGTGGTTACTGGAAGTCCCCAAACCAGGAAATAGACGACTACATAAACCCTAGCCGTGAGTTTCAGCAGCATTGCAACTTGAAATGAGCACTGCACACATAGCACTAAATTAACATCTTCAGTCTGAATAAAAACAAAGAACAATTCAGATATTTTGCAAAGAAGGTAAGAACATTTTTTTTCTATACATCTGTGTATAAGTAATATCTACCATAAATATAATAGTGATCTCTTTCAGTGATTTATAGCAGGAGTAGCAACTTGAATACAAGTAATTCACCAAATATGTTATCTCCACAGGATTTTATAGTGGTAATAAAGTAATAAATATATTTTGCTTATCAGAAAACAGGCCAGTATTTCTAAGTTTTTTTTTTTTTTTGTTTGTTTGTTTTGTTTTTTTTCACTCAAATGTTGACCCGACCTTGCATTCGGGGCAATTTTGAGGAGTTTGTGTGATTTAGATTTCATGTTGTTATATTTCTATACTTTCTAAATTTTGACTTGCTTTTTTGGTTGCTTTTACTGCTAAACCTATGTACAGTAATAATTAACCTCAATCTGTTTTTACATTTTAGACACTGAAGAAACTGTAACCATGGCACCCCGCTTAGCATTCACAGAGGATAACGCTCTGCGCATTGCTGCCGTGGAGAGAGCCTTTGCACCATCGGGTAAAAGTCTTTCAAAGCCTGGGCGCGTGCTGGTGGGAGAGGGGAGGCTCATGAAGCTGTGTCGCCGTAGCCTGCAGCCCAAGATGTTCTTCCTCTTCAATGACATTATAGTGTACGGCAGCATCGTGGTCCACAGGCTCTGGTACAAAAACCAGCACATCATCCCACTGGAAGATATCGTTATTGAAGATCTGGCGGATAGCCTGGAAATGAAAAACCAGTGGCTCCTCAGAACGCCCAAGAAATCTTTCTACATGTCCGCTGCTTCCGAGAAGGAAAAGCAGACGTGGATCTGCCACATTATCGAGTGCAGGGAGCAGCAGTTGATCAGTTCGAGGAAGGAGCCCACCACTAGTTTCGCAACTACCTTGATTCCTGACCGAGCCTCACAAATCTGCATGCGCTGTGTGGACAAGTTCACTGTGACGCAACGGAGGCACCACTGCCGGCAGTGTGGCTTTGTGGTGTGCAACTCATGCTCCAAGTGCAGGATTGTCATCCCAGCCATCTCTAAAAAACCTGTCAGAGTGTGCACTCTGTGTTTCAACACTCTACTGTGTGAGAAGGCCAAGGAGGAGGCTGGGAAGAGGAGTTCAGACGGGTTTGACTTGGAAATGCCCGTGTATGAAGCATCAAGTGATGAGGACAGTGATGAGAGGGAGGAAGATGACATGATGCCCATCCGATGGGTAAAATCACAGAATATCTACCATCCGAAAAACACTTGCTTTGCATATCTTGAATAACAGTGGCCTCAGTAATTGCCAGACTTGAAGAGATTGGACTCTTGTGCAGAACCTAAAGTTAAACAGACAATTACCTCTAATACTATAACACTATAAATGACACCAACATTACGTACACTGGACCTAACAGGAACGTGAAGTGTCATGTTTGTTTGATTTAATATTTATATTAATTGTAAAGATGTTAAAAAGAAGGTTACTACATGTGCAATTTAATGCGCAAAAATGTTGCCATATTTGAGAATTCTGCCAATGCTTTGACTGTGAATATATTTATTTAGTAATTTAAAAGAACACTATTTGTCATGTGGAAGGGGCTGATATTTTATTAAATGCTTGGTTTGTTAAAAATGTTAAACTTAAGTACTTCTACAAAGCAGAAGTCAGTGTTACAGGCTGCTCAGACATGGCTGTGAAATTGTTTTTCCTTTATATATGGTATTGATGTGTATTAAGGGAATGTATTTATGTCTCCAGTTTATTGTTAAATTATGGTTGACCAGTATTTCAATTTGATGTAACTAACCATGCATTGATGACACTTCTAAGGGTCACAAATAAAAACACAGTATTCTAAATCAGTTTGGCATTTCCGTTTTCAGTTTTAGTTTACTTGGGATGTGCTTGGGATTTCAGTGCTTATGAATGGTAAGGAATCAATGGTTCTGACTACAGCCAGGCAAAGGGCTGCAGACGCACCCCAATCTGACCTGAACACCCCTGTCTCTCTCTTGATTGGTTTGAAGTCAATTTAGTTATAGCATCACACAACATTGAACCATGAAATCCAAAATATTTTCACTCTTGCATTCATACATCATTGCTTACAAAAGGTGGCCTTAAGGTAGCATTTTTTAAGGTAGGCAGCACACGTTGTACCTTATAACATATAGCAGAGATACAGGGCCCTGTATTATTATTATTTGTTTTATTTAGCAGACACCTTTATCCAAGGCGACTTACAGAGACTAGGGTGTGTGAACTGTGCATCAGCTGCAGAGTCACTTACAACTACGTCTCACCCGAAAGACGGAGCACAAGGAGGTTAAGTGACTTGTTCAGGCTCACACAATGAGTCAGTGGCTGAGGTAGGATTTGAACCGGGGACCTCCTAGTTACAAGCCCTTTTCTTTAACCACTGGACCAAATGCCTCCTGGCATTTTTTTTAAGGTAGCCAGCACATGCTGTACCTTATAAAATACAGCAAGGATACTGGGCTCTGTACCCAAAGCTTTAACCCATGGGTCATTTAAAGAAGTCAATAACAGCCTAATGATTTATTATTGTGAACAATATATAAATAGTAATAAAACATAATAATAATAATACAAATAACTTTAAATAACTCCTACGCTGTTTGAATAGGGCACCTAGGGTCTTATATTAAATACTACAATCAGTATTAAATTACTGTAAAATGCTAATGACGTATGGTGTGCTGCCTCAGTCATAAACACACAGAAGTATGATTAAAAGCGTGAGAAATCATGAGGCACTGACCTTAGGTAAACCATCACATTGACCACCAGGCTAACCACTTGTCTGTTAGCCAAATTATCTTGTTAACTGTGAACAAGCCTGTGAGAGCCATCAATATCATAAAAAGCTGATCACCATGAACTATATCCTTGCACTATCCACAAGGAAAAGTTACGTTTCATGCACAGACTACGGCATTCATACACTTCCAGATTCAGATATTGTCAATAGCTTGTGCTAAAGAATGTTTCTCTAAATAAAAACGTCCAGGGCAGAGCTTAATGCTAGTGGACGCGTCGCAGGTGGCAGATAGCGAACAACCTCTAGATATAGTGGCTAGCTGTGAAATAAGCAGGGAAACCTGACAAATAAGCAGCCGCGGACCACAAGCTGTAGAATTACCGGGGAGTGATGGGGCAACAGGTGGCACTATTGCACTTAGAAAAAGTCTCATATTCCTTTTGACAACTCTATAACATGGCAGATAGAGGTCGCCATCAAATAAACATCAGCCCCCCACCTGCCTTGTGGGTAGCCCTTGGATGAGCAGAGGGTAAGGGAGAAAACCCTAAAAGGAAATCACCTGCTGCCTCAGGGGTAGCCCTTGGCAGGGAAAGGGCTATGAGAGAAAACTCTAAACAAATCCAGAAGGCAATTGCAAACCGCTTCTGTATCATCAAACATTACAGTTCAGATAACGAAGATGAAGAGTTTGGCGGTTTTGGATCAGATGATACAGACTCCTCAGTCTGATTTCCTGTTACACTACAATCCCTATTTTGGATTTCATTTTTGATATTTTTAGATACCACAAGAGCTTGTAACTCAGGCATTTTTTTTTCTATTGAACATTTTGGGTGTTAATTTATTATTTTGTGTTATTTTTTCGCACTGGACACTGCCATTTCTTACTTACTTACAGAGATTATGTAAAGTCTATATTTTTTTAAATGTAACGACTTTTATTCAAGCGTTTTTTACCTACATGGTTTTTCATTATGTGCTTTTGCACTGCACACTGTAGCTTTAAAGTTTAATGTTTGTTTTGTAAAAATATTTGAAGTCAGCAGGTTTGAATTGTATTTCACCAGTCAATAAATATGTTAACTGCACTTCTTTAACGTGACTGTGTGCTGCACTCTACCTTTGAATTGTAAGCATGTCTAATTGTAAACGTCATCTACCAACCCAATGTTAAGAATACTCCCTTTGCAATATAGCCTACCTGCAATTTCACCTCTGCCTGAGTCAACACCCGACCCCACCCCCAAATAAACGCAAAAAAGTAAACAAGGAAATCAAACAAAACATGAACTAGATTACATAATCCATTTTGCTGTCCGTACAAGGTACTTTTTTGTTATGTCTTATGTTTTCCTCATATTTCTATAAAATGAAATATCCTTCAAAGAATACTTCAGTTATTTCCGGAAGCACTCAACACACAGGAAAATCATGTTGAACCTGTTTCAACCAACAGCTAGTGACAGCTAAGGCTGGTGTAATGGTACTTTCCCAGGTTGGTCAAAGGTTTTTTTTTTTTTTTTTAAATCAAACAAAAAAAAAGTAGATTACGCAAGGAACTTTTTCTTTACTTCTTTTCCTCATAGTTCTGCCAGCATAAAATAAAATATCCTTGAAAGAAGATAACAAATCAGTTAACAAGACTTGGGAAATTCATGTTGAACCTGTTTCAAATGACAGCTAAGGCTGGTCTAATGGTACTTTCCCAGGTTAGTCAAACGTTTGGTAAATTAAAAGGGTGTAAACTGCATTGTGCACAGTATATAACACCAATAAAACCGGATAAGGTGCAGAGTCCTATACTTATTTATTATAAACCAAAATCTAATTAACTCTGCTAATAATAACAAACTGCAGTGCAATGTTGTAACAAAAAAAAAAAAATCTTCTCACACACAGGCGGAGGGCGGGCGCGACCCGGGCGGGTTCCTTTGCAAGGAGCGTATATTGGGTTTATGTCGTTTTTTCAGATTGTAATTCCGTCACCTACTAGCCCTGCTGCTGCCTTTCCCCGTGCACGCTACAATATCATGCTAAACCCTTAATAAAGTTAGCAAACCACGGTAAAAGCAAAGTGTAGATTATTTAAGCACTTTGGTAAAAAATATATATATATTGTAGATGTGGGGTATATAAGCATGAGAAAACATTTATGTGTGCTTCACTCTGCAGATTATTTATTTATTTATTTATTGCTACAGCTGTTATTTGTTTTGGTATGAGTTACTTTTTAAAAATTGCTATAAGGATAGCTGCTCCATAATTAAAATTGAATAGAGAACTGTAGGCCTCTTTAAACCTATTTGGAGGGGTTTGATGTATATCTTTTGTTCTTTGCTTACCTAAAAGACACTTGATATGCTTGATGGCTTCTATTACTTTATATTGCCTTATCGCTTAGGTATTCTATTCTGTATGCTATTGAAACGCACCTGTTTCTTGATTAAAGTTGAGTCAGATTTGCAGTACGGCTATCCTTGCCTGTTGTAATGCTGTAATTCGTGATGTCAAAAAACACGTACCATATGGGTGTTGACGCTGCACTCTTGAAAATATTTTCTTGATAAACCGGCAGTTCAAGGAATTTCTGTCTGATAGGAAGGTTTGCAGTGTCCTGTGGTTACTGGAAGTCCCCAAACCAGGAAATAGACGACTACATAAACCCTTGCCGTGAGTTTCAGCAGCATTGCAACTTGAAATGAGCACTGCACACATAGCACTAAATTAACATCTTCAGTCTGAATAAAAACAAGGAACAATTCAGATATTTTGCAAAGAAGGTAAGAACATTTTTTTTCTATACATCTGTGTATAAGTAATATCTACCATAAATATAACAGTGATCTCTTTCAGTGATTTATAGCAGGAGTAGCAACTTGAATACAAGTAATTCACCAAATATGTTATCTCCACAGGATTTTATAGTGGTAATAAAGTAATAAATATATTTTGCTTATCAGAAAACAGGCCAGTATTTCTAAGTTTTCTAAGTTTTTTGTTTGTTTGTTTGTTTTGTTTTTTTTCACTCAAATGTTGACCCGACCTTGCATTCGGGGCAATTTTGAGGAGTTTGTGTGATTTAGATTTCATGTTGTTATATTTCTATAGTTTCTAAATTTTGACTTGCTTTTTTGGTTGCTTTTACTGCTAAACCTATGTACAGTAATAATTAACCTCAATCTGTTTTTACATTTTAGACACTGAAGAAACTGTAGCCATGGCACCCCGCTTAGCATTCACAGAGGATAACGCTCTGCGCATTGCTGCCGTGGAGAGAGCCTTTGCACCGTCGGGTAAAAGTCTTTCAAAGCCTGGGCGCGTGCTGGTGGGAGAGGGGAGGCTCATGAAGCTGTGTCGCCGTAGCCTGCAGCCCAAGATGTTCTTCCTCTTCAATGACATTATAGTGTACGGCAGCATCGTGGTCCACAGGCTCTGGTACAAAAACCAGCACATCATCCCACTGGAAGATATCGTTATTGAAGATCTGGCGGATAGCCTGGAAATGAAAAACCAGTGGCTCCTCAGAACGCCCAAGAAATCTTTCTACATGTCCGCTGCTTCCGAGAAGGAAAAGCAGGCGTGGATCTGCCACATTATCGAGTGCAGGGAGCAGCAGTTGATCAGTTCGAGGAAGGAGCCCACCACTAGTTTCGCAACTACCTGGATTCCTGACCGAGCCTCACAAATCTGCATGCGCTGTGCGGACAAGTTCACTGTGACGCAACGGAGGCACCACTGCCGGCAGTGTGGCTTTGTGGTGTGCAACTCATGCTCCAAGTGCAGGATTGTCATCCCAGCCATCTCTAAAAAACCTGTCAGAGTGTGCACTCTGTGTTTCAACACTCTACTGTGTGAGAAGGCCAAGGAGGAGGCTGGGAAGAGGAGTTCAGACGGGTTTGACTTGGAAATGCCTGTGTATGAAGCATCAAGTGATGAGGACAGTGATGAGAGGGAGGAAGATGACATGATGCCCATCCGATGGGTAAAATCACAGAATATCTACCATCCAAAAAACACTTGCTTTGCATATCTTGAATAACAGTGGCCTCAGTAATTGCCAGACTTGAAGAGATTGGACTCTTGTGCAGAACATAAAGTTAAACAGACAATTACCTCTAATACTATAACACTATAAATGACACCAACATTACGTACACTGCAGCTAACAGGAACGTGAAGTGTCATGTTTGTTTGATTTAATATTTATATTAATTGTAAAGATTCAAGATGTACTTATGTTAAAAAGAAGGTTACTACATGTGCAATTTAATGCGCAAAAATGTTGCCATATTTGAGAATTCTGCCAATGCTTTGACTGTGAATATATTTATTTAGTAATTTAAAAGAACACTATTTGTCATGTGGAAGGGGCTGATATTTTATTAAATGCTTGGTTTGTCAAAAATGTTAAACTTAAGTACTTCTACAAAGCGGAAGTCAGTGTTACAGGCTGCTCAGACATGGCTGTGAAATTGTTTTTCCTTTATATATGATATTGATGTGTATTAAGGGAATGTATTTATGTCTCCAGTTTATTGTTAAATTATGGTTGACCAGTATTTCAATTTGATGTAACTAACCAAGCATTGATGACACTTCTAAGGGTCACAAATAAAAACACAGTATTCTAAATCAGTTTGGCATTTCCGTTTTCAGTTTTAGTTTACTTGGGATGTGCTTGGGATTTCAGTGCTTATGAATGGTAAGGAATCAATGGTTCTGACTACAGCCAGGCAAAGGGCTGCAGACACACCCCAATCCGACCTGAACACCCCTGTCTCTCTCTTGATTGGTTTGAAGTCAGTTTAGTTATAGCATCACACAACATTGAACCATGAAATCCAAAATATTTTCACTCTTGCATTCATACATCATTGCTTACAAAAGGTGGCCTTAAGGTAGCATTTTTTAAGGTAGGCAGCACACGTTTTACCTTATAACATATAGCAGAGATACAGGGCCCTGTATTATTATTATTATTTGTTTTATTTAGCAGACACCTTTATCCAAGGCGACTTACAGAGACTAGGGTGTGTGAACTGTGCATCAGCTGCAGAGTCACTTACAACTACGTCTCACCCGAAAGACGGAGCACAAGGAGGTTAAGTGACTTGTTCAGGCTCACACAATGAGTCAGTGGCTGAGGTAGGATTTGAACCGGGGACCTCCTGGTTACAAGCCCTTTTCTTTAACCACTGGACCAAATGCCTCCTGGCATTTTTTTTAAGGTAGCCAGCACATGCTGTACCTTATAAAATACAGCAAGGATACTGGGCCCTGTACCCAAAGCTTTAACCCATGGGTCATTTAAAGAAGTCAATAACAGCCTAATGATTTATTATTGTGAACAATATAATAATAATAATAATAATAATAATAATAATAATAATAATAATTATAATAATAATAATAACACCTAAACTGTTTGAATAGGGCACCTAGGGTCTTATATTAAATACTACAATCAGTATTAAATTACTGCAAAAATGGCAATTACTAATGGTGTGTTGCCTCAGTCACTAAACAAGGACGTGTTACTTTGGATAATTAGGCTAGACAAAATGTGTGAATTTTCCTGTCACCTTGAGTTGAATCCCTTGGTTTCCATTCACTAAGGGGAATTACATTATTGAATTGCTCAACTGGTTTCTCACAAGTGTCCGGTCTCCAAGGTTGTTAATTTCTTGTCATACAAGAGCTCAGATTGCAATAGCAAATGACACATCATTTGCAACACTCATCACTGAAGTCTTTACCACAGGATGTGGCTTTATAATTTCTAGTGAAGATAGCGGCACTTCCTCGTTTGGTCTTGTTAAGACGTGTGGGAACAACCTGCGAATGTCATATAGCTTCCACTAAATTGTAAATGTATGATTAAAAGCGTGAGAACCTTGACCACCAGGCTAACCACGTGTGTGTTAGCCAAATTACGTTGTTAACTGTGAACAAGCCTGTGAGAGCCATCAGTATCAATAAAAAGCTGAACACCATGAACTATATCCTTGCACTATCCACAAGGAAAAGTTGCATTTCATGCACAGACTGCGGCCTTCATACACTTCCAGATTCAGGTATTCTCAATAGCTTGTGCTAAAGAATGTCCAGACAGAGTTTCATTATAAATGAATAATCGCTTCACTAAGTAAAAATGAAATGCAAAACATTTTTTTTTTTATTTATTATTATCACATCTGGGTCTCCAAATATATGTAAAGCTCGGCCTACAGAAAGCCAGTTGGCCAGACTCCATATACTCCATAGACTCTATGATTAAGTCTTTAGCAAGTTATGTGATAATTAGATTGTTATTTCTCTAGATATATACCATACAAGACTCTAAAGAACAGGGTTTTTAACATGTGTACGTCCATCGCTATTTATCCAGGGTGGGGATATGGATCACCAATGGGCAATAGTTATAATCAGGACCCACCCCCACGCCCCCACCATTTTTTGCAAAAAGAAAAATAGTAAGAAATATCACCAATGTACAGTAGGAATGAAAACTCATACAATAATATGCAATTTTGTTTACGTTCTGTCTTTTCAATAAGAGATCCCTCTGTCCCCCACCAGAGCAAAAGCCTATTAATTCAGGGAAGGAGGCTGCAGTTAATTGTTTGTCTGTTAAAGCCCCCTGAGCTCTTCAGACCAGACCAGCTTCTTCTCAGCTTATGATTTCCTGTAAGTGCATGATCAAGCAGTAACTATCTGCAAGACCCGCACGTTGACAGACCACTGCTGTAACATCTTCCTGTCTGTGGCATATTGTGTGTGACCAGACGACTGAGGTAGGGTTGTTTCCTTTGCTCAGACTTCTTAGAATTCATTAGCCATGGCACAAATCATTGTGACACTATCAGTTGCTTACTCAGGTCCTTCCAGAGAGTAGGTCATGCCCCTGCATTGAGGTGTCTCTCTCCAAACCCTACTGCGCAATCTGCGCCAGTCAGTATGATGAGACTGGAGACAAAAGCATCTATGGAAGGATAAATGTCACCACTAGATATTTGCACATATACTTTAATTGTTTGATTTAAAAAATATATACTGCCTGCCCTACATTATTCTATGACAGTATATAATAGTACAGTATAGTATATGCCCAGTATTAATGTTTTATGGGCTATGTAAAAAAAAAATAAACTAACCCAGTACAGGATGTTTTTTTTTTTGTTACATTAGTCCTAAACCCAGTCCTGTCTGTAAGAACATATTTAAATTATCAGGATCCTGAAGTTTGAGCAATCTGTACACTGTTCAACCCCTACAGCTGCAGGACATCCCATAATAGTAAACCTACAGACTGTGATAAGTGTGATTAATCGTATGAATTATGAACTGGACTTCTTAACTTTGAGGTTCTACTGGTGCTTTATTAATGATAGTTTTGAAACCCAGCACTGGGTGCTGGACTATTGGTTGATAATGAGCTGTTCCCATATGGTAACAATATAAATAAGGGGTTAAACATACTTCTTCAAGTCCACAGAATGCTATGAATCCATTATAAATGATACGAGAAGTGTGCCATCTTGTGGTTGTGTCTGAATATAGCATGTCTTTAAACAAAACCCTTCACAGGCCTTTATCCTTCAGTGGCCGGTAGCTCACTGACATCAGCTCTCGCGTTCCTGGGTGTGAAAGAGGAAACTGGCTTGGTCGTGGGATCAGAGGACACCCACTGAACCTTCAGTTCTCCTGAACTGTGTGGGGAATTGCTTCAGAGAGGGAAAAAATAATGGAACATCCTAAATTGGTGATAAAAACGGGGGTAAAATTATTGGGCACACTAAATTAAGACAAATTTAAAACATTAATTGTATGCATTTAACTGCCCGACTGAGGGGAGGGTTAAATCAGCTAATATCTGGAGTTGGCTTAAAAAAAAAAAAATCCTGATTGGTTGCAAGATCAAGCTAATTGTTATCGTCCTCAGTGTCTGCCAGTGCTGAAGCACTATTTTGCAAGTCTAAATATCAGGATGAAGGTTCTGGTGGGTTACTCTTACAACAATCTGTATGATGATTAGACACTAGGAACTTCACTGTACATACCACAGTACAGTGTACTCCAAACTCAGTCTCCAAGTAAAACATACCATACATGTTGAATTAATTTCAAAACTTTTATTTTGTCAGCTAATGTCAACAATTCACAGCTTTAAAAAATTGCCTTATCAAAATCTCAATATCTCTTTGTCTTTGTGTCCAGTATATGCGCCACACCCCAAGTAGTTCCTTGATTAAACGTTATATTGCTGTCATGCTCATTATTTGGCCATGAATGATTTTCTGTGGCAGCAGCAACCCTGTTATTAATAATATCTAACCATAATTACAATTCCTATATTAATGTTAAAGAAATGTGGGTGATTATTTTTGAGAATAAAAAAAAAATATGAGCACAAGAAATCAAATAAAATCTACTAAATTGAAGAGAAGCACAGTTATAATAATGTGCACCACTAATCTCATGACATCAGTATCCATTACAATCAAATTACTACATACTGGAACACATTTCCGCTGATGAAGTATGACCATATTAACAGTTGAATTAAAATTCTTTACATTGTCAAGAATATTACCGGTATTTGAAGTCATAGTGACACTGAACCAAAGGCACAGATACGTAGTTTACCTGAAGTTATTTCTTTTTTCTTTTGAAGGTCATTATTTAACCACTATTATGATCAGGAAAACAATGATCACACACACACCAGGTCAGCAATAATTAAATACAGCTAAAACCCATTTAATGAGGTAGGGGTCAAAAAAGCTTTTTTCTTTTTTAAAGAATATTCAAGATCCCGAGCTTACCCCCGATGCTCAGGTAAACATTCAACACTCAGAAAAGGCATTTATTTTATTTTTGCCACTCAACAGATATTAATTTGTTGTTTGAATAACAGTTATCAAATATCCAAGTTATTATCAGCTTATATTTATCAGGATCTCACATTTGAATTTTTTATACCAGTGCCTTTTAGTTTAAGTGAAATAAAAATATGCTATTGTTTGAGAATCAGACATAAACAAAACCTATGAATGTTAATTTAAGGGCTTCTACATAAACCTATGTTGTTATGTTCAATTTCGGAAGCATTTTTAACCTCTTTCAAAAAAGTGGAATACACTTTGCACTGGAGCAAAAGCTTTGTAGATGTGTCCTGCCATGTTTAATATCTGCTATAATATTGATCTTCCAAAATAAGTACTGATTTTTTATTTTTATTTATTTTTTTACAAACTAACCCTATGTTGAATTGCATCCATCCAAGTGCACATTGTGGTTGAACAGTAAAAACCTAAAGTTTTTATTTTAGGATTAGCCTCAATTCTTCATGTCAGTGTATCATTGATCTATGTTTTTGTCCAGCCTGCTGGACATGTCAACTAAAAACATTTTTATATGAGTTTGGTGATTTTTGTTCAATTATGTGCTTTGAACGCGGACCATACAACACAGGGTTAAAGTTTTAAAAAAAGGGTTATGTGGCTTTGCTGTTGAATTTATTCGCCGTACTGGACTTCAGCTCTGAGCTCCTGTGTGATGTAAGTGACGAGAGCGGCTGCCACTTTCTGCTGCAGGACTGCATTCCCCATGACCAGCGCTGTGAGCTGAGCAGCGTCAGTCCAGTCCAAACGCCCAATGATGGTCATGATGCTGTCATAAAGTTGCTGCTGCTGCTGGGGCGGCATCTCCAAGATAATCTGGGGAACAGGCCTAAACTGCCCACTGGTCATCCAGCAACCCAGCAAGCCACCCACTGCACCACCTGAAGCATGGAAATGAGATATCAGCGTCACACACCAGATGAAAGGCCACATGTAATATATCATGGGTGGCCCACTGTTAAAACGGATAGGACAGCTTGTTGTTTTTTACCAATAAAAATAAATGACAGGAGACATTGTTGTACGTCCAGTAACTTCTAAAATAAATCATACATTTTGAAAATCAGAATGTTAAATTAAATGTAAATGTACTTAATCAATGTGACACTAATTTTTCAAATAAAAGCTTGGTTTTCTTTCAGTCTATTCACTTACCGACAGCAATCCCTGGTGGGCCTCCCACAAGGCCCCCCATGAAAGCTGTTGCTCCTGCCACAAAAGCCCCCCTCCCAGAATGCTTCACTGCTGCCTTCATTTGTTGGTGCAGAGAAAGGTCGCAGCATAACCGCATGACGTCATCCACTCGCACAGGCATCCTGGCTAACTGACACTCCCTGCTTAAAAACACTAATTAGTGACCAGAAAAGCAAGGAAATCCTCAGCCTTGAATCACATTATTTAGATTAGGGAGTCTATTTTGAAACAAAAGCAACAGCAACGTGAACCTGATTGCTAAAAGATACGTTGACAAGATGCTGCTATTCAGAGTCTTCTAACACAACACAGGCCACACCTAAAATTACAACAGGGCAAGGTCTAGGTTACAAGTACCAGTGCAATACTTATTGCCAAGCAAAAAGAAGTGCTAACCACACTGCATTGCAAATTTACATATAACACTGCATTTATAACATACAAGACAGCAATTATAGCCCAATTATAAGAATCTTTGGAAAAGGCTGTGCTGTACACATGAAGCTGAAATTTAAACTTCTAAACCATGTGTTCTTTGCTGCTTGGTCCCAGCTGCTGTCCAGTAGACAAGTGAAAAATACATTGTATTTACCTTTACAAAAGCTTTACTGATACTGATGTTTTTGTGTGAGGAGCAGCTCCCAACAAAATAATAAGACCAGAATCTACCTGCTTGAAATTAAACAAGAAAATATTATTGATGTTACTTCTTTATATTAATTATAATTAATTATTACTTGGTTATTGTGGCAACACTCATTTTTTTTATAGTACATACAAAGTGACCAAAGAAATCCAGTCTCCAAATTGTATATTGGTACAGGTTAAAGTTCAAAGAAGCCAAGATTA
This sequence comes from Acipenser ruthenus, assembly GCF_902713425.1. Lineage (NCBI taxonomy): Eukaryota > Metazoa > Chordata > Actinopteri > Acipenseriformes > Acipenseridae > Acipenser > Acipenser ruthenus. The sequence continues at coordinate 27,852,255 of NC_081208.1, forward strand.
AATACCATACACCCTTTGTGGGTCATGTTTGACTTTCCGCGCATTTACCCTTATTATTTTACCTTATACACACATGCCTTACAAATGACAAAAAATAACATACCGTTCCTTGTCTTGTTTCCAGTTACGCTTCTTGTTTTAGTTAATCCCGCGCATAAAGTTACACTGTTTCACTTTTTGTTTCACAATGCTGCTTTAACCTTTCAGTCATCATCGCGTTGATTCACGGGATTTTGTTTTACTTACACAGCAATTTCCGGTAAAACTGGAAGTATTTTAAAATTAAAATGTTCGGGATTTGTATTGTGTTTACATTAACTGTGTGGTGAGTTTTAATACATGCATGTACGTTTTATTTAACCAACACAGAACTCTGCTTACCAAATTAGAAGATTCCAGGTACTGGATGGCTGTAATATTTTGTTTAGCATGTGTCGACCGACCGACCCAAAAACCTGAACAAAAGAAATAAACGTGAAACTGCTGGGTTTTGTATTTCAGAGAACTGTTCCTGAACGTCAAAATAGTGTACATACGTGATAAATACCAACTTCCAAGGTATGTACCACTATCAACTAATACTTGGAAAGTAGGCTAGAATAAAAATATAACGTGAATAGTGTTTTTAATGTCTATGTATCTGGAAGTGCCAATGTGCATTGCTTTAATTAAAATCACAAAGTCGTTGTGATAATAAACAAGATGGTATTTGTGATATTTAACGTCACGTGTTATTATCTCTAAGAAATTGTGTGCGCCCTGGTCCTCATCCCAGTTGACTCCCCTATTGCAAGTTTCTGTAGTTCATTTAAATCGAGCTATTACAATCATTTTGCACTCACGTTTGCTGCTTTCAAACCGAGCTTAGGGTTTTAAACATAAGGATGTTATTGCGGTTTTGTCAAACAAAATGGCATAAACTAAAACTTTTCACTTATTGTCAATATCCGTTACCTTATTCACACGTATAACAGGCAGCCAGCAGGGTTACTAATTATCTTTGCACTTGATCTTTTGGAACTGTGCTTTGGGGGGCACTTTCAAACACTAGTATACGATTTAGTATAAAATGACTTTAAAAAAAAAACAACATGTGTACAAACAACGACACCCCGTTTTCTGTCTCCACTGCTAAAATGCCGCTGTATTCCAATCGCTCTCCACCCACCGCCGCACTTTAAAACGAGACATGCCCGCCCCGTCGGGGGGAGTTTCGGTGACGTATTTTAATAATCTTGATTACGAAAGCAAGGGTATGAAAACAGTGTTCAGACATAAACGAGTCAAAGCTGAATTTTGTTGATCAGAGTACAATAATTTCGGTTTCTTGTATATTAAAAAAAAAAAAAAAAAAAAAAAAATCGACTTCCATCTTTACAGGTAAACCTTTTTCAATATTCATTAACCACTCAAAATGTGCAGCGACTGCTTTGCATGGATTTGTGTTTAGGAATATGCAAAAATGTATATAGTATAACTCATGTTAGATTTAACACGATCTATCCTAGCTGTTTTCTGTTTTGTCTTCAAATACGTTTTTATATTTATATGTGATTATAATGTTTTTTTTTTGGGGGGGGGGGGGGGGGGGGGGTTACAGTGTGATTTATTAACATTCTAAAGTAACAAGTTGCTTTTAGTGGCAATCCGAGTTTCATCTTCCATCGAAAACATGTTGTGGCAATTCAGTGAATAAACTCTTCAAACTAGACCAGATTTATGTGTATATATATATATATATATATATATATATATATATATATATATATATATATATATATATATATATGCAGCTATATTAAGATACAATAATATGCAAACATCATACATTTTCAAAGGGCAGTGCAAGGTCGCAAAGTGCGTTAGTTCTCAAACAGCTGAGATGTTTTTTTCCAGTCCCAGTTGTGAAATTAGATACAGTTTGGTAATTTCTGTTGCAGTCGCTTATATAACAGACAAGCTAACATTCCAACATAGCTGCATTGAAAATAACTTCAGACAGTGTGCATTACTTTATTTCCACTGATCTACTGAGTCCTATCATATGCAACTTAAGTCGGTACAGAATGTTCTGCTGTAATCACCACACAAGTAAATTGGATGTCGAAACTGCCACTCTTCTGTACAGCAGAGTATAGGGACAATCGAACAAGGAAACAAATGTCAGGCACAATTGAACTCGATTGTGAAGCACTATGTTTTTAAAATAGAGAAATTTATTTACACTACAGAAGGTCAGCCCACTGTCCTGGTTTTAGAGTTTATAAATATCTTATCAGCATTAAAAATAGCGGCATGCAAGCCCTGCAAATTACACTGTGTCTCTTGCAAATACCGCCAAAAGTCTGCTGAACATGATGCAAATATCATTACAGTCTGGTAACACGGTTCAAGACTCAAGTAAACGAGCAGCGCTTCTTGGACGGTCAGGTTACCCGTATGCTATATATATCTGGCAAGCTTGTTTGCTGGAAAAAAATGCAATAAGACGTCAGTTAAAAAAAAAAAAAAAACTATGGGCTTTTTTTTTAAAAATAATTGACTCGCACTTTTAAAGTAATTAGGGTGCACTACAAGCCAGACAACTACTACAAGAACATAGCTGTGTTTGTTTTAAAAGCACAACATATAAAAACAAGATCAGCTAGTAAGGTCAAAGCCAGTCTTTTACCTAATGAAACAAATGGCCACATGGGGGCGCCAAAAAATCAAATCCACTATAACTAATGTCATGCTTTAAAAAATTAAGCATTTCTTGCACTACTTGACAGCTTGCAACGGGGCCTTCAATTTGGGAATATACAGTGTATTTTTCTAGTATGTGGGCAAGAGAGAGCATGTTTATCAGATACATTGTTAGTGTTTGTATTTTAATTTCCTTAAAGGGTACTGCGGATTGAAAACCACCTGAGAAGAAAACTTTTGTTGAAATGATTGGAAAAATTACAAGCTTTCTGCTTGGAGACAAAATGGAGGAAGCAAATGAATACGACGAATACAAAGAGCTCTTAGAAACTGAAGAGGGGGAGTGGGTCATCGTGAATGTGCACGGTGAGTATTCACAGAAGTGATGAAGAAAATGGGGAGAGAACAGATTTGTGTTATAATATGCTGAAGATTGCTTGTACACAAAAGTTTGTCCAATTTAGGTTTAGTATTATTATACTGAACCGCACTTCAGTGCCTTGAAGCAAAACCTATTTCACAATGGCCTAACGTGTGAAGTCATTTTAGAACTACTGAAGAGAAGGATGATTTGGTTGAGACACATAATGTAATGCATTGCTTTGAAAATTGCAACGCCTTACATTTATCAGCCTTAGTAGGTTTTACCATCAGAGATATCTGAACTGTTCATTTGAACTTTCTACAGTAAGCTTGAATTTAATAAATAAACTTAAACCATCTTTAGGGATTTAAGGAAAACAAGAAAACAAGCTTCTGGGAATGTTATACTTGTTTAGTGAACAGTCATTGGTCTATTGTAATAGTCTTCGCCACTGGATGAAGATCTGGCAAATCTTATGTTATGAACCCCGACATTTATTGAAACACCCCATTTAAAAAGCAAGGCTAGTGCGTATCTTGGAGAGGTACAGTGTAACCCCTCCTCTGTGTTCTTTTCCTTTAGTGATAGGACTTGTGTCACATCCAGCGATAAAGCTAGTCATGTACTCAACTAAAGAAGCATGCCCCCTGCAAGGCAGTTATCACATACAGGAATTATTAATGTGTAATGTGTAAGCAAACATGTAAAATACTGAACAGTGTAGCATTTAATCAAAAATATACTCTTTTATGAAGACCTTTGTATTTTGCCACTGGCGTATTCATGTAAAAACTGTTCTTGTTTTTGATGCATCTTGGAATATTTCTGGGTGCAAGTGTTTTTATTTGGAACTAAACAGTGATATTATATTACGTGTCAAAGTAACAATACTGTCCTAGAACTCTAAATTAAAGATATGTGCATTTAATATATAAAGTTTGGCTGAATATCGTCTTGGAAGATCGGTAAATGTCGACTCACTCCTTTTAAAATACTGTGAGGGGGGTGCATTATTCATGTGTGATTGTGCAGGTGAGTACAGTTTGCTGAGCTGCACTGCTTTGCCTGTCGTGTGCAGAGAGCTGCCCAGTGGTGCAGCTGGAGATGGGCTCCCTGGAGAACCTGCTGATTGAGCACCCCAGCATGTCTGTGTACAACATGAGGGGGCAGAGCAGCGACCAGGAGGAGGAGGATGAGGATACAGACGCTCCCAGGTGAATCATTAACTTAGTCTTTTGTACTTTTTTGTATCTGGTATTTCACAGTTCAATTTCAGTATCAAAGAATGTGGTCACCAAGATGAATCTAGGAATGTATGCAATCCTCCCTTTCCGAGGGTAGTGCATCCTGATATAGCCTGGTCCATTGGGCCAGATTTATTAAGGTCTTTACAAAATTTCCAATTTTGTGTGAAACTGAAAAGAAAACTGAAGGTTCCATTTTCCCATTTTAAGGCCACTTAACATCAGACGCGATGCGATAAAGCAAAAATGTGCAGTGATGCGACAAAATTAATAGAACCTATACTGCTGATAAGTATCTTTCACACCACAGGTGTCGCGGGGAGACACAAAATAAACAGGATTGAATCCTATTTTCTACGATTTGTCGTGCGACAGCTAAGAATTGAACAATCAGAGAACAGCTTCAATGCACGTAATCCAGCAGGGTCAAGCAGTATCCAATATGAAGGAGAAAAAAATAATACTTGCCGTGGAAAAGTATCCAGAGTTTTATAACAGAGATCATCGGAATTATAAAGATACAGATTTGAAAGGTAATATATGGGAGTCCATTTTGAAAGAGCTGGATAAGCCTGGAATGTATGATTTAGTGCCATATGTTGAAATACCGTCCGAGTTTACTACATCATGTTGACAAATATGTCCCATTCTTGACCATAGTTTTGTCAATAGCAATTGGTAATAGTTTTATAGATCTGGCAGTTTTCAAATCTGTCGCATCTGGTGTGTCTGGTCGCTGCTAAAGTATGTTGTCGCCCAATGAAAAATCGCATCGCATCGCGTCTGGTGTGTAGCAACATTTAGGCTGTGTAGAAAATGCTACTTTATTTAAGTTAAATATCCCACTTTTGTTTTGCCTCTGCAGGCCTGCTCAGATGGCACGGTATGCGCCACGAAGGGTGACTGTTCTTGCGCGCATCAGTCATTTGCACTACATGCAGAGGGCTGAGCTCCTCGTCGACCGCAGAAAGCTGAGCAGGAATCGCCTCCACAGACAGGACCGATCCAAGAAACGATATTCTCCAAAAGAAAAGCACTGTGGCAATTTCAAGCAGCCCTGCCAGCGTGTCTATAATTACTAAGAAAGAGCAAGAATCCAAATGCGAATTGCAGAATATTTTGTTTAAAAAAACCCATATTTCACAGCGTCCGAGATCTTATTAGATAAAACAAAATGCCTAATTAATTTCAAAAGAAAACCATGCTGATGTTACCATATAAGTAAGATTGGCACTTTTTTGAGAATAAGCGATTATAGTTTTATACCCTGTATAACTCATAATGACAACTGTTTTATTGTTTTCAGAGTGTTGAACTGTTACTTGCATTGTTTCTAATATTTCACAGTGTAGTGGCTAGGCTACTTCTTGTAGTAATAGCTGCAAGACTGTCATCAGGAACCGGTATGCAAATGTGGATGCAAATCCCAGTGTGAGATATATGTACGACTGTATGTATGTCTCATTATGGAGATTCCACATAGCTAGAGAATCACTTATCCAATTGGCTAAGATATCATTTACCACAAGGTAGAATTATGTTGTATGATGTAGCGTACTTTCGATTGTATGGCGATATTTACAGATTTAACTTCAATGGAGCACCACAGCAGATTGCAAATATTACAAAAATATATTTTACAAAATGTTGTTTATATATATATATATATATATATATATATATATATATATATATATATATATATATATATATATATATCAAAGACATGGACACATGTACAACACTGCATATTGTACATATTTTAACAACACATTTTAACACACACTGTTTTTGTCTGAAAGAGTGCCATGAGATCTGTAATGCCCAAGATGTAGATAGTTTTCACTTCCAATGGCATAGTGTACCTGAATACAATTCTGTGGCTCTGATTGAGTTCATCCAGGAACTCCCACCCAAGTACCAAGGGGGGAAAAAACATAACTGTTTGCTACAGTACTGAAAGAGTTCTTCTGACCAGTGATTTCACACATAAAAAGAGGAGGACAAGACGTTACCTGAAGCAAGGTCTACTGCCAGAGCCTGCCGATTAGCTGCGGATAGAATCTGGACTCCTATAGGAAGGGTTGGACATGTCTGTCTAACTGCAGCACAAACCGATGTCATTGAGGTGCTTACTTCAGGGATAACTGCCATTGTGTAAGAAAGGTCATGTATGTTTTCAAGAATGAGTCTATCCTATAAGAAGTACCTGACAACTGATTTTAAACGTCCAAACACATTTAAAAACTTCATCTTGACTTTCTGGAAATACAGAAGTTTATTTGTCACGAGACAGGTCAAAGTTTAAGGCTGACTGTACTTGTATACTTGTAGCCTACTTTCTTTTTTTCTGCATATAACACAAATAAATGCAAACTACTGGTGAGTAACTATTAACCAAAATAAAACCCATAACAAACACGTGTAAATTATTCACATATACATACTATTTATTACTGTGCATACTTGCCAACATTTGTTCAGTGAGTGTTTCAGTCGCTAAGTTAGTGATCAGCCTGTGGTTTTCACTAACTCTACTGTGCAGAATACATTTCTTTTTCCTATGGGTAAACATCGGGACGCGGGTTATTTATTAGGAAATCGGGAGTGCCCCGACCATATAGGGACTGTTGGCGTGTATGACAGTATTGTTCTCCAGCTGTAAATAGCATGGGGCGTCAGTTCTGTCCAGCCTCAACCTGGATCTGCGTATTACGCGGCACTTTGTGGACATCCCCCAAAATAGTGACACGAAATTAACTTTTCTATTGATGACAACTCAAACGGTCGCGTGGACATCAAATTGCTACCTCTATCGACTTGACAATTAGCATACATAATGTTGTTACCCTTGTATTTTTAAAGGGTGCTTGTTTTGTTTACATCCTATGCTGCCAAGCCATGCTTTATTTTTCAGTTCCGTGCTCCGACCACTCCCCTTTTCCGGACCCGCCCTCAACCCGCCCATTGCCGGCTAAATACAGAGTAACGCCGATTAAACTTAATATTTTTTTTTTGTCACTGACACGTTGTACATAAAGATAATACCATCATAAAAATATTTTTGAAAATGTGTAACGTTACATTCAGGGTTTTTTTTCTGCACTGACTTTTTAAAATAAATCTAGCGCGCCAGGTTTTTAAATGACCCGCTCTCACTTTCCTCCCTTTCGCCACACAGACACAGCAGCCAGTTTATAATCAGGCTCAAAGCTCAACGCGCCAGCTCAGTCAAAGCAGCTGAAGTAGTAACACGTATTAGCTGGTAGCAGAACAAGATTGATGAATCAATAGTTTCCATAATTTGTAGATCGTCTAGTTTTTAAATCGGGGAACAATATATCCAAGTGCACTGAATTTTTGAAGCTTTCGTTAAAAACGTTTTTAAAAAGAAAAAAAAAAAACATTAAAAGGAGACACATCTAAGGTAAGGCTGGATCATGGGACTCACTTGCCTTGTGTTTTAAGTTATTTTTGTTTAACAACAACCTGTAAATTGATGTCCAGTACTAAAGACTTGATATGATCAGGCTGGCCTCTTCAAAAAAAAAATATTTAGTTTTAAAAAGTAAGGAAAGCAAGCGCGCTAACCAAAACGAGGGCTCCCCCCACATCAGCTCGGCCATTTTCTGACTAGCGAGCCAAGAGACCGGGAAGTCTAAAGTATTTTTATTGTATTTTAACGTTGTCGTAAACCATTCGACCTTTCAGGTATTAAATAACGATTTCTCAACTTTTGAAAGATGTAACTTGGTTAATATTTTATTTATTTTTTAAATTGTTTGTTTAATCCAAACGTGGTGCCCCACTTTCATTCCCCGCGCTGAAGAAGCTTGGCGTCTGGGCATTCTGAGCTTTGTGAGACAGAAGTGGGGGGTTGGGGAATTGTTTTATCAACTGTTTAACAATAGTTTGTATCAAAACAATGTATTTTTATTGTCATTTCAGAATATATTTCTCTGTGTAAAGGATTCTTTTAAGGATATAATGTCAAGAAAGTGGTAAGTTTTCATGTTTTTATTCGATGTATTTAACGACATGTGTGCTCTTCACTGTACTGGGTGGATTGTGTGAGCAGAGGCCCTGAGTTAAAATAATAATAAAAAAATGTTTTAATTTTAAAATGTTTTAAGTGCTATTCTGTTTCTATTTTCAGCGTGCAGACTGAGATTAAGACGATTACAAAGAATGACGTGACCAAAGAAAGTGCACGTTCTAGAAAAAGAAAAGCAGATGTTGCTATTGTAAGTTTAATTGCACCCAGAAAGCAATGCGCTGTATTGTGTCTTTTCTGTTCAAAAACAATATTATAAATAGATTTGGTAAACGATATATTACTTTTTTCCCCTAGTACTTGCAGGACCCAGATGAAGAAGTAGCCGAGATGACAAAGAAAAAACAATATGAAATTCAGGTATGGTTTGTCATACAGAATTGATGTCCTTTACTAGCATCACGTTGCTTGCATTTGTTTTTATGTATATACACTGAGTAGTGGATACTGTCACAGACCAGTTTATGAAATTACTGCCATAAACCCCCAACACACACCCAAAAGGGCCCCATACCACCTTATTTGTCTGTGTGCTTGTGGACAGGTGTGGTGGTGTTTACCCAGGATTAGAGGAAGTAGTCCTCCTTCAGCTGCACACCTGTGTACTAAGCAAGGTAACTGGTTGTCTACTGAAGGAACTCCAATAGGAATTGTGCAGTACATGAATACCAAGTGTTCTTTGAAAGTTTGGTTAAGAATAGATGGCAAATTGTATTCCTTTTGTTTTCCCCAGACCTGTTGGAGTTCTGCCACAGGATGCACAAGTCCATGCAGGCTTCTTCCCACACCTGACAAAGAAGTAGATGAACCAGTTATAATGAATACAGGAAGCTGCATGCAGTATAGGTTTAAAAACATCTTCGTCACTCCTGTAAGGTCTTCTCCGCTACCAGTTCTGGGGTAAGTATACTAGGGTTGCATTCTGCTTTAGTGTTAATTTGAGTTTGACTAAGGTATCATAGTCTTGGGGAAAACAGCTTGCCAAGTCATTGGTTTTCCATATTGGGAAGTTTGAAGTTAGATTGACTGTAAGGTATGGATGTGTTTATTTTATTCTAATTTTTATTTGTATTGCAGCTGGGCCAACAAAGATGATGTGTGGAATAATTTGCTTAAGAAAGACAGGACATACCTGCGTGACAAACACTTTATGGAAAGGCATCCACATCTCCAACCAAAAATGAGGGCCATACTACTTGACTGGCTAATGGAGGCAAGTAACCAATATATATTCCAACACATGAAGGTGTGCATGTGTCACATTTTATTCTGATTTTGGGAACCCCCACATCCCCTTGTGATTTTAAACAGGTATTCCTTCGAACAAGTTAGTGATGTATTAGTTTACTTAAGCATGAGTTCTGGCCCCTAACTGAAGGATTCGTCTTCAGTACCACAAGTCCAGCTCTTTGTGGACATTCTACTTCAAGGCGTTTAACATGTAGTCAGTGACGCACCTGTTGATTAACTTAAGTATTAACAAACTGAGCTATTACATAATTAATATTTTTTTTGTATCTGCAGGTGTGTGAGGTCTACAAACTTCACAGGGAGACATTTTACTTGGCCCAGGATTTCTTTGACCGTTTTATGGCAACACAGACGGACGTTGTCAAAACCCGGTTACAGCTTATCGGCATTGCCTCGCTGTTTGTTGCTGCAAAGTTGGAGGTAAATTTAAACAGGGCTGTGTACAAGTTTAATTTAGAAAGTTAATTCTGCTTTCCATTTTCAGTACAATGACAGTTTTAAAGGTTGCTGAAGTAAAAGCCTTTGATGCAGAGTAATCTTTAATCCTAGCCTACAAATACATTTCACAAATTATATAATAGGTGGTAATAGTGGGGTACATGCTAATTCATTGATAGCCCTAACACACAAAGGGGACAGCACATAATTCTCACCTTGTCTTTGTGACATGGACTATTTAAAACTGTGCTGTGGCTTCTATGTGCTCTGCAGGCCTTTATCTAGGCCTAGTGGAGGAGTCTCATGCTGTTGTACCTGGAAAGGTTGATTAAACAAGTCTGAATCAGAAAAACCTGTATTTCTTTTTCTGTAACCTGGATTGCCCTTAATGGTGGTGTGAACAACACCGATCTTGCTATGTCCTCCTTTTGCCAGAGAGAGGGTGGTGTTGGAAAGTTCCTGCTTTTACTTTGACGCGTGTCTCTTCTCATTGACAGGAAATATATCCTCCCAAACTGTACCAGTTTGCCTATGTTACTGATGGTGCTTGTACAGAAGATGAAATCCTTGATATGGAGCTTATAGTAATGAAGGTTAGTTTGCTTGCTGTAAACAATAAAAGTAAAATACACTTTGCTATTTTTAATTTATTTATAATGGTGCTTACTATCTTCCCCCACCCCATCTAGGAGTTGAAGTGGAGTTTGAGTCCCTTGACGACTTTATCCTGGCTCAACATTTACATGCAAGTTGCATACCTGAAGGAAAACACAGAAACAAGCAAACTGTTGATTCCACACTATCCACAGGCGACATTTGTGCAAATAGCAGAGGTAAGCTGACCATGTGCACTTCTGTTTTTTTTTTTTTTTTTTTTTTGCAGGAGAATGTCTGCAGACAATTAACACTGCACTACACCACAACCCTTTTCGCAATTATTGCTTTTTACTGTGCACGATAAGGTCCAGCAGCTACTTGTATGTACAGGAGTTATTTGTAGCTTAATTAACCTAACATGGGTATGCGCTGTTTTAACTTGTAGATCACAATTTTAAAAGATCCAAGAATTATTGTGACTATGTATTTAGGTAAAGGGTGTTATTTAAACTTGTCTTAACTTTTCTTTTTCCACAGCTTATGGACCTGTGTGTGCTGGATGTCGGGTGTTTGGAATATGCATATGGAGTGTTGGCTGCGTCAGCTTTGTTTCACTTTTCGTCACTTGAACTTGTGCAGAAAGTTTCAGGTATGCAGTCTTAAATACTGAACAGTCTCTCCTTAACCCTATACAAGCCAATATTACTATGCACTTTTTTAATGTATTTTGAATTCAGGCTGCTTTTTTATATAAGCCAGATGAGTGTAAACACCCATCTTATTTTTCTTCATCCTCCCCAGGTTTTGAATGGAGAGACATCGAGGAGTGTGTGAGGTGGATGGTGCCCTTTGCCATGTCAATAAGGGAAGTGGGCAGCTCTGGATTAAAGAAGTTCAAAGGCATCTCTCCAGAGGACACGCACAACATACAGACTCATTCCGTTCTCCTGGAGTGGCTGGTAAGCTGTTAATTCATCTCGAACATATGCGCTGTGGAATTTAGTACAAAGACCTAAAACACAACCTTACCAGAGAATATGGTTCACACAGATGTATTGGATTACTGTTGAGCTGCATTTTGTTGCTGAAATGAGACTTGGGTTACTCCGGAGTCTGAAGTAATCTGTGTAGCAGGTAATGATTGAACGAGAGTCAATTTTTTGGAGGTTTTTTTTTTTTTTCTCAAACGTATTCATGAGCTGAACTGTAAATTTAGGCCTATGGAAGTTTTGCAGTAGCAATCTGCATTTTGACTTGTTTACGATTTACAAATTAAAATTTGTCCAAAACTGGGATTTAAACAAGCTTCAGTGACCATGAATTGAATGTTTATTGTTAACAGTACACTTTTCATTCTGTCCAATCTGTCTCGTAATGTACCATTTTCTGTTTTTTAGGACCGAGCTTCTGCTCATCGGGCAGTCTGTTCAGAGAAGGGCCGAAACTCTCCAGTGCCCTCTGGCGTTCTCACCCCTCCTCAGAGTAGCGAGAAAACTGAGATGCTGAAGTCCTGAATGAACTGGAATCCAGACGTGTGACCTGAAAGAATAAACACACCAGAAACCACAAAAAAGCCTTTTTTTATAAAGTAAAAAAAAAAGATTAAGCATTTTGCTTTTTAATGTGGGATAAATTTTCAGCATTTTTTTTAATTTTTTTTAATTATTTTATGATGGTAATTGAGTGGAGTTATGGGGCCATTTTCTGTCACAACTGCATTTTAAATTACTTGACATTTTAGTGCCAATGGGACCAAGTGCACCACCAGTCACATATTTAGAGCACGATTCTTTGCTCTGGATGCTGCTATAGATGGTGGAACTTGTAGTGATCAAATCTTGGCAAGGACTACATGGCCATTTGGTCTTTCTGGGCTTCAAGGGCTGTCGGACACATTTTGACAAATGTGCATGCCAAAGAGACCAGAAAGTCTGTGTGATAAGCAAGTAAAATATGGACATAAGGGTTAACAGATTTTTTTTTTTTCTTCAGAGTATTGGTTTACCAAATTGTAATACATTTTTATGATATAAAAATGCTGCTACTTTGCTGTATATGTTATTTTATAAATAAAGTTACTGTCTCAGACAGTTTGTTTTAAGTTGTACTATGTGTGAACTGATTTAAGTTTGTATGGCTGCTTTTTCAGTGTGCTATCAGTGCATTGAGATTAATATAGCTTTCTGCTTTACCAATGATTTCGATTCTTGAACTATATCTACTGTCTAATTGCATGGAAATTGTCTTATGAACAACTTTGTTACCTGATTTAATTTTACGGCAACTGCATTCACACAATTTCCATGTAGTTTCACTTTGCCACCAGTACTTGCTATGTCCGAGTAGGAAACGAGCAATGATGTGAAAATGTGTTTTGATACAACATTTTTTCAAAACACAGAAACAGCCTTATATATGTATTTTAACATAACAAAAAATTACATATGAAAAGCAATAACTTTGTGATCCTTGTCTTGTTATTAACACAGCTCAGCATCAGAGTTAAAAAACAATAACTTATTGTTCGCAACACACTATGGACGGCTAATAGTGCCAAACTTAATGCAGAATGCAAATAATGTTTGGTACCTAAATGCCTATCAATGAAATACAGGGCTTAAATAATACTTCACGCTGTGGTGTCTAACATGCTTATTTTACCGATAAAGCAAAAAATTAAATCCAGCGATATTGGGTGCTGATCACTAGTTTTTACATGGTTATGTATGCCCCATACCTCAAGTGTCACACATTATTAAACAGCTGCAGAGGATAAGAGTCCTGAAAAAATCAACTTAAAATGGTGTGTTCTGAATTATAAGAATGTGGTGTCTCAATACTACTAACATTGCCCACTGGATCAGTTGCAATGAATTTTAACATTGCAATGATCCACTAGATGTCACCACTTGCGTGCCTAAAAAAGGCTTGCATGCTTTAGGAGTGCTGACATGTGGGCACTGATTTCTTTAGCAGGCGAAAGTTAGACATGGCTGTGGGGGATTTATCACCCTACAATATCGACTACAATCTTGGCAGATATTACTTGTATTTTACTAACTAGTCCCTTTACAGCCTATATCAGGGTGACATTCATCACAATTCTGATCTAGCAAAGGCTTTCACCAATTTAATGAGATATTGTGGGTGCTCACAGACATATTTCCATTGAATTGACATGTAGTGTGTATTTTTTAGAGTATCATTGGCAGAATTTATTTAAAAAAAAAAAAAAAAGCAGAACAACAATCTATAATGTGTTTTTTAAAATGTACACTTTCAGGTTAGACATTAATTAAATATATTAGAGAAGCTGTCCCTCTTTTGCACAGTTGAGTGTTTAAATCGAGGAGCACAACACTAACTCACTAAGGCTCAGGCCCAGCCTCCCCCAGCAGTTGTGAGGCCCCTGTCCTGCAGCGACACCATGGCAGCTGTTGTGTGCTCAATGACTCTTTTGTTCACTGTGCAGACTGTGCTGCTGGGACTAGCAGGTGCCCATTGGGCTACAGCACAAGCCACCAGTAACCACACCTGATGAAGTGCAGACCCAACAACTGGTATGCAAATCAGTGAAATACCAGAACACCAAAGAGACTTCCAGCTATGTCATGTATCTACCAGACATTCCAACCATTTCATGACTCGTATTGCTCCATTTTCTTCAGCAAGGAGATAAAATTGAATTATTATAAAACTATCATGTGACTATAAAAGTTGTTTGTTTCTAGTTTTCCTTCATAACTTCATAACACCTGATTATAGATTCTTAACTTTAAAAATCCTTACACAGATGAAGGCCCTAGCTGAAACGTTTGTCAATTTGACTTAGTTTGTAATAAGATGTGCCTCTTGCTAGTTTTGTAATATTACCATTGTAATATTGTTTGGGAATGCTGGAACAAACCGTGGCATTCAGTACTACTAAAAAAAATTACTTGATAAACATTTAGAAGTCTGTTCATATCCTTTGTGTCTAAATATATTTATTTTCAGTAATACTTTGTATCTTATGACTGACTGAAGTTATGGATGAACAAACACAATGAATGTTGGGGCCATAATTCTTTTGAATTACTTTTTTTTCTACAACTCAAATTTGCATGCTCATTTTCCCATCGATCAAACAACAGAAAACAAATACCATTTGGATAACCTACTTGATTCCAACTGAAAAAAACTGCATCTGGATTAAGATTAGGACACAGCACAGGGCCTATATGAATTTAACAAGGCTCTATTGGTAACTGGCAGAAGAACCACGCATACGATGTCAGATGAAGTCCTGTAAGACAATCACCTTCCATTTTGATTTTTTTTTTAATGGAACTAGTCTCTCTTTCAGTACATTACAGAAAGATTACTACACTAGGTTGACTAAATAGTTTAATTGCCTTGTACTAAAAATAAATACAATTGTATATTGTTGGTATATGTAATTCGTTTACGTACCTACTGTTTTTGAGGTGTTATCTTTTCTATACCACAAGAGGGTTCTGCAGTTTGGAGTGGCGATATCCTTCTTAGACCTGTATACAGGTTTGCAGTGTTGGCAGAGATTAAACCACCTCAGATGCTATGTGGAGTTGGACCTGGTCAGTACTTGGATTACAGAGATCTAACAAACACTTGCTGTGCTTTAGGACATTATGTTTATCCTTCAAATTGCAATACAAATTACAATAATAAAAACAAACAAACAAAAAAAACCCTATATATATTGTTTTGGATTACTTCCCTTTTTGTCATGGTACATGGCACAGTGTTGCCTGTGTTACAGTTTTTGCTATTTCTAGTTTTTTTGGTGGCGCTGTCACACTTATTTTTTTTCATTTCCTCTTTGTGATATATGTCCTACAATTGGAAGCATACCAATTGTAAACACGACAAACAGGTAATGTCAAATCAGCATAACAAGAGGGCTAGATAGAAGTGTGACAGTGGGGGAGGAGTGAAGGCTCATCATGCAACATCTGGTGCTTAAGGTCTCCTTTCCCGGCTCAAGGTATGACAGTTGTCATTATTATTATTATTATTATTATTTATTTCTTAGCAGATGCCCTTATCCGGGGCGACTTACAATTGTTACAAGATATCACATTATTTATACATACAATTACATTCTTTTTTACACATTATTTTTACAGGTTATACAGTTTATACTGTATCTTGGATATCCCTTGTCTGGTTTTGACTGCATGGATATGTTACGAGATGCTGCGGAGACCTTTAGTGTGTTTATATCTTTGGTAGGAGACATGTATGAGGCTGACATAACCTTGTTAACAAAGCATAGCCTCAAGCTTACTGCATGCCTGCCCATCTTGGTTTCAGCGAAAATAATTAGTATTTAAAGTCATCCAATTTTGGTGTCTTGGCTAGTGCAATTCATGTTGTTCTTGAACAGCTTGGGATTCCATTCTGTACATCATAATACAACCAGCGAGCCGTGTGGAGTTGGTTTAGACCATCAAGTTTATTGTAAAATGAGCTTTATTTTGGTAAAATGCTGCTAAGGTATTCCCCCAATGTTAACAAGCATCTGTTCTCAGTTGGTCTTACCTAGTAAAATAAAAGATTTATAAATTGATTGGATGCTGGCAGGCACTTTATTATTTGTCATAATTCAATGTGTGCAATATTTTGCAAGCCAGCAGCAGGGCAAGAAATAAAACACCTTTTAGTTATGAAAACAAAACAAAATGACAAGGCACTTGTCTATTTTATATAGGAATAAATCTTAAAATACAAAATACTTATTTCATTTTTTGTATTATTATTATTATTATTATTATTATTATTAGGAAGACTGCAGGCTACAATGTTAAAAGATATTGAGTCTGTGACAAATAGTTATTTACAATAATAATAATAATAATAATAATAATAATAATAATAATAATAATAATAATAATAATAATAATGTAAAGTAAAATGTGCGTCTATCTTACCTGTGCTTTACACAGGTCCAAATCATGTACATAGTTGTAAATCCTTTGTACTGTGTGGGTACAGAGATACAAATTGAAATTAAATTCAGCTTTTTTTAAAAAAAGATGAATTAAGCATACATGTTGCTGACATTCATTTGATCATTTATTTCAGGAGTGTCAAAATGAAAAGGGCAGTCCCCCTACAGAATTACATGACCAGTAGCCATAGCCACACCAAACCAGTATTCCTTGCAAAACAGCTCTTCAAAAATAAAGTTCCCCTTGAAGTTTTGTGCTGGATGTCTCCCAGGTGTTTATCCAAATGCACTTTTGATGTGAAAGAGATTAATGCAAAAGAAAACCTTAAATTTCACTTGTAAAAAAAACAAAATGTCATCAGTACTGTAAACTCTGACTTCGCACTTCTCTACCGCAGCGCAACGGCCTTCGTTTCAGCCTTCAATAACAACATTTGAATTCCACTTTAGTTTACAGTTAAGACGAAAATGAATTTCTAACAATAATTCTAGGTGGCGCTGTGGGATAGTTTACTGTTCTTAAAACCTCTGGATTTACTCACAAATCAAATGCAAATAATAATTCTGGCTGCTTTGAAGCACAAATTACAAAATGTACAATATTTAAAAATGCGAATTTAATTTCTATCTAAAATACAAACGGTATTACTGTATCTAGTCACCATTATCAGCAAAAAAAAAAAAGAAAAAAAAGAAGAAAACATATAGCTAAAGTCAAAAGCCCCAGTGGTGTAAAACGTCCTTAATTAATTGTACTTGCACAGTGGTGTATGTTATGTTTCTATTGAGTATTGAGTGATACAGACGCATGGGACTGTACCAAATAATTACCTGTCACAGAAAAGAGAAATTAAAGAAACGCGAATTTATAAAGTTTCTTAAGTATTAGCTAGTACTGTACTGCATTTGTAAATCAACATTAATTTTTCACCCAAGGTCACATTCCAAATCAGAACATTCTTGACATGAGGAATAGAATCTCCTCTCAGTACAGCTTCTTCCCCACTAGGGAAGGTTTACAATGTTTACCTTCTCCGCTTTCTGGCTACCGATTGGCTCTTGTTGTTAAATGCCCCTGTGTTCACCTCGAACACGTGGCCACAAGCGGCGTGACTCTGTTTACACATGTGACCAATTGGAACACGCCCCTCTTCAATAACACCTCCCATAGAGGGCGGTGCAAAGGCGGTACTATCTAGTAGCCTCGCCCCCCTCATTCCACTGTGTCAATGCCACATGGCATGACAGCACGTTGCTGTATCCGGGTAGTCCACACAGTAATGTTATAGCACAGCGCAAGTATTGCTGTTTGGTTAATTGTAACTTTACACAAAATCAGCTTAAAAAGGGAAGGTAAATGAACAGAACTTAAACAGTATATTTTGTGCTTGGAGATTTTGCTGTAGTTCGCTTACCGAATAAATAATTGCTTTTTTTGTTTTACGTTGCATGTGTACAACAATTATTGTATTATTTCTTACACTGCATGCGAATTAGTTTTAGTGAAAGTATTACTATCACAAACTTAAAAAAGTCGAATCTACATGTAGCACCAACTTCAGCTTTTCATAATCAAAATTAACTGCACCACGTTGTTTGCATTTCCTTACTTCCCAAACGTTTTGAATTGTCCGTGGATAAAGTATGTAAAGCAAATACAGTGTATGCTGAAGATTTACTTGTTATCCTTAATTTCTTACCTTTAATAAAGGTTTGTCAGCGTTTCCATAAACGTGTCCATGTTTGCTACACATCCAAAAGCAGTAGTGCCCCTTTTCATTAAACGTCATGGTCTCCGGATCAGTGCGCAGCTTTGTTTCTGCTGTTCTGGAAAGAAACAGAACAAACATACACTCGGGCGGTAGCATATGTTTCGGCGTCGACTGAAATCAGAGTCTTTGGTTTACACAGTATCCAGAACGTTCTTTCACAATACACAGTAATTCATTTTACTTGAGTTCACTACTTACACGAGTTAATAGGATACACATTTATATATTGCACTCATAATAAAACAAATAAATAAACAACTTCACTTTTCACAGACTAGGGATTTGTTCCAAATTAAATGTTCAGTTGTTTGTTCTTCAGATACCCCAGGTTATCCTAATTCGTGGTAAAGTTATAGACATTTATGTGAAATAAAATCCAGGCTGTGGACAAAAAAAAGCAAACACTACAACCACATTGGTATTAAAACGGTAGTCTGTTAGAAACATCAAAGGGATCATAAAAAATGGCTGATTGCACAGCCACTGCATTTTTGTTTTAGGATTCTGTAGAAAGCAGTATATAATTGCTAGAGCCGTAACCCAGTTGGTTGTAACAGGAGTCAATATTTAGTATGCTTTAATACTTACAATAACTCTAAAGACCCATTTCCTTTGCCTACCTCTTTTTCAACAACTTACAAAAAATGTAGGCTAAGGGCAATCCCACATCACTCAGTACTAGCCAGTCTGGGTCACAGTTTATGTGTGTTAAAATTGCCACCAGCGAACTCTTTTGCAAGTGAATCCCATGGGTGCTTAGTTTTAAACATTTTCTGGCTACAAAATTTGCTCCGGCCCCTTATTCAGTTGCATCTTGCATGAATTACTGCAATGGCTAACATTTTAAAGTTAAAGTAAATATTTTAAAACCCTTTTATTTAAAGGTGCGATTGGTTTGCATTACTGTGGTCCTGTAGTTTAAGGACAAATGCACTTTAAAGTAACATGTGCTTCTTAAAACAACAAGCAATCTGTATTATTGTAATTATTTATCTTACCCTAGCATTACATTTTAATTATGGCATAGCTATTCTTATATCAGCTTTTAAAATGTACCTAATAACAAAAACTATGACAGCTGTTTGCATTTAATTAATGCTAATACTGCATAAAATGCAATGAAAAACACATTTATTCATATTTACTACAACTTTAATTCACTTATTAGGTACCTAAAAACAAGGCTTAAAACAAAGCCTATTAAAAACCTTGTTACAGTGCACTTTTGAATTTGCACAGAAAATGTTTTACCTGAGAGCTAATGTGGGTAAAGTAGTTTCCTGAGAACAGCACATATGTACTTCCTCTTTGGAAATGACAGCACTGCAACAAGCATGCATACAAAAACTTCACACACAACATGATTTTTAGCATTTATTTTTCCCAGCTAATGAATCTGTGATCATAAAAAAAAACCTACTAATTTTGGTTGGTCCAATAATAGTTGTATTTATCACTTAATTATGCTGTGTCTAAGATAATTTAGCACTCTTTTTTTTAAAGTCTTCATGCATTACCCCAAGTTTTGAATGCATGCTGCTTTTCTAGATAGTAGTTAAAGAAACCAACAACAATCTAAAACAGGTATAAGAATGTCAAACAAAACATTATTGATCAAAATGCTTTGTGGATAGGGCACAGATATAAATACAGTATTTACAAAACATATAGATTGTTGTTGGTGCTTGCATTGTTGTGTGAGTGTTGTATTAATCAGCATAAATATTTTCAGTCAGGGTCTCAACAAAAAACATGATATCATGTCTCATCTGTTTTTTCTTGAAATTGAAGGCGTCACTTTCTTTTACCAAGCTAGTCTGGGTTTAAACCTGCATTTTAGGGGTTGATTTGATCAATGTACCCCTGCCAGGATAAGTCATTATATATCTTATAAGAGTCTTTTCTCAGCACTGGCATCAAGCACATATTTTTAGAGGTAATCCCATTGATAAAGGGTTTATGCAATCCAGGGAAATGCCCCAATGCTGTAAAATGCTCCAATAAAATCAAGCTGTGGCTTACCCCAACGGAGTATAGGCTGACCAAATCAACCTCTTAGTTCACATATGACCCCACTAAATCCCTACTCAAATTAGTACAATTTTCAACTGCTTGTGAGAGCCCCAGGACTGAATATCTTAGTTTCTGATCTCCACTCTAAAGTTAAAATAAGGCTAAAAGCTCCATCCATTAAATAATGAAATAATAGCATTATTTTGATCCTCCCTTGTTCAGCTCAGTTGAATAGACCCTGTGATCTTTCTGGCAGTAAACAATTGGTTAGTTTAAGTGCATTGTGTTGATTTGTGCAACCTTGTGATGCTCTCCCCTCATGTAACACATTGACTAATCTAATTTGAGAAGGTAAGCAGATTAGCAAGAGAAGAGCAAACTGTTGACTTTGCAAGCCGCATCCTCACATTATCCGAAGTTCTTACACATCATTGCCTCGTTGGCTTCTCCAAGTGAGTGGGTGATAGAATTTGAACTACAACACAACAGAAAGAGTTTTCTAATTTAATCAGTGGCCTGATTTCATGTGCATGATTTTTCTTTCAGGTGTAAAACTATGTTAGTCAAACTACACATTAAATAGCACGAGGGAGGGGGTTAGGGTAGGGTTAGGATTAGGTTTAGGGTTTATGTTAGTCAACGGAAAAATTAAATAGCACGAGGGAGGGGGTTAGGGTAGGGTTAAGATTAGGAAAAACAAGATAATAGGGCAGTGGGAATAAAAAGTTTGAAACAAAAACAGCATTCAAATCATTAAAGAAAAAGGTGACTTGTTAGCTAAACTAGTCTGGAAAACTTCATTTTATACAGACTTTCTACCTGCAGAACAATACGAGCTTATTGCCAATGGTGATGAACACTGGTCTGTGTAACTTAAAGTGACAAAGTCGAAATGTTTTGGATGATGTCATGCTTTGTTTTGATCCGGAGTCTTTTTTACCCAGAGTTCAGTAGGAGGCGTAGCAGCAACTGTGTGAAAGAGAGGAACATGGCGCACATTGAGAGAAGGTGCTGAGACTCCGGGAAACTAGACTACAGTGGTTCTTTTTGAGGAAACAGCGAAACAAAATAATGCGAATGTGAAATGGTTTCACTCCCGAAGTTCTGGATAACAACGGCTGCTCCATTGATGAATAAAAGGAGATCAGAAGGGATAAAAAATTTCTGCAATTGCATTCATAAACATTTCTTTAGGACTCACAACCCCTGAGTTACCTTTTTCTGAAAAACAAACAACAGATAACTCACGCACATTCGTATATAATCCCGTCGGAAGATGACAGAAAGAAACAAAAGGAAAAACCTCCACCCGCTAGAGGTTTCTAGACTCCGAGACGAGCAAGTAAAGGTAAAAAAACGGATATCCCCATGGTATGGGTTAATAAGATCTGCGTTTCCACGCGGTCGTTTGGGTTCACAGTGTCACATTTAATCTTGGTTTAATGCACATGTTTTTACAAGTCGAGTTTTGTCG
Organism: Acipenser ruthenus; assembly: GCF_902713425.1. Classification (NCBI taxonomy): domain Eukaryota; kingdom Metazoa; phylum Chordata; class Actinopteri; order Acipenseriformes; family Acipenseridae; genus Acipenser; species Acipenser ruthenus. Next base: position 27,874,118 of record NC_081208.1, read on the forward strand.
TTTTTTTTGTTGCAAAATAATAATAATGACATAACGTTGTTAAGCACCGTTGTGAGTTTTGGAAGAGTAATTAATTGCAAGTTTATTGTAATGTGTTCTAGAAACTTCGTTGTCAATCACGTGTTGCATCTTGTTTACGATAGACAATCATGGATTTATTATGCCCCCTAAAGTCACTTTTTTCAAGTATGTATAAATAAGTACCAGTCAGTTTACTGTTTTATTAAAAATAAGGTATTCCACTATGCAGTCTAGTGGTAAATTAACCAAAAATGTTGCACAAGAACGAAAGCAGCGCCTGTGTGGTAACTAATCTAAATCCAAAAGACAGTGTTGAACAGTATAGTGACAGTGTCCAGTTTCAGGGACAGGTAGTGTTGTTGCGAGGGTCTCAACAAAACGGGTCTCTACATACTACGCCAGCGACAGTACAATAACTGAGGTAATTTAAAGGTGTTTTTAGAGAATACTACCGTTCTGAAGAAATCCGCTGCGTTTTATTTAACTTTTATTTTCTCAAGAAATATTCTGACTTTTCAGCAATAGAAGTGTCATTTAAGAAGGCTTGATCATTTGAAACGCTTTTGACAATTGTATGTATTCATAAAATAGTCGTGACAGCCAGTTGAAAGGGAAACCGAGAGTAAATTCGCAGCAGTTGGTCACCAGTCATGTTTTTAAACTTCAATATTATTATTATTATTATTATTATTATTATTTATTTCTTAGCAGACGCCCTTATCCAGGGCGACTTACAATAGTGGATTTAATAGTATAGAACATAAGAACACTCAAAAGGGGGCAATTTTGACAAGCAATTGGGTCATGTTGTACAGCAACCCACGACTGAGTGGATTTAAAGACAGATTGGGCAGCTAATCCCAATTGACAGAATTAATCTACTTTACACTGATATGATCATCTTGGAGTGGACAGTCATTGTTGTGGGCGTGGCTAGATGTCTGCCCCGCCCCTCCTTCTTCCAAACCTTATGTCACATGGGAATTACCACAACACAACATTCCCTTGAACGAATGCTCTCCTTGTCACCCCCAGCTTAATGATTGAGTAAATACCTCCAGCTTAAAGAAAAACCTGAAAAATGAAAACATGTTTAAGTGGCTTAAGTGATAAGCTGAACCGTTTCTGCTTATAGTCACGTGGCAACATATCAAGGTTGACCTGAGAATTTAAATAACAGCAATAAAGCTGTTTATATCTTTTTTAATTAAAATACATATTCCTTATAAAAGTAATGAAGTCCAATATATTCATGTTTGTTTCACACAAAAGTATTTTTTAACCTCATTTTTAAAAACTAGTGACTGACTGAAGCAGTTTTACCAGAAGGGAGCAGCAGTCAAAAAGGATCTCTTTTGCTGCTTCATTTTTGCTCCTGTGCAGTATGTTGAACATTAAGGAAGAGCCTTTTTTTGGGGTGTTCTGTTGTACCCTATTTAATCAACTGTGTAATAATCAATATATTGGACCGGTGACCAACTCCTCCTAACTGTGTGTTTTTAAAAAAAAAAAAAAAAAAAAAAAGTTTTGATTTATTAACCGTGTGTACTGTATTTAGTTTACAAAGGGGTAAGAAAATGATCGATGATCGTCCCATTACGGAAAAGGGATTTTATATCCTGCATTGTTATCCATGGCAAAGGCTTTTATAGTCATATTGGTAATAGTTGTTAGCTTTTATAAACATTGCATCAGCTGTTATGCAAATGTGTTCTACTCATATTACTTTTATACATGTAATGCATAGGAGGAGGCTGTGTGGTCCAGTGGTTAAAGAAAAGGCTTGTAACCAGAAGGTCCCCGGTTCAAATCCCGGCTCAACCACTGACTCATTGTGTGACCCTGAGCAAGTCACTTAACCTCCTTGTGCTCCGTCTTTCGGGTGAGATGTAATCGTAAGTGACTCTGCAGCTGATGCATAGTTCACACACCCAAGTCTCTGTAAGTCGCCTTGGATAAAGGCGTCTGCTAAATAAACAAAAAATAATGCAAGCAATGCTGGGAAAAGGGTTGTATGAGATTGTATTAGGAATTACATTGCACACTGGCTTAAATGTGTTGTGTATAATAGAAAAAATTTTACAGATTCAGACTGAATTAACAGTTTGCAACTGTGGGTCAAAACCATTCAGTAGCTCAAGTTATGTATATGCATACATACTGAGTGTGTATAGATGTATAAATACACACACACACAAGTAGTTGATAAACTGAAAACAAAATACTTGATGAAAGGTAGTTGAAAGACTCGCTACTTCAATAATTATATACAACATTTCAAATGACACGTCAGTCTACCTAGTTATTTCTACCATGCTATGTGAAGAAGGCGATAGCCAAAACGTTGTACAGTAGCTAATTATTAAAGTAGTGAGTTATCAGTCTATCAGTTACCTTTCCTCAGTAAGTATTTTTAGTGACTCGCTCTGAAATCTTTTTTTCCAACTTAACCAAGGTTTGGCCTGTGCTGCCCTCTTGTGGTAACACGGTGGATTTAAATTGAACAACAGTGTGCCAACACTGGATGTCTGTCTTGTGTTGTGATTGTAAGGTTCAAATAGTTAATCATTTGAAAGTACAATCCTGCAACGGAAGTCTTTTGTTTCTAGTTAACAGTGTTGTAAGAGCTATAAGAGCACCCCTGTATATGCAATGTATACCTAAATGTTCTCGAGAATGACTGCACAGTACCCCATTACACTTCTGTTATTGTTTTATCTACTAAAATATAGTTTTACATTTCCTAGCCTCTATAAACCAAATTTGGTTATCAGCATAAAAAATTGTAATCCATAGGATATTATGACTCAGCGCTTCTGTACATAATGTACTTTAGCAAAGTTGGTAGTAAAACCAGTCTACACACCTTTTTTTTTAAACCCAATCTTAAACTCAATGCAAATTTCATAGTAAAAATTGTTTTTCAAAAGAATATCGTTGCAATAGATCTATTTAGTTTTTGCAACACAATTAGAATTTAAAAGCTGTTGGAGATTTTATTGAACCCCCTCTCCCATTTTTAAATAAATAACTTGCAAGCAATATGCAAATTAACTCATATCTGGGGTCTCTTATTTGAATGGCTTGTTGTAGTGTATAGTATGCAGATGATCCATTTTTTAACAGGAAAATCCTGCTTTAGGCTTGCTTTCTAAGGGCTCACCTTATGCAAAGGCCGTTTTCTTTTTATTTTTCACATAACCACCACCTTTATTATAATTCTTTTAATTAAAGTGATTTATTCACAGTCACACAGCTGGCACAGGGAACTTTCTATTTGGAATCAAAGCAGCCTCCTCATTGGTAGGAGAGCCCACTCTGGGGCTTCATCCAAAGGAGCGCAATACTAATTTCATATCCCCTCTGAGTCTGCTGTGTGTTTCTGCATTTATGAATCCCTGATTTAATCAATGCTTAACAACAATGACAACTGTCATTGCGTTAAATAATCATACAGGCCTGTTTGAGTGTTAGAAAGACTGAAATTTAATTTAAATTCTCTGTCTATAGGACTTACAGCAATTCAATTAGGCCTAGATAATTTTATTTCAGTCAATTAGTTGAACATTATTTATTTGTAAAAAGAGGAAGTATGCCATGTCAGATTTTATTTTTCTAACCTTCATGATCTTAAAATAGACTTATGAGTTTTGACTCCCATTCTGCCGAAATGGTTACAAGCCATTGCCATGGTCACATGGCCTCATGATGGCCCATCTCCTCCTTTGGACTTGCCTGGGTAATTTAAAATTGTAAAATAATTAACACAACTTACTCAATTCAAACCCGTCTGTTCTGTTAATGTCTTTTCCCTAAGTTTCATTGGATCAGATATCATTTGACCCTAAACATACATTTAGGAGAAAATTAGTTGCAAAATCAGTATAGCTTACAGTTTAAGACTTATAGAACATAACATGTTTCTTTCTTCCCATAGCTAAAAAAAAAAAAGAAAAATCAATTATTCTGTACTTTTAAAATGAATAGTGTGGTCCATTAGATAAAAGCTTGCACATAACCCTTATTGACATATGAGATGCACAAAGACTGCTATTGCCAATTCTCTCGTCTCCCTTGCCCCATGAATGCACCTCATCCTTATTCTGACCACGTTTCTGAAACATAAAGATTTCCAAATAGATTGCGGTTCTGGGATTGATTAGCAAGTGTTTCTGGCACACTAACTGTACAATGCAAATGGCTTGACTGGTCACTTTGTTGGTTGGAAATGTTCTAAAATAAAAACACAATTTCATGGTAATTTGTTTGTGATATTGCAGAGGTTAATGTGGAATGACATGTTGCCGCCCCCTGTACCTCTGTACAGTATATCCCATTGTAAAACTGGTTTAAAATAAAATGTGGCAGCTCCCTTAAAAGCTCCTTAAATGAAACCTCCCCATCATCCGCCCCCCAGACGAAAGCATTGTTACCACAAGCGAGTAAGTGTGTTAATGTGACACTGCATTTCCGTCAAGGAATTTATCTTTTTTTGTTTTTATACTTATTTATTCTGGGAAAATGACATCTACATTCCTTAAACTTTGTAGAGATGCCTTTTCATTCTTGTAAAATAAAAATGTATGCTGTTACGTGTATTAACTGTTTGATACTGTTACATTATCTTCAAAAGGCTGATTTGCATTGAATGAGGGATGTCATGATTCTGCACACTATTTTTGTCACCAAGAAGAAAAACTACTGCTCTGAAGAAAATTTTATTGAACACATGTATGCAGGAGAAGGATTGCAACTCAAAGATGAAAACTTCTGTACTGTACTAGAACTTATTGGACAAGCTGCTGGCAGAGTGCATTGGTCATGAGGAGACTCCCCAGGTCTTGTTTTTTCTGGTTTGGTATACTTCTTCTCAATGTTGAGGGTGGAGAACTGGAATGGATATTTCCCTTTGTATGGTGTTGCATGTCATAAAATCAACATTGCATATTTATAATGATTTTGACCTCCACTTTATAAGAAGACAAGGGTTATGCCAGAACGTGATTCTGAACCAGGGTGCACATTTCATGGAGGTGTATTTATTTAAGACAAACATTGGACCAAAACGGCAATAAAAACAAGACCTGTTCACCCCCTTATGAAAATAAATATAATTGTGACTTAAATTTCCAACCCTTGTCCTAGAGAGCTACAGGGTCTTCTGTTTTTTGTTTCAGCTGAGCTCTCAGTTACTTAATTGAACCAGTTATTGGCTTAATTATCCAATATAACATGTGTTCCAGATCTTAAGCCATTGGTGACAGGCACCCATAAAACCTGCAGGATTGGGGCTCTCCAAGACCAGGGTTGGAGACTCCTGCTCTAACGTGGTGTTTTATTTTTTTATTGTACAGTACTTGTCATGTGGCGAAACCTAGTGGCTTAACTCAGGTACTGCTCTCTGTTTTTAAAGATAAATTCAGTGTTGAGCTGTTAAAGGAAAGGGAATTTTACACCCTTAGTAATCAGACAAAATGTATAGGAAAAAAATATATATATATAACATTTTTTGCAGACAAGGAACTCTTTGCAGGTAATCTTCCTTCCAACTACTCACAGCTCCAGTTCTTTCTCAAACAAAAAATATCCGATCTCCCTTTCCTTGTTATTTTATTTTTCAGTAAGTGTGTCAGTAAATCTGTTACAATGTTCCTTTTATCACAAACAAACTTAAAGGAGCAATGGGTCGAATGGTAATACAGTGAGGTATTTTGTCTAGTTTTTCTGTTCAAGGTATTCTCACAGAACAGAAGGCCTTTAAAATTACCATCTAACAAGATAAAGCTGGAGGTATGAACATCAGTAGCCTACAATGTAACATGCAAGATACTTATCATGACTTATGATTGCACAAAAAGTTGTCATTTTTTAAAACATAAACAACCAAAGAATTAACTGATGTTTTATATGTGACACTTTGACAAACTGTAGATGGCGCTGTTGTACTGCAAGTGACTGGCGCACTAACTGAAGATTCTTTTAATAGATGGTAACACACTACAGAAGTAATATTTTGTAACTAGTGTAATCTTACCTAGTGGTCAGTGTGCTATTAGTTAAAGTGTAATGTATGCTTCAAATTTAAATTTGTACTGCCATTAAAAGTGGACTAACTTATTATGTGGTTAAAAGCAGGGCCTCATTGGTACATTGCATTGTTAAGGCTTGGTATCTACAGTGTAGAGTTTATTGATGGTGTTTGTTATAATAAGGCTGCACTGGATTAAGGCCAGTGAAGGATGATGAATGTGATATATGTGTGTTTAATATAAAAATAAAAATCTGTAATGTGCTTTTCTGTATATTTAACAAGCAGTTGTCTGTTTTAATGACAGGTAGTCACTGGCTGCCAAGACCAAATCCAGCACTGGTAAGTCACAACTTGTCTCCACTGAATAACTGTAATCGTTTACAATAAAGTAGTTTATTAAAAAAACAAAACCAAAAAAAAAACCAAAAAAAAATGGGTTTTGGCTTGACCTTAACAGCAAAAAAAAGCATTCCATTATTAAGTAAGTTGGATTGCCTATACAGTATATGCAAAGAACACCGAGCTACTTGTTTAAAGAAAGTGCAAAGTTTGCTCACATTTCTCTGAAAGGAATGATTTTACATTATAAACCTCTTAACAACTTTTAAACTGGAATAAAATAAAGGTAAATGAAAATATACTAACGTTATCTGTCTAGTTTTAACATGAATGTGTTTGTTTTTATCTGCTACAATGGCAGCGTGTATAATTACACCATGAACAATTTTCATACTACACTCAATACTGTTTTCATTACTGACAACAATACCTGATTTAATGACCAAAAAAATGTAGTTGGGCATATAACATGTTTAATTCCTTTTTGTATAAGAATCACTGAGCTAGCTTTATACCAATGTGGTACAGTAGCAGTGTGCCCATTAAAAATATATTTAGCAAAAAGCAGAGACGTATACATATAGTAAGTTGTATGCTTTTTGCAGTTTTGACATGTTTGTAGAATCGGCAATCTAACGGGACCCACAATCATTCTCTTAAATGATTGATATGAAACTACAGATCATGTTGCCTGGCACAACCATTAACTTCATATCAAATGTCGTCTTTGCAAGAATGTCCAGTTTTCTTACTGGCTAAATAAAAATACATATATAGTAGCAGGAATGGCCTATACTTTTACAAACTCAATCATAATGTCAACATAAAATACACCATATGGCCATTGCAACGAAGTAATGCCTGAATAGTTATTGTTTCTGATTTTCAGAGGCTAAATAATTGCTATAGTGCATGACAGTCTGCATACATATTCCCAGCGTCTGTGCTAACATTACATCTTCCCAGTACAAAAAAAAACAGTTTGCCCTGTTTATTTTAAGCAATTATTCAATCTACACAATACAAAATATTTTATGAATGCATTGCCATTAAATAATTAAGTCTGTTTTGAACACATTCTTTTCCAGTTAATTGCTTTTTATACTCTAGAGCTGCAGTATATTACTGCATTGTGCTTCTTAATTTCTAAGCAGATCAACAGTTTCACACAAACAGACAATGACAGGTTTGAACAGAACTGTTGTGTTTTTTCTTTCTTGTTTCATGACCATTTCTGAAAACTTTTTTGTTCAGATTAATTTAAATAAGCATTAAATACAGTAGACAGGCAATTTACGACACCAAAGAATTCTGCTCGCACTCTTAAATGAGTCTAAGCCTCACGTTACTCACAATCTAAGATTTACAGCCATAATGCCAAAGCCTAGCTCTGCCACTAATCTAAATCTGCCTTCCCTGTACTCTAGGTTGGGTATGACTTGCCATGAATTTCTGCATAGTCTTGATACATAAAATAGTTTTGATTTAATATTTCTTAGAAGGAAAAAAATATATATTTTAACAGCTTGTTCATTCATTGACAGTTGCATTACCTAGTACAATTCATTCTCCCTTGATGAAGGTCTGGTCTGAAATAATTTTTACCTTGTGACCATAGTGAACATTTCTTTTAGTGGTTATATCTTTTTATGATTGGAACGAATAGGGAACTACTTCAGTTGTTTCAAAATAGAAACGCATTTCATTTGGCAGTACAGCACATGCTGTGTTTTATAATTTGAAGGTTTATTATTGAAACGTAACGTTGGGTAAAACTGGGACAGATTTTCGTACTGTTACTCCAGTTTTTGTTTGTTCATTTTACAAAATAAGAGCCGAACAAATGTACCCTATCCACATTGCTTAAATAATGCGCAATCAAGACGTGTTGATTACACGTTGCGTTGTACCTCCAAAGCTGCTGAGTGAGTTATTAAGTTCTTGGATCTTAAAATATACAGAAGCATTTTATTGATGTGATTTTTGTATTTTTTATTTTGATGTGCAGTTATAAATTGTCAATGCTGAATATTTTAACAGGAAGAAAGTCCAAAGCGACTATGAAGCTCTTCAACAACGGCTCAGTACTTTGCCGAACAAACTATCGTATGATATTATGGTAAGTGCCAACTTCAAGCATCGTTCTTGTGTGTGGAATGGAAATATCAAGTCTAGTCCAGCGTGCTTAGAAACACATTCCTGTTATTTTAGTATTATCAGTAAACTAAATAAATAATTACATCTTAAATCTTGGTGGTTTAAGGGTTGAATACCTAGTGCACACTCATTTCTAGTTGTAATGTATCGCTTCAGTCTCTTAATGCAACTGGTAGTGGCTTTTAATTCTTTTCTTAAAATATTGTAACTTTCCACTTTCACCTGTATCAGTTGCACCCAGGTGACTTGGTTTTACATTAAAAAGTGCTTCTATGGAATTAAAGCCCATACCTTACTTAATTAAATGAATCCTTGTGGCCTGAAGATGTTGCCATTCTGAGCATGTGGCCCCGTTTGAGTTTAGAATGACAAGAATGAGGATGAATAGGCATTTATTTATAGCAGATGACATGTCAGCTAGTATACCTTATAGTAGGATACCTTGATTTTGTTTTAAGAGACAAATAGCATTGTGTGGGATTAAAGTTGTATGCTGTCTGACCTGTTATGTCTTTAAAAACATGTAATTATTATTGTAGTAAGTTCGGGGTTGTTAAGGAGACTTTACCTGATGGCAGGATCTTGTGATCACAGTCCTACACTTCCCTCCTAGTGTGTAAAGTACTTGGGTGTGTATTTTTATGGTGGACATACTGTAAGTGTAGATGTGTCAACTTGCTGGTTTAAACTTGCAGTATTTGTTGGTCAAATCCACATTATTGTGGATGAATTACCTGTTCTGGCTATTTCAAGATCACAGTAAGGATTTTACTGTAAGGTGTTTGTTACATTCCTAAGAGTTCCATTTGAAGGAGATTGCAAGGCTTTTTGCATCCGAATTTAATTCTATTCAGGGGTTTTGTGACATCTAATTTTTTGTGACAGGTACCATTTGGCCCTCTTGCTTTCATGCCAGGAAAGCTTGTCCATACAAATGAGGTCACGGTTTTGTTGGGTGACAACTGGTTTGCAAAATGCTCAGCAAAGCAGGCCAGTAACCTGGTGGAGCACAGGAAGAAACGTAAGTCATGTTTACACTTTATAAGCCATGAATTAAGCCTGTCGGCACTTCTGTGGCAGAAGCTTTAGCGGTCACCTGATGTCTGGGTACCTGGTGTGAAATTAAGGAATCAAATCAGTCTTTATCTCTGAACATACATATATACATATATACATACATACATACATACATACATACATACATACACGCACATACATACATACATACACGCACATATTTAGGTCAGCTTTTTTGGTTTCAATTTACATTCAGATCAGAATAGTCCCCATTTTCTTAGTAACTGCAGCATGCATCAGCAAAGACCAGTTGGTATTCATTCGCATAGAAAGGCCAGCCTCAATGGGATAGAGAAAGTAAAGCTGCCACACCAGAGGGTACTTTGTGGAGGTTTTGGTTGAAGTGCATTAGGAGGGCAGTACATTATTTTTATTACTCATACTCTGTTTTCAATTAAGAAAATTGATGGGACTGTAGATGTGTATCAAATTGATCAAACAAAGGCTAGCGATTTCAGCTGCCTGCCAGATCTCAGCCGTTCACAGATGCAGTGACGCACCCTGGGGTTGGTGTGGTTTGCAAGTGTCTTCCAAACACAGTAAAGAAGAAGGAAGTGCCTGTGAAGCTGTCAGCAGCAGCCCTCAATGCCCCCTCTCCCAGCAGGAGGTGCTGGAGCCAGCGGTGTGTGAAGTACCTGTGGGACATTTAGCAGACTGCCAGTGAAATCATCAACCAAGCAAATTGAAAACACCAAAAAGATCATTCTGTGTTATCATTGTTAGGAAAGCTTGCTCTAAGGCAAAGTTGAAATTGTTTAAATTGTACATTGCTTTTTAAATTACAGATCTGAGAGTCAAAAATAAAAAACAAGTAATTAACAATTAAACAAAAAAACAAAACAAACCCAACAGATCACTTTTTGATGAGGTCCGGATTCTTCTAAAATAATAATTTAATTTTTAAATGGTAAATCTTATTGTACTCAACATTCCTTCTGACAAAATGTTATATATATATATATTGGATTGTTAATTAAATATGAGATATTTAGCCGTGTCTTGGTTTGGTATATTGTTTCACAGCATTGAATTATTTTTAGTGCTCAAGGGCTTACATTTTTCACCTGCTAAAAGTCAAGGAATGTATCATCTTTCATTTACATTGTCAAAGGTATATAGATTCTGTTTTAACAAATATACTGCTTATTATTGCTGTGCCTACTTCAGAAAATAATGCTATTGATCTGACCTCGTACCTAAAATATTATTCTTTTTAGACGTAAACTTGGTTAGAGACTCAGTTATCAGACTCAGTTTACTGAAGCAAAAACATTCCATAACCTTAACCTTTTCCCTGACCCTCTTGCTTTTTAACAACTGCAAACATAGTTTTCTGCTGTTATGTGATCATGCTTGGATGAAATCTGTCAAACAGCTCCTTGAGTTATTAGACTGTCTGTGTCTGACCTTTCCACAATCAAAGATATATGACTTAAGGGCTCAGATTTGCCATGGCAACGGGTCCAATTTGCTGCCGTGAGAAAAGGTCTAATTGTTGCAGAAATTTAATGATCTAGAGCGACATCAGGGCTGTGAGATTTTATGAACTGTTTACGCTATAATTTTCCTTTGTTAATGCATTCAGGCTTAACCTCTTAGCTGCTGGTTGCTTTTGTCTTGCCAGTTAGGCTCCCTCTTCACTGTGCAACATCTCTGCATTCCACTGAGGGAGCTTTTAATTAACAAACAATCCATGGATGTTTAGTTTTTTTAATATTTATCTGAAGGCCAGGTAGTCAAAAAGCAAAATCTTTTACTGTGACTGACGGTATCTTTTTGATGTAGCTGTAGCTGTGTCCATTTTCACTGAAGGAAGTAAAGGAAAATAATTGATTGTTGAGCTTGAGCAAAATTGCATTGAAACTAAGAGTGAATGTACTTTGTCAACTGATTTTTACTATCTAGCTCTGTTGACTACAACTCAAAGTGGTGATGTGCTGTGTCACAAAATGTTAATAAAAGCCAAAGCCAGTTGTGTTGCTTTTGTTTCAGTTTCAATCTGTGACACCGTCTCAGAATACAGATCTTGACAGTAAATAGATAAGTCTTTAATTTCAAAATAGCTTGGCTTATTTTTTCATACTTACGTAGTCTATATTTAGAAAGGGCATCAGTATATACCGATTTTAGTCTATATGCAAAAAATATTAAAAGTAATTAGTCTTGTATATAACATTTTAGGCAAGTACTGTAATAGCAATGTCATTTTCTGATGTTTGGAACCCACTGATCTAGCATCCTTGTGTATCGAGGTTTGTAGGCTGATGTCAGTATTTTGTGTTGGTGTACATAGCAAGCAACACACTGTTGTGAATTATGGCACAAGGTAGCTGATCACAACTGAAAACATTTGGTGTGACTAAATGGAGGCATTCAGCCTCTGGTACACATCTTTCAATAGCACTGAATTCACAGATCAAGCTCGATGTGACCCCTATTTGAAACAGGTTAAAAAATGTATAATCTTGTTTCTGTTTCTGTTTTTGCTTTTACTGTAGTTGTAGGAATAGCTCTGTTTCTATTAGGACACAGTACCACATTACCATGATGAAGTACATTTCCATTTTAAAGGATGTACCTCTCATTTAGTGAAGAGAACAGAAACGGTTGCTACACTTGCCATGATATGTACATACAATACATCATATTAGACTTTGGAGATTATCAACCACCTATAAACATAAGTATCATGAGCCCAGCAGCAGGAACAGAAAGCAAACATATCAGGGACAAGGTGTGCAACTGCATGGAGGAAGGCATCATAAGTTCTTTTTTTCTTTTTCTTCCACTTTTATTTATGGCTGGCTTATTACATTAGATCAATGCTGTCTATCATATACATACCGATCTTAAATAACATTTATGAATTAAAAACAAACACCTTTGGCTAAGACATTCATGCACGTTGTCGCTGAGACGCATATAAAAATAGGGCTCTGGCCATGTTGCGACTACATAAAATTCACCTGAAAAATCAAAAACAGTTGTGGGTTAAGGGGTCTAAATATGAATGTTGCCTGTATGCAGCCAGCAGTTTTGAGGATTGAAAATGTCCAAAAGTACCTGCTCTAATTGCTTTAGCCACCAGGGGTCAGTAGAGATTGTGGACTCTTGTGACTAAATAGACTTGTGTATCTTTTAAATACTTGAGGATCTTTAAATAGACAATAGCCTACAGGAACAATTTTGCTTAGCTTCTGTGTGTGACAAGGTGCTATAAATGCAGGTTCTTGTTTATTCCCTTAACATTTTTAAATTACAAAAATATTTTTATATGGCTGTCTGGCAGGGCCCTGCCTGTAAATTATATTGTTTTGGTGGTAGTTGACAGGGATTGGGTTAATTTCCTATCCCTGTCAATATACATGCAAGAGTGTGGCTGGAACTAAATTGAATAATTGATAATAATTAGGCTCCAGCCACATTTAAGGAGAGAAAAATCCTTTGTTTGGAGAAGGAGTTTTTGGTGAGTGTTTGTGCTGTGTTGCTGTTATTATTTTGGAAACTTTTTTGTATTTTGTTTAAACCTTTTGTTGTGGTCCGTGAGTGGTTTATTTTGTTCCTGTTTTATTGTGTTTGTGACTTGTTTTGTTAAACCTTTTTATTTAGCTCGGTGAGCAGTGTTTTTGTTTGTACAACCTTTTTATTTTGTGTTTATTAAATGTGCAGCAGCGCTTAAACTGCAGTTTTCTTGCCTCTGAGTCTCTGTCCCTGCCGATACCCTCGGCCCGCAACGCTGTCCTGTCACAGGCTGAAACACAAACGTCTCACAATGTAACAGGACCAGTGGTTTCACAAACATTGATTAGCACCAACGCAGGACTTCCTTACCTGAGCTGTAAATTACGGTGTGTTTAAAGGCAAGTTAAAGATTATTTTAAATGCACTCATCGCGCTTCTATTTTTCAAGTCTATCTTCTGGATTAAAATATACCAGATGCTTTAAGTGTTGAAAAGCCTCTTCTACAGAAAACACAAGCACACAATGGCACATGTATTGGAAGCAGCAGGCTACGAGGGATTACGGCCTACTGTAATTTGCACTGGCAAATTAGTCGTGGGTCATTAATATCAGATTTCGTGGTCAAAGATGATTCAGTGAGTGTTACTGCATCATTGTCAATATCCAAAGGACTTTTAATTACAGGAAGACATTTCCTTTTTTAATAGCAAGCCCAATACGTGTTTCTTAAGAGCTCTTGAATCTTTAATCCATTTATTTTTCTTCAAGCTTGAGATAGGAATAAAATTGGTGTTGTGTTTACAGTAAATCTGATCTGTTTTATATGCTGTATACGTGTGTGTACGTATGTGTGCATCTATCATATATATATATATATATATATATATATATATAATATAATGTCATTTATTTATTTTAAAGGTCGGCACAGGTCTTTTTTGTGTAACAATTTTTACATTTTAAAAAAAGAACAAATATTAATGTTTTAAGTGCATGATACATATGTAAATACTATGTAGTATATGTTTAGACCCTTCAGATCTGTAGACTTGTGTAGCCTTTTTAAGTACTGGAAAGATTGAAATAATAAAAAACATCTCTTTTGAATGCAGTTCTTAATGTTAATAAATGCGCTTCATGCTGCGGGATTCTTTGTGACATCTAGTGGCCATATTCTGCCATTTTAAAACATGGCATCCAAGCAAAGGAGTTTATTTTTGTGCTTCAGGCTACGTTAAAGTAAGTGTTTGTAATTTACTCATTCGTTGATTTAGAAGTTTCATTTATAGATGTTCGTAAATTGTTTGTCTTTTTCACATCAGTTTAACTTGTACTGTAGTGTACGTGATTAGTATGAGAGAGACATTAGCACACTTGCATAATGTGCGCCACAAATGTTTATTTAACCCAACACAAAATAGGTCAACGTTTCGTAAGTGTGTGAGTAATGTTTTTCTCGTAATGATTTAATTTTGTACTTTTTGGAGTGCGTATGTTTTTCTTAGTTAATATACTCCATTAAAATAAAAATAAAAATGTTTATAGTTTTCTGGGGTACACCACTCACAATACTTTATTTATTTGTTTATTTTTAAATACAAGCTACTTATTTGATCTCTTTTGGTAAGAAACTATATCTGCGCAATAATTGTAGATAAAGCATTCCGCATTGGAAGCCACACGGTTATTATTAATGGATCACAGTTATCACTGACATAAATCCAACAGGGTGTTATGTTGTTTCCTTTCCTATTTAGTTCCTGAGAAGAATAATTGCCGTAGCTATTGTTATTGAGGTGTACTTGGTGCTGTGTGTTCATGTTTTTTGTAAAACCTTGATATTCTGTCAGTTAAGAAAATGCTTAATACAAAGCTTGTTTTAATGTCTGTAATGTCGGCCAGGGACCCACGCTTACAACTGCATTGTTGTGTTTTCTACATTTTTTACATTCTCAAATTAATAATCGATACCCGGGTAGTAGAAAGAGACCCGGGTCGGGTAATTTAAAACCCGACAGGTACCCGTGCCAACCTCTAATATTTGCATACATACATACATGCATACATACATACACATTCCTTCAATTTAAAGGGTGATGCAATAGCTCAAACTAAATCTTCTCTTCAATAACAGCAGAAGCCAGAAAGTAGTTTTTTTTTTATGTAAGTACACCTGTCTCTGGGACAAATACATGACAGTAATTACTTGTCTAACCTAAATCTCTCTGCGCCAGATGTTGCTAAAATAATGTAAGACATAGACAAATCACTTGATACAGTTTTAGGTAGCACATAAATATAGGCATTTTAATCATCTTTTCCTTGACCCCATTAGAAGTCATTGTATGTGAGTGAAATATGCTAAAACTAATTGTAGATACTGTAGATCCCCACTAATCTTTTTTTCAGCCTGTTCCTGGCATAAGGATTACATGCTGATAATTTCTCTAGTTCCTACTTTTTTTTTTCTTCTGCTCAGTAATGTACTATTTCTTGTCTTGTCCGTTTCAGATGTAAAAAATGCACTGGATGACTTGTACAAAGTAGTGAAGAATTTTGAAGCCAGAGTCGGATTCACAGAAGACCTCGAAAAACTATCTTCTGTAAGTTACATTAACTCCTATAGTGATCCTTTCATGAGAACCTGCTTGTGACAACATAGCATCCCTTTCTCTGACTTGCTATATTTGAATAAGTCTTGGAAAATGACGCTTAAATTATACAAACTCTCTGCTTATCCTATTTTAAAAGACAGGATAATAAGTAAGAATGTATTTGCACTAGGGGTGCACCGATAAGATTTTCTTAACCGATGGTTATCTACCCATATCGGCCAATATGATAATAAATAGACAATGCAGGTAAACTACTAGAACAAGACATAGGGCCTATATTTAAACCGTTTTATAATTAAATGTTAAACAATTAACAGATATCGTTTACGTGTTGTATTTATGACAAAAACGAACAGGTGTTGTTTACTTGTTGCATTTACTTCAGAAAATACAAAGAATAATGTTGTTTTATATTGTGTGCTTGTCAGCAATTTATACATTTGTTTTACAACATAGTCACACAAAAGTAACACTTTGCATTTGTACTAGTAAAAACACTTCTGTAGAAAAATTATATAATGTGACATTTTTTATAGCCACTTGCTGTCAAACATTGCTTATTATAACTGTACAGTAGGAAAAAAAAATAGCTTACGCAATGTCAACTACGACAACGTTGGTTAAATTCTTATTTTAAGCATACACTGCCCAACTTAAATTCTTCACTTAAATAAAAAGATGTCATGAAAATATCCGGTAACAAAATTCAGTCAAACTTGAATTTGTTATTAAACAAGACGGCACAGAAATCAATTCCATCTTCAAAATGCTGCATAATACACCTGCAACCAATGCAGATTAAGGTAAACAAACAGAGCAAGATTGTTGTCATTGCTGCTGTAGTCTTTTTAAAAAAGTGCTTTTCAGCGAAACTGTTTACGTTCAATTATTTGATCAAGTGAGCTACGGAGGAGGACCTGAGGTGATGCCAAGCTGCCAAAGAGAGAGAGAGAGAGACAGAGCAGAGACATCATCGAGGCACTGTTGTAACTAACCGTGCATCGATGCTGCATTTGAACAATAATTTGCCTGGTTAATACTATTTTCTTAATAATATTACAGTTTTGTCAGCCTGAAACCAACTATAAAGCATTACTCAGGGTGAATGTTAGTCTGGTAACTGTATAGACTACATGTACTCAACTATGAATAATAATAACTTAACCTGTCAGTGTTATTCAGGATTCAACCTATTTTTATTTATTTTTTTAAGCATCAGAATAATATTCTACTTGCAGTTCATCATTGGATTTAATGTAGCATCAAGTCTGTTCTGCATACAACTCGCTATCCTATTGTTGTCTTCAGATATTAAAAAAAATAAATACATTTAAAAAATCCAAACACTGCTATTTTGAGACGTATTTACTGCATTTTGGTTGCACGTTACACAGAACTGGGAAAAATGAGTCTCAGTGTTCTTGTGCCATTAGTAAGCGCGCCTGAACAAGCATTCAATTCTGCACTGGAAGAAATTCAAGCATGAATACTGGTGTACGTTATCGGCTAAAATAACAAAAACAAAAGCTCGCCGATTGTGTGTTTTTTCCCTTATATCGGTGCCACCCCTAATTTGCACAGTATACAATATGTGCCAAGAGACTGTTGAGAATGAAATGCTTCTAATGGGCATTTTGCTTCAGTAAGATTTATTTTTGATTGCAAGAAATAATAGCATTTGTATTACACAATTGTGTAGTTTGAGTGTTTTTCCTGTTGTTTATGGAGCAGGCACCATTTGCTGCTTATTTCTGACACGGGAGGTCTGAACAAACACACCACCTGCAATGCACGTACATTTCTCCCAGTGGTTTCTGAAATCTATTCTTCTTAATCAGGAAAAGGGAGACTTTGTGGACATTACAGAAGAGGTTGAGAATGAAGAAATTCTTACCAAAGGTATTGTTACATGCTTGCTAGCATCTCTTCATTACTTTTCATATTGCTAAGTAGCTAGGAATGCAATTAACAGTAACATTTTCAATTTGTGGCTACAGTTGTTTTTATTCACAAGTGTATAACAAAATAAAGCAAAGTACTCTGACTGGAATTTATTACCTTATGTCCTGTGTAATTTCAATTATGTGTGTCAATTTTAAAAATCATCACGCATGTGCTAATAAGTTATTAGGTAATTTTTAAAGCATTTCACACGTCGTATCTGGAATATGTTCAGTAACTTGGGAATTTTCAGAGCACCAGCAAATATTTACTGATGCCCTCATTAGTTTTGAAAGCCTGCCTGTGATGAAGCGGGCGGTGAATGTCTTAAACCAAACAGATTATCCAAACTTTGTGCTGACCTTTTCCAGTAGCTGCCCAGTGTAGAACAGTATGGAGATTTGCTCCCAGGTGGCCAGGCTCATCTTTGTCCAGCTCTCTCCATCTGGCTTTCGTTTTAACCCTTTCCAACTCAGTAACCTCAGAAATTTAAACAGTTCAAATTTGCATAGGGACCCAAAGCCGTATGGAGCCTTCTTTCCCTGCAGCTTTGTAGTCTCATAGTTGTAATTGCACAACACTCCGGAAATTGCATTTCTGAGTTCCAATAAGGGCAGTTTACTATGAATTGGACTCAGATATTTTGTTTTGCATCTAGTATAATATTGTGTGTGTGTTTCCATCTATGGGTCATATTGAGACATTCGGCAATGCAAGCATAATTTTAAAAACAGTTAATTATTACTTGCGGCAGGGGGCGGGGGGGTGAACTGCAGCTATGGAATCTGAACAGGTAAAATGTATATTTTGACCAGAGGTATACTTAGTTGAAGTAATGGACCAGCAGTTAATATATATGGGAGCACTTGTGACTTAATCAGCATAACCAGTAAACTGAGACTATCTCCTTGTCTCTGCATGCTCCTCAGGAAAACAAAGAACTGCCCACAAGCCATATTCCAGACCGAAAAACCAAGATGTTTTCGATACAAACTTTGAGGGTGGAGAAGGCGATCTGAAAGCCACAAGCGGTATTCTGCCTGAAGAAGAGCTGTGGGCCAGACTGGACGAGTTGGAGATGCAAGAAGAGTTGCTGGATCAGAAAGATCGGTAATGCAAAAATATCCAGATTAAATCACTAGGGCCATGTGGTGAGCTACCTGGACCTGTAAGTGTATTGAAATATTTGTATACACACACAGTTGTTCTACTTGTGCAGTTGACCGTTGATTTATAGTATTCTTTCTATAAGAATTCAATATACCTACTAGTATTTCAAAATAAATTTCTATACTTATTAGTGATATTTTTCAGCCTGCTAGTTTGATATGTTTTGAAATATATAAAAGATTCTAATTTGGCTGACAGAAATTTACTGGAATCTGTAGTTTGTGTATATGCTGGACTGTTACCTTTTTACTTGCTTTGTGCAGCACAGACCTGAAACCAGCATGTTACCTGCATGTGAGTCCAAAGTACATTTCATACAGCATGCTAGTGCATGTTCCTTCTAATCTGTTTATTTTAATTGCAATGATCAGTAAGTGATGTTATCTTAATTCCCCTGTCAGAATGTCTTACAGTGCAGATACAAATGGTGACGACACAACATCCTCTTCATCTGAGGAAGAGAAGGAGCATCCGAGTGGGAACTTGCCTTGCCTGCATGGAGAGGAGGGCTGGCCTCCAGTTACTCAGGAAGACTCCAGACTGATCACATGCCAGGTGAACGGCAACGGCCAACATCACAGTGACGATGAAGACGATGAAGGGAGCTGTGTGCCAACGATTTACTTCACCCACACAGTGGAGCCAAAAAGGGTGGGTTTTGACAGCGTGGTTTGCAAATTTACTGGAAATATTTAGAAACAAAACTTAATTAAAAGAAACGAAGGTAGATGTGCATGGACTGCATGCTGATTTAGTTTCTGCAGGTTATTGATACTGCTTTTAGGTAGTATAAATAACCTGCCCTGCAACACCCATCTCAACTGTGGTTTTCTGTCAATCCCAGGTCAGGATAAACACAGGGCGGAACACCACTCTGAAATTCAGTGAGAGGAAGGAGGAAGCCAAGAGAAAGAGGAAAAATAGCAACGGAAACGGACACTCGGTTCCAGGACTCACAAAAATTAAAACGCCTGCAGACCTTTACAGGTAACAGTAACATTACCAACCCAGTGGTCATGAGGTTAGTATAGTGTCTAACTAGAAATACATTCAAGTCTGGTTGTCCAATCCCGATTCACTTACAGGGTCACAGTCTGGGACAGACACAGAGCTAGTTGAAGAAAATGTATACTGTTGCCTTGAATCCTTGTGGAACACCTTAAGAATAAACAGTGAAAAAATACAGATCTCTCCAACAGCAACATACACATTCCATATTTAAAAAAAATAAATAAGTGAAACTAATGAACTACACTTGCTCTGAATCGGCAAAGTTTATCATAAAGAATGCAATTAACTATCCAAACAACAAGCAAAGAGCATGTCTGACGCTGTAAACAGAAATCACCATTTTAATGTTTATTTTATTGCCAATTAATTCATAACTGTACATTAAACAGAACAATGCGCTGCTGAAAGTATATCTTCTTTTTCCATAAATTAGTGTCTATCCAAAATCTGATAACTAGCTCTGCCTTCCAAATTGCAGCTGTTTTTGCCTAAATTCTTGTTTTCTTTAGCATGCTTAGAGGTCACAAAACATACAAAACAGAAATGAAGCTGATGTTGCATTAGAAACCTTTAAAAGTTTGATTAGAAAGCCTGATTTTTCTTTTGTAATGGATCATTTTCACTTCTAAGACAAATACAGGGTTATGGATCCGAGATTGAAAATGTTAGTCGTATTTCGTTACATTAGAGTAATACTCTGAACAGGTGTAGGGCTCAACCTTGGGATCTGTTTTGTGAATAGATAAACAGAGCCGACTGCCTTTGCAGAAAGGGAAATCAATGTGTTTGCCTCATCACCAGCTTCCCAGCTGGCTGCAGATCGGGTATTGGCAGGCATCGGTCATAAGGGACCTTGCAGCTGTGCATCCCTACCTCTCAAAGGAGTCCACTGAAGCAAAGCAAGGCTCTCCCTCAATAACAGGACTTTCTGGGGAGAAGCCCACCTTTACACTGTCATTGCTCCTGTTTTTCCCAAGACACGTTTTAAAATCTCTCACATGCACTGATTCTATTCTAGTGCAGAGTGGAAAAACAGACTCCCTCTGAGTAGTTATGCAGGTTTTACTATAAGCTTAATTTGTCACACCTGGATTTAATTAGACAAACCATGAAGGTTACAAACAAGGTTGGGTCGGTCAAGTCTATAGTAAAACATGGAATGGTTCAAACTGCTGTTCAATGTGAGTGGTTATTTTTTTTAGACCACACATTTCTGAAAATATATTAACAATTTATGTAAATAAATCTTCTGTCTGGTTGACAGACAGACCTGGGATAATGAGACCCCTCTGTGAAGTTGCTTTTAAGTGGTTATTTTTTGTTTCAGGCTGTTTGTCGATGTTGTGAACGGCGAGTTGGTTCCCCGCAAATCCATCCTGAAGTCTCGTAGCCGGGAGGACAGTATGTGCAGTGACACCAGCGAGAGCAGCGACGACCGGCGGGGTTTCTGTCGCAACCTGAGCCATGATGAGTCCACACACAGCGACACCAGTGAAGGGGTTCTTCAAGAGGAGGAGAACTCCCCCAGTAAACCTCTGCCACTACCGGGGGTCTTTGAAGTAAGACATAAACAACTTGGTTCTGATATTGCCGGACCTTGTCTCCTTAAGTTTTTTTGCAATTTGGATTTTAACGAAAAGTGCACATGTACACCTGTTCAAGTCTATATTTCTGCACACACGTTATTAGTCTAAAGATGCCTTTATGCTTTTTCCCTGCAGGCATTTTCAGGCACAGTGGTGGAAAAGGACCCTACCCTGCCATCATTGATTCCACACCTAACCATCGTTTCTCCAGCCCTTCCCACAATTCCTGAGAGGAAGGCAGAGGAAGTTGTGCTCCAGGTGCAGAAGGAACCTTGCAAGAGGATGTCCAAGTTCAAAGCTGCCAGGATGCAGCAGCAGATTTAACTCCTGGGCTCAAGCCCTTTTTTAGGTTTATTTTTTACTGGAACATCAGAAGCTGGACTGGTTACTTCAGTCTGCATTGAACTGGTCTCAATTTCTCATTTTTTAACAAGTTGTCTTTAACCTGTAAAAGTACATTATTTCCATATTTTTTTTCAGTAGGCTGCATTATACTTCTGGATACTGGGTTTGTACCCTGGCGCTCTTTGGTTCTGTTGAGGCAGCACCTTAAATTTAGGCTTTAAGAAGACAGGGAAAAGAAAAACAAATATAGCATACAGCTTTTCTTTTTTAAACTTTGAATGGCCATTCATCTCTAGTTATATGATCTGTGAATTAGTTTAATACTCTGTACTGTAATTTTGTGTACTAAGGAAATTATTTTGTTGGTGACAGTGGCGGCTATAATATCAGCACTTTCTTAGGGGCTACTTGTTGCCGGTGTGTCATTTTTCTGTCTGCACAGTTCACTTTCTCAATTTCTCAACAGTCAAAGCTGATTACCAGCATTATTATTATTATTATTATTATTATTTTTATTAAGATTTTGTTATCCTGAAGTAATCAATTGCACTGTTTCACATTGACTTAAGAAAATCCAACTTGACTGTGGATACATTTTAAGAATTTCTGTGTTTGTCTAGCATGGCTTTGTACTTCAGTTTTCTTTGCTGTACAACTGCTACAACCATGATGGCTGGTTTGAGTTAACTGTATGGAAATTGTCAGAAATACTGTTTTAAATTTAATTGTCAAATAAAACTAGTTACTGAAAGCTTTTTGCTAGGTTTTGTCCTCGCCTTTTATTTATTTTTTTAATTGTCAATTTTGTGTGTTTTATTGAAATAGCTGGTTTAAAGGAAGTGTGGCATTTTTAACTTATGTTGGGGAAACCTGTTTTCAAGATGCCAACCATGTGTACCCTGTGAAAATAAAAAAACTGCATTCTGCTGTTGTCTTTAACCCTAGAGTCCTTCTTCGAGACTGTGTCCATATTAAAGAGTAAACATAAAATTGTTTTTTTTTAATAAAATTTTTACTGCCCCATAGCATTTCATTGAGTTCTTATTGCAATTGCTCAAATTATTTTAATTTTATGGTTTTATTGTTTAATAAGTAAATGTGTTAAAGATAATTTTAGGAGCGTCTCACTTCAGACATAAATATATATACAAATGCATGTAGGCTAAATTGTCCAAAGTGTCTTTATATTAGTAAGCGACAATGCCATCTAGTGCACACCCCTGTGTTGCCAGAAAAACATAAGGAAACTTTGTCCGAAGTGGCAGAACATTAGATGGCACTGGCTCTTTCTTTTTTTGCCTACATTTCAAATATCTAAGGCAGGCCACGAGAACTGAAGAGCAGCTATTGTACTCAGCTGAAAGCACCTTGACACAGGAAAAAAAAAACAGCATTTGAGTAATCGCAATAAGAAAAATAGAAACTTGAAGCTGCTTACTCTTAAAGCAGTTTCACTGGTGACATTGTAGTATCCCTAAAATATTGTTATCCATTATTATTTGGTACCTCTTCCTGATTCATTGCTCTTTTTTTCCACATGGTGTTTATTTCAAAACTGTTATTACATGGCACAGTATACTTTGAATATCTATAATACCTTTAACAAACACATCTGCTTGCTTGGTAGCATTAGAATGCAAATGTAAGAAGAATTTACAGACGCTGTCATTCTTAAGCTTGTTTATCTGCAAAACCAGTCTGAAACCAAACACCTGGTCAGGTGAATAACACTAAGCCAGACAATTTTTTTTGACAAGTTTGTAGTATTATTTATTATTATTATTATTATTATTATTATTATTATTATTATTATACTGGCTTGCCCTGTCATTCTCTTGGAACTAATCTTATGATTCATCGTATGCATCTGACCATGTGTCTTGAAGACTTAGCATTTTCCCAGAGATCAATCATCTCTTCAGTACAGTAGCAGGTTTGTTTGAGTAGAGGCCATTAGGGAGAACAAAGTTTGGAAGCGTTCTGGTAAACCTAAGCCTCCATAAAGGTCAGTTAAAACAAAAACAACAAAAAAAAAATGGAGTTCATAACTGCTGATGTAAAGTGAATATGTGATAGTGTTGTTGTGCTTGACCGGCACCAAACTTGATCTCCACGGTAATGTTATACAGCCTCCAAGAAGTACTGATCTGAAATGTCTGTAACAACATCGCTTGTTTATGTTGCTTGCACTCATAGAAGCAGCGTTTCTATATACAGTATAACTGGTTTACTAATCTGTGTTCATGTGGTGTATAAAGAGTTACAGAATAGATGGAAGGCTGCATATAGTAGTTTGACTTTCTAACTGAGGACACACATGGTGTGTGTCTATGCTCGTTGTCTGAACTCCACTCTGCTGGGCAAATCAACATATTAACAGGTAAGTGGATTGTAGCTAATTTGATAGTTAAAATCGTTGTTGCTGGGGTAACTATCTCTGCATTTAATAATTGTAATTAAGTTGTGTCAACTGTGCTGGGCTGTGAATTGTGAGGTTGATTAGAATATTGTGTAAAGTGAACGGCGATTAGCGTGCCTTTGTCTTCTAACTAGTGGGCGTGTGTGTGAGTTTTGAGCCTGCTGCACTTAAATTGGCATCTTAACTGCAAATATATAGTTTGACTTTCTAACTGAGGACATGCTGTGTGTCTGTGCTCGTTGTCTGAACTCCACTCTGCTGGGCGAATCAACATATTACCAGGTAAATGGATTGTAGCTAATTTGATAGTTAAAATTGTTGTTATTGGGGTAACTATCTCTGCATTTAATAGTTGTAATCAAGTTTTGCTAACTGTGCTGGGCTGTATTGAATTCTGAGGTTGATGAGAATATTGTGTTAAGTAAACTGCTGTATGCCTACAGGATAATATCAATTGGCAAACAGTGTCTTAGAACGCCAGCCAGTCAAAGGGTCACACATCCAAGGGCAGTCTATGGCAGTCAGACCAAGGACAGGTAGAGCGAGGACCTTTCCCATACCTCTCCAAATGGCTACTAGAGGCCTCATTCTAACTCGGACACCAAATGTCTGGATCCCCTGGACAAAGCGTGCTCACTCTTTCTTCCCTCTTAGAATGAACACTGATAAGTACCTGCTTCAAATACCACTAATAACTCCATCTCCCCCTGTACTGCTTGCTACAAATCTCTGATTTTCAGTGAACTTATAACTGATGCTAATCTTGATTATCTCTGCCTAGCAGAAACCTGGCACTCTGTAAATGACAAGTACACACTACATCTATCCACACCAAAAGGCTACTCGCTCTTTGACAAGCCACGCCTCACTGGCAGAGGTGGGGGCACTGCTGTTATCGCTAACTCTGTGCTTGCTGCCACAACTTTCTCTGCCAACCTTTTCTTCGTTTGAGCATCTTGCTATCAAATTCCCCTCTCCCATGTCCCTCACCCTTGCTGTTATCTATTGTCCACCAATGATGTTTCGGAGGTGGTTCGGAGGCATTCATCTCCTCTCGACTTGACTACTGCAACTTTTCTTATGGTGGTCTTCAGTCACGCGCCATAAACCGATTGCAGCTGGTTCAAAATGCTGCTGCTAGGATCCTTACCAGATGTAAAAAAAACATGATCACACTACCCCCTGTCCTGCCCAGCTGCATTGGCTACCTGTAAAGTTCAGGATTACTTTCAAAATTCTCCTGCTTGCCTACAAGGCCCTTCATCACACAGGTCCAGAGTATCTCTCCAACCTGCTGACCCGCTATGTCCCTGCACGCAAGCTGAGGTCCTCTGACACTGGTTTGCTTGTTATACCCAAGCAAAAGTGCACCCCACTCAGGGAGCGCTCTTTTAGCTTCATGGTCCTGACTCTGGAACTCTCTCCCAGCTTTAGTGCGTGCAGCTCCCACAGTCACTCTCTTCAAATCAACTCTCAAGACCCACTTGTTCTCTCTTGCTTTCAATGCTCTTTAAGCCTGTTATTAGCTGTTGTCTGCCTAAATTGCTATTTCAGGTTTTTCACTCCATCTTATTCGTATGATTCTGTATGACACATGCATCCACACTGTTTAGAATTCACATCCTAGCTTGTATTTAATCTATTATGCCTGTATTTAATGTATTTGCATTGGGTTTTTTTTACTGTTTGTATTTCATGTACTACACCCTGTATTTCACTATCTTTGAAAGCGCTTTGTGATGGTGGACCACTATGAAAGGTGCTAAATATTGATTGATTGATATACTGTAGTTTATAAAAATGATCTATAAACATGTCAGTTGAGAGTAATAAGATGAAAATTAGCATTTTAAATGCCTGTACTACAAAATTTTGCTTTAGGTTTAAAAATTATAAATAGAGAGTGAACCTTACTGTCAACATTTAATAAGATTTGTATGTTTTTGAGTACACCTTTTGAGGTTTTAAAAGTCATCCATTGTGGGATTTTATGTGAGATTATGATGTTTTTAGATTTAATGCAAAATGAATTATTTATCAACTGGTGCTTTTTAGTAGGAAAAAAAAAATCTGCAAATAGATAGTACCATTATGCAATTATCGTTGAATCATTCTCAACTGTGCCATTGACTTTGCAGGGTTAAGCAGTTCACTGAAATGAGATCTGGTGCTATTCTTAATCAGTGATTTGCCAGTCCAACAATGCCATTGCACATTTGATCTAAACAGTAATTCTGGCCATTTTATTATAATAAAAAAAATAATAATTTGTTTGAATAACTGTTCTTAATCGCACAGCTGCACAGAGACAGGAGCCAAGCTCAGGACAGCAATGGTAAATGTGGGAGAATGTCCTTATGAAACTCGCGGCTCTTGTAAAAAAAAAAAAAAAAAAAAAAAAAAGTGTTTACATGTGATAACTGGTTTAAGGCTCAGCAGTTTGCCAGTAATTGGGAAAACTGGCACAGTGGTTAAGACCTCTGTTACACACTCGCCTCACTCGCCTCAAAAATGCTTTCCATTTTAGAAAAAAAAACAGAATTAAAATTAGCTGTATTTAGTTGATTTAAGGCAATTTTGTGTTACAATAAGCCACATTTAAACCCGCAGTAACCTCATGATGTGTCCTCTGCCAATTCCTACTGTGCCTTCCAAATTCAATCCAGTAAATCATTTCTAAAGTTGAGATGTATAAATATCTTCTGGTTGCTCAAAAGTGCTTTGTCTGTCATAATGGGGGCAAATGTGGATGTTTATTGTATGCATTTCCAATATAATAAAGATCAAACATGCTTTGGTAATTATCCTATTTCATTTGGGTGAGATTTATTCAATTGAATGATCATGGTTTTGTTGTTCTATCTGGAAATAAAAAAGCAGAGGTCACTTTATTTGCATTCATTATAGTATTTTTGCTCTGCTTTCTACAATGATCAAACATAGAACTAAAAAGAAACTTTGTAATAAAATGTTTCAACGAGAAGTCTTTGTGAATTCATTTTGTCTTGTAAATGAATTGACTGGTTGTGACTTTACTAGTTAAATACCACATTTTTTAGTAATACTGGACTTAAGATTCATGGCTGTGGATTGGTCTGATGCAGTGGTTTCCACACTTTTTAGGCTCAAGGACTCCCATGACACTAGTTAGCCTGACCCCTAACCAATGAATCCATACAAATGTGAAATAACATCAGTGCAGTAAGCATTGCATCCAAAATAAAAATGACATCAGTGCAGTAAGCATTGCATCCAATATAAAAATGACATCAGTGTAGTAAGCATTGCATCCAAAATAAAAATGACATCAGTGCAGTAAACATTGCATCCAAAATAAAAATGACATCAGTGTAGTAAGCATTGCATCCAAAATAAAAATGACATCAGTGCAGTAAACATTGCATCCAAAATAAAAATGACATCAGTGCAGTAAGCATTGCATCCAAAATAAAAATGACATCAGTGCAGTAAGCATTGCATCCAAAATAAAAATGACATCAGTGCAGTAAGCATTGCATCCAAAATAAAAATGACATCAGTGCAGTAAACATTGCATCCAAAATAAAAATGACATCAGTGTAGTAAGCATTGCATCCAAAATAAAAATGACATCAGTGCAGTAAACATTGCATCCAAAATAAAAATGACATCAGTGTAGTAAGCATTGCATCCAAAATAAAAATGACATCAGTGCAGTAAGCATTGCATCCAAAATAAAAATGACATCAGTGCAGTAAGCATTGCATCCAAAATAAAAATGACATCAGTGCAGTAAACATTGCATCCAAAATAAAAATGACATCAGTGTAGTAAGCATTGCATCCAAAATAAAAATGACATCAGTGCAGTAAACATTGCATCCAAAATAAAAATGACATCAGTGCAGTAAGCATTGCATCCAAAATAATCCCAAGAATGTAAGAGCAGCACTGAATAGCATTGAAGTGAATACGCACATGGAGTATCATCTGTATATTGAACAATTGTGCTTTACCTGTTTTGTGGGAGTCTTTGTCTTAAACAGTGTTTAGGCATATGTAGTACAGTATTTTGCTTTATATAATTTGCAGCTGGCTCTTTGAGTTAAATATACTGTGTGTGTGTATATATATATATATATATATATATATATATATATATATATATATATATAAATTACCAACATTTTATACCAACCAGGGAATACCTGTTTTAGATTTAAGATGACTTTTTTGCAAATACTAACAAAAGTTTTTTTAGTTTTTTTTTTTTAAATCAGAAATATTTTAAAGTTTGATGACATTCCAGAATTCACCATGTAGTAAGATGCTTTTTTACCAAAATACATCTATGATCTTCTGGTAACACACAAAAGTCTGTAAAGAATGGATCCAGAAAAAAATGACTTGATTATAAAGTAAAATAGGAAAACTGGTCAAGTTTTGTACCTTCAGCTTCAGTAAAAATATTTTTCAAATCCTGGCTGCGTGATCTGTTATTCACCAGTAGGGAGCAGCAGCAGCAGCAGCTCCAACAGAAGGCTGCCAGTCAGTGATTATAATTTATGATCCATTTCTATTATAGGTTGGGTGTGCAGAGATAGTTACAGTAATAATTACCAGGACTGAAGTGTTTCCTAGGCAACCAGTTTTTTTGCTTCATTCATGCTCTTGCTGCGAGTGTGCCTGTAAAGCATGACATTGCTGTATTGGGAAGCCTGCGGCCCTGCTGCTGCTCCAGGTTGAGGTTAGTAACAGCATCATGAGGTGCATTCAAGCAGAAAAGACTCCGGCTGGGATAAAAGCACACCCAGACACTATCAATTGACCTTTCACTCCACTGTTTCACTTTAAAGTAACGCTGTTCAAATTGTAAATGCTGGTTTTCCTGCTTGGTACTGTGAGCTAGTACAATAAACTGTAGCCCCTGTTTGTTAAATAGCAAAAAATAAAGGGAAAATGAATTTAGGAAAACAACAAAGGACTATGGTACAATACGGTAAGATGCTGAGGTGAGCGTGTGCACAGCGCACTGGTGAACTCGTCAATTGTTTTTATGGGCCGTGCAATAGTAGTAAGAAATCATTTTGAAGAGAATTATGGTCATTACCTGCCAAAAAGAGGAGTGTTAATGGCATGGGTGGGCCAGTAATGACTATGACGTCAGAACAAAATGATGTTATTGAAATGATCATTGACATTCTGACTCTTTGTATTTGAATAAAAGTCTGAACAGAATGCTGTCCATTCTTTGCAGAGTCTTGCTGCTCTATCATTCCACAATGTACTCAACTTCACTTTGAATGCGGCTGTATGAAGTCAATTTAAAAGACATTCTCCTGCACTATTCCAAACATATCTGAGCGACAAGCTTGGCTACTTCAGTAACTCAAATATTTTATAGTAAATGTTAGTTTGAATTTCTCTAACAGCTGGTTTCGCAGACCCCGTGCTAACCAGGGTTTGTAAAACCAGCCACAAATGTTTATTCATCCTTTTTTAAAAATAAAGAATCTTTACCAGGCTTATATTCCAACAGAAAGTATGTTTACAGCTTTTATATCTTTTATGAAACATTTTCATTGGCAGACATAGGTTCTTAAAAACCATTTAAAGTCCAAGCGTTTCAAGCACATTATCAATCTTGAAGCAAAATATTCAATTTCTTCTATTGATTTTGCATTGTAACCCTGTATTGCCCTGTAACACCTGCAAGTCGCCTTGAATAAAGGCGTCTGCCAAAGAAATAAATAACACAGTACCAGACTAATCATAGTGTTACTCTCAGCTTGTTAAGTGAGCTTCGTCGCAACAGATTGCATCTGTTGTTAAACAAATGTTAGCAGTTATGAGAATAATGAGTCTCAGATTCAGAACTACTTAGGATATAAGATTTATTTACACCCTGCTTTTTCCTGACTGTTAGAAAAGAAGTTCCTCTATGAATACTTAACCACTGCTAACAGAGTGGAGTGGCTTTAGCACTGCACAGAGCTGTAGGTGGCTCGAGATGAATGGATTTACTCCCCCAAGTCTCCAGTCGGCCTCAGACATGTAGGAATGGGCATGGCAGTCTTTCCCTATTCATTATGACAGATGAAAGCATCCCACTTATACATACTTAATAACTGAAAGTTTGCTAGTTCTGGATATTACTGACCTAGAAAATGAGAATACAGTCAATTGAATATGGGGTTCTAAGCTTTCTCATCAAGACGAACCCTGAGATCAGACACTTGTTTGCAAGCAGCTCCCCGGGAACAGAAGCAAAAGCATTTTAGCATTGCACATCCAAACTTCGAAGACTGCTTTGGACAAATAATACATGCTTTATTGTTTCTTGCCTCTTGGCAAATGCAAAAGTTAGACTGTGTATTGGACCCTGCCATAACGTAACAGTTACTGGATGCGTTTCTCAGAATACTTTATTTCCTGTAATATACCATATTTTAAACTGCAGTTGTATTTACATTATCTAAGTAGTCAACCGACTTTTCTCAAAGCTCTGTCAATGTAAGTTGAATGGTCTACTCTCTCCTTTTTTTATACATATTTTGGCACAAGATTGGTAGATGTATCTAACACACTGCTCGAGAAGCATTAACTATTTTCAGGCTTGGATTTGGGGAAGTGGATTGTCTTTTTTTTTTCTACCATGCATTAGCACAGCTGCATGTCACACAAATTAATCATTACTGGAATGACCCCAAATACATGTTATACATCAGTGCTCTGCATATATAGACAAGTACTGTATCATATAACAGAATCTCAAAAAGCCAGGTAGTAATTCAGTCTTGGGTGCTCTGCTGACGTTTATAAACTGCTCCAGCCTTACCCTCATGGTTTATGATGTCAGAGCAAAACCCTTCGAGCAAATTAGTGCATGCAGCCTTCCATAATTCTTTATTGAAACGATTAGTATCTAATAACAGTAACTCCAAAGTTTCAAGAGTGGGCTAAAGGGTGCAGTTGGTTCATTCACTCTGGAGGCCTGGGGCAAATTCGGTTAAAAGTAGAACAAGTTAGGGAAAAGGCGTTGTTATTAGTCAAGCTTTGTGAAGAAGCTAACATGACCCTTCCATGTGCCATGCCAGGCTTTAGCCAGCATCGTCAGTTCCTCACCTGTCTCTAATTTCATAAAACACCAACCATTTTACACCTAGTGATGACAAAACGTCATTATAAAGTCATTTAGTATCATGTTAATGGTACTTTTTAAAGTTACGTTTTGATATCTGAGATAACACAATAACACAACAATTCTGAGACGTTCTGATTCTTATAACTGGAATCCAAGCCCTTGGAGGCCTGGGAAAGGGGATAAAGCTGATAGGATTTCTGAAATCTATGACATGGAAGATAGATGACTGAAATAGGTTTCTCTCTGATTTCATACTCCCATTTGTTTTCATTTTCTTGATCTTTTGCTAAATATGTGCTCCTTTCCCAGAGAGATAAGTATCCCCAGCCATGTAACCCTTTCGCTATCAAACTATCTTAGAATTGGTTGCCAAGACCAGACTCTGTGTTAAAAAAGGCACTTTTTTTTTTCATTCACTGTTATGGTGCTTAGCGTTAATAAAGCATGTCCATTAAATATTGATAACTTGCTATTTAGAATACAAACTCAAAATAAAAATAAAAAGCCTGAACTGCATGAAAGACTAGAGAAAGATGAGGGGTAAGGCAAATTATAAAAGTCAAAACACGCAGATTAGCAGAAACAGCAATACATGTAAAAATACTATCTGCAGAAGATATTTAATAACAATGAAGACCTTCTTTTTAAAAGATGAATGGTCATATACAATATTTGGTTCTGTTACATTGTGAGATAAAAAATTACAAAATAAAATGTTTCCATTTCTCTGTTTAAAATGTGTCAAATGATCTATAGAAATGCCCCATGTGAACACTACCTCAATAATACTGAAGTCAATATAGTGCAGTTTTTTTTTTTTTTTTTTAAACAGCTTTATGAAAAGGAATATTCTATAAAATACTTCATAAAATACTTGCTTGTGCCACTGTCTTGATGTTTACATCAAATAAAACTTTTGTATTCTTTAATGAACTTTGACCAAAATTAGACATAACAACCACAAACATTCAATGATTTCTTTGTGCACAGACTGAGCACCACGGATGATGGAATGTGGCTACATTCTATCACAGACATGTGGAATTTTCTAAGAGTTCTGGGCTCTAAAAGCAATGCAAGTCTACCAAGAGGCAGTTTAACAGAGTTCAATAAAAATAAAATAAAAACTATAGACAGACCACTCCTTTTGAGAACTTTTAAAAGGACAGGGATTAAACCTCTCATGTCCCAGGAGCATGTAGTATAAAGTCACAAACAGGACTAAGCTTTGTATCTCCTTGGGGCTTAAAAAAACATGAATGTGAGTAATTAAGCACCCAGTAATCAGAACTGCAGGTTATGAGGAGATCACTTCCGAATGGATATAATATTGAGTGGGGCAGTTGTCTCAAAGCATGTTAGATCATTCTCTAGTTATAGCTGTTATATGAAAAGTGCCTTGGTCTTTCCTTCAGCGACATACTGCTGTCCTGTCAATGGGAGCCTTAGTGATGTCCCTGTATACTTCAGGATATACGACTTGTGTCAGTCAGGGACGCTAATTCAGTAGCTAACTACAAGCCCTGACTTATATTTCAGAAGTCGGAAGTGCTTCAGTACAGTGAAAAGTAAAAATACACCCTTTCCGTCTTAAGTACTGGTTTGAATTATTATTATTATTTTTTTAGTTCAGTTTGTCTTTGCTATTTGCAGCTCTCTGAGAGGAGTGAGGAGGGATGACTTATATTTTTTAATTTGTTCTGTATAGATTTATGTCCGTGCGGCAGTTTTATAATGTGTTCTGTGGACTAGGCTGAGACCTACAAACTCATTTTGTCGAGTGAGTGAGCAAAACCCAAGGCTTTAGCAATGAAGGCATTCATGCCATATGCAATGTAGTCTGCTTTCTCAGCAACAATAAAAGCCCTCAGACCTAGAGTCAAACTTTGCTATTTAATGGTACTTTTAAAGTGATATGGTGCTGCAGCCGAGGCTGGAGGCGCTGTTTTTGCCATGATGAATGGCCCTATTGCTATTTCAAATTATTTTGTACAGATCTCATTTAGGCTCTTGAAGAAGAGATTCAGCATGTTTATTCATTTTAGATTTGCGTTGGCTTCAGTATCTACGTCTATGCCTGCAAACATTATTTTCCTCCCTACCTAAAAAAAATGTCATTTGCAAATGCACATAGAACAATAAACTGGGAGTGTTTGATAACCTGCATAAATTATAAACTGTAATTAAATATTGTTATTATTGGAGACAGGAAAGAATATACACAGAGGCTTAACTAGAGTCTAGTCCTTGGGATCTGCGGGAGTCTTTTATAATTGTTTTTATTGATTGTTTCTTTATGTCAAACAGTTTTAAGATAACAATAACACAGGGTGACATTAGACATGAAAAGCATTCAACAGGGACTTCCAACATTTACAGTATGTAGCACATAAAAATAATAATTTATTGATTTGATATAATCCAACATTATATAACATACACATCATTATAAATAGAAATAATATAAAGCAATAATCTTGCAAGACAAAAATAAGAAATTTTTATTACCGTACTAGGCTGGGACCAAATCAAAACTTTGACAACCCGCTAATCACACTTAACAAAACTGTATTTTTTTGTAAGTACCTTATTTCTTCTACTCATAAAAAGAAAACACTTTTAAATACAGTTTTGTTAAGTGCAATTAGCGGGTTGTCAAAGTTTTGATTTGGTCCCAGCCTTAAATAGATATTGTGGTTTAATGCTACAATTTATAGAAGTGCTTCAAACCGTACGATTTCTGCTGAAAAAAAGGAAAAGCCTATTTATGTATAAATAAATACATGTTACCCTCTCCTTTTGATTGCTATTTATAGCAGACCCCCCCCCCCCTCTTGACTTCTTTCTATCCTCCCTCCTTAGGGAAGGTCTTCTCCTCCTCCATCTGTGGAAACACAACCAACGTACTTACAACCAACATCAATACTTACTTGAAGAACTCACCTCTGGATTTGAACCTCAATCTTCAGGGAGAGAAGGCTGTGGGATTAGCCCACTGCACCACCAACTCCCACAGGAAAGCTGTGTTTCACACTGATTATAAGGTAAATGAACCAAGTCTGAAAATAAAGGAATTAATCTGCTGGATTTGAACCCAGTCCCCCAAGGAGAACAGCACAGCATAATAATGAATTAGCCCACTGTGCCATATCACTTCCATGGATTAGCTTGTTTTTTCATTGATGTTAAGGTACATTAACCAATTCTTTGAAAAAAAGAAGGAATCAGATGGATTTTAACCCCAACCGCCAAGGAGGAACTGCAAGTGAATTAGCCCACTGTGCCATCTCACTTTCGTGGAGAAGGCTCCTTTATCATTGTCATTGTCATTGTGAACACTGACGCCTACGGGCGAAACATGTTCATGCACATTTTAAAAAAAAAAAGTTTTTAATTTAAATAAAGGAAATAATTTCTAATTTTTGAGTGCAGACCTTTTTGGTTTTCTTCATTGTCTGTATAGGAAATGATCAAATTCTTTGAAAATAAATTGCTTATTCTGAATTGTTTTAGGTGTTTCAATACATCGCCCATCTCTTTGTATTTCATTACTGAAAGTTTATCAATGTTCCAAAACATTTTAGGCTATGTTTTACAAAACATTTTTAAACTTAATAAATAAACAATTACCATAACAAACATTATCGTAATATGATGCCTAAAACACAATAACACAATATATTCCTAATAAAGTTCAGATCTTACCTGTAAACAACAGGAACCTTTTTAAAGTTTAGAAATTGTTGTTTGGCGTTGTTTATATTATTGTGTATACACTGTGGTTTGAGGTTGAAGCTACATCTGAATAGAAGTGGATGGAAACTGAAAGCACCCATTTCTTACACCAGTTTTAATAGCAAAACTGTATTTATCTTGCATATTTAAATTGTGGGGGAAACATCAACATTTCTATAAACATACTGTATATTTAAGAGCAATTCTCAGACCTTCCATTACAATTGCATTATGCCCGTCTCGCTCTAGTGTGCAGAGATAAAGAGCACATTTTAACATGAAATTTAAAAGGTATCAAACCTCTGCTGGTAAAAGTAGAGTTTGGGATAAAATTATTGTAGCTTTTCTTAATATACACAGTGATTGATAGATACTTTTAGAATGATTTTTAGATTCAAGTAAACAATTAGCTGTTCATTAAAATCAATAAAAGGATAACATAATTTGTCAACACATACTGTAATAGTTCACACACCCTAGTCTCTGTAAGTCGCCTTGGATAAAGACATCTGCTAAATAATAAAATAATAATAATAATATGTCCCGGTAGTCATTTTGTATGCAAATCTCTATGATTTTGTTTTAGGGGCAGCTGAATGAAATAATTCCAGTATATATTTTTGCTGGCTATAAATAAATAAAACAAATTATACCAAACTGGTGTTTTTTCATTTTTGTTTTTCAAAAAAAATAAATATTACAATAGGCTTAATCTGCAACAGGGTGTGATGCAAACATATACTGTGCATACAAAAAGGAAGGGCTATGTTTTATCTTGTTTCAGTTCACTATATTTTATATCACCCAGTGCATTTATTTATTTATTTGAATCAAAAGTAAGTATTGCCGCACACTATGAAGCAGTTAACCTGATTTTGCCAATCACGGAAAACACACTCTCCTCTTAGTCTACAAATAATTCCTCCATTTTAAAACATTAGACCAAGTTTTGATCTGACTCGGATACCGCTCTGAAGCAAGACTGAAGCAGAATCATATTCTGAGCCGACACTGAGCTCAGGATCAGCGTTGATCCTTTTAGTGCCACCCAATACGTCACAGGAGTAAGACTGGAGCCTGGATCCAGGATCGGATCCCTTTAGTACAACCAGACCCTGGGCTCCAGAGCCATAGCATGGCCAACTCTAATGTGAACCCAGCATTTGTGGTCTCAGTAAAGTCTAGACTGATTCATTGATTTATTAATTCACTGACTGAAGTGGTGGCACAGTCTTTTTCTCACCCTGCTTAAAACAACATCAAAAATGAGTTTGCATCAACTGCATGAGCCTTATTGCAGAGGTTTCGCTGTGTAGCTCTAAATCTGATTTTGCTTTGGAATAATTTTAGGAATAGAGTATTCACCGTCCCATAACAAAAGGCAACAACAACCAACTTCCAATCATTATTTTCATTTGACTATATTACGGTTTTATTGTGCGTTTCCTTGAGCAAACTTGACATGTTCAATAGACAAAAAATAAGCATTTATAATTAAGCAGTAGTAACGCATAATAAGGTTATGTCATTCATAAATGATGTATTCATTATACATAATTTCTAGATTGTCATTTGTGGTAAATTTGTTTTAATAGTCCATTTATTTATCCTTAATAACGCTTGCTTAGTAAGTGTTAACAAGCCAAATGTACATTATACTGACAGCTTCTGATGTGCTGTATACAGCATACCCACGAGCAGAGGTACTCTACATTAAATATACTGGTTGTCAGTCTTTTTTGTGAGCTATTTAGTCAAGCTGTAAAATATGTACTAGTGGGTTGATTGGTTGTTATTTTGTGTTATTACTTGGCAGAAAGCAGGAAGTGCTAAATTCATCTCAGGTTTTGTTTGCTGTGCTCTTCAAATAGTATGTGCTGTGAAGTGATAGCATGCAATACATCGTATTCCATGTGGGTGATTCGAAGTCGAAACACTGGTTTGTTGTGTCTCTTCATCCTTTCTATGCTGCACAACATGGAAGTCACAGACACGTCATACAAAATGGAAATACAGTTCTTTAAAAGCTTGTGAAAATAATAAAAATGGCAAAACTGATTAAACACAAAACATTTTATAATAAGCTTTCATGCCTTTATTTATAAAACAATGAATAACATTGTTTGCCTTTACGTCAATATCAAGTCCAATCTGACAATGACTTAATTAAATATGACAAATCATCAAGTCCTGTTTGTTTTATATTCATCATTTCTATAGATGCCTTAAATCCAATTCCAAACTGAGAACAAACTCGTTTAATATGAAAAACTAACATAGATCTATCTATCTATCTATCTATCTATCTATCTATCTATCTATCTATCTATCTATCTATCTATCTATCTATCATTGTTTAAAAGCAGGATTCAATAATACAGTAAGTACCAAAATAAATTAATTACTTTGACTTTTTTCCTATCAAAATCCTATTAAATTTATTGAAGTCTATATAATCCGTCTGATGGGACTTTTAACCGAGTTCCTGTCTGTTATCACAGTTATTACATTTGGCACCTATTTGTCAGACAAATCTTTAATTACACTTAATAAAACTACCATAGCCAAAGCAAAGTGTAAGAAAGCCTGATTATGTACACAGAAGTATGGTACAACAGTCTGCTAAAAAAAAACACGATGAACTACAGTGGTAGACCACCTTGATGCTTCCATTTTATTGCAAGACTTTGTTCGTTCTAATTATTCAATTGATCTTCAAGAGGGTCCATTAGATAAAGAAGTGGCGAAGTCCTGCAATGGAATGTAGTGGAAGAGCCAACCCCTGAACTATACTACCACAGCTACGGCAAATATAGCATCAAATGTACGATAGGAAACAGGGGTTTCTCCAGTCCTTTAAAATGGGATGCAGGAAACAAAATGTGTCAGATCCTGTTAAAAAGTGTATGCTTTTGTGACTATCCCACAAAAATGGTGCAGAGAGATAGGAGTACATAATGGATCAGTTTCCAAGTTCTTTCACTTACACTAACTGGGTTTCACGGCTGTAGGTACAGTCTGCCCGCTGCATGATTGGCTCGCCAAGGGAGCCAGCCAGGCACCTGGTTAGATTAAAAGCAGGAGGGGATAACGACACATGCCCCACCTCGAATCCACAGCAGCCTGTGCATTGTGACTCGGGTGATTTAACAGCGCTCTGTGATCATGGCAGCCAGAGCTCCATATGTTGCGATGTGCTCATCGAGCAGATCCTGCCTGCTGCACTGCTATAATCAATTTAACAAGATAAATTAATAATTAAATTCAAAGGATGGTTGCTGATCGACTTAGAATAACTAAACTTTTAATAACCATGGCCTCTATACAGCATTTAGGCATGTTAAAGGATATACAAACATATACGAAGATGAAATAACAAATTCCTTATTTTAACTGGCGGTGTCTCTGATTGGCATCAAATGCAAAGAGGAAGCCAGTAATCCTCATGAATGTAAAAGTAGCTCATTGACTCTGAACTGTGTTGTTAGCAGTTTGCTAAACAGGCATATAAATATCAAATTTATGTATCCAAGGATAAACTATACTTTCGTCTTTCTAGTTAAGAAAAGAACAGTTTTCAGTATGGTTAGGGCACTCCATCAGACTTTATCATACTTTTTTCCATGAAAACCCAAACCGCCTTTTAGAATTGTGTTTAAAAGAACAGTTTATCCTGCCTGGTAGCATTAGTCAAAAGAACATTTTTAAATAAATTAAACATTAAGACAAAGAGATAGTCTTTTTGTTCCTGCACATGGCTTCTAAATTCCTTTAAAATCTTGAAAATAGTCCATTCACTCAAACTTACTGAGTGTAGCAAAAATGTCAAAGGCATAAAGTCAGAGAAGATTGAATAAAATAATGCAGAAAGAGAGATTAGTCATGCACAGACCCACACAGCTTTTCAGCACGCACAATACCACTTTTTATAACTACTCTATCTCTACAATGACTACATTCAATATATTGAGGATGATACATGGTCAGCCATGTAATCTCCCTTTGATTTCAGGAGTCATTTATCCTGGCTCTTTTCATGAGTGACACTGATGAGCAATCCCTCTGTTTTTCCAGCTCATTGTTATATTTACTGGATGGTTATAGTTAATTAAGGAAAACAAAAATAAAGAGGGACCCATTCCCACCAGGAGGAGGGCATTGCCTGTGCTATTGAAAAAGTAATCCTGGTCAAGCTGGTGTTGACACATGAAAATGTAAACTGTAAAGATCTCAAAATATGCAGCTGTAAAAACGGTGGCAGGTTATGAAAATGAGAAGAATGCCGTCGCTATGAGTGCTGGAATGGAAAGGGGGAGGCACAGCTGTGCTGCTTAAATAAATTACTGTCCAAAAAAAAAAAAAACCCTGATGAGGCCTCACGAAAACAATGATCAAGATTTTATTTTATTCAGAGTAAATTCATGCATATAAAAACCTATATATCAACATATACATTCCGATGTCCTTCAGATGTAATTAACAGAAATAATGTGCCAGCTCCTACACTCTTAACCTAATGTAGCATGTGCTAGTCTTCCTTTGTTTTTATTTCTGTATTGCACCAAATGTATTAAGATCCAAAGGGTGTTTAAAAGTAAGCCTTATCCCTAACAGCTCACCCCAAACATGTTAGGTGTACTGCTTCCGTCCAAAGCAAACAATACAAGACTAGCATGTCTTACTGTTCTTGAAACACTGTATGATGCGTACTAAATATTATGACTGCTGTGTGTCCTAGGACAATTGATTCACCCACACAGCCATTTACTCCCTGAGCTGTTCATTTTACA
The DNA here is from genome assembly GCF_902713425.1 of Acipenser ruthenus. Lineage (NCBI taxonomy): Eukaryota > Metazoa > Chordata > Actinopteri > Acipenseriformes > Acipenseridae > Acipenser > Acipenser ruthenus. The sequence continues at coordinate 27,913,940 of NC_081208.1, forward strand.
AATTCTATAACCTTTTAGAAATTCTTTCAGTGAAGAAGATTGCTGCCTGGCCTTAGATTCATTATGGTGATTGAATCCTCTTCAATAGAAAACTGTTTAAAGAGAGCACAGCTCGGCGTGTCTCCCTGAGACTGAAGGCACATGGGTTAAAAGCTTGTCTGGGTGGCATAATTCACTGCTGCTGTGCCAAACAATCACATCTTATTGTGACCTTCATATGATACAAAAAGGCAGCGGTAAAGAGCTCAGATTTTTTTCTTTTTTTTTTTTCATTTTCAGACCTCCTCTCACCACTCACTATTTATAGCTTCTCGCATCAGAAGCTATTTAGAATACCTAATTAAATATCTAATTAATAACATTGTAAAGGGGAAACTATTGAAGAAAGGACCTTGCAATTATTTTAGAGCATTTAAAGCAGCCTTGTTTGCAATAGAAAATGATATATATTTTTTATTCAAAGCACTTGGACCTTTGCTATTCATCAGGGGGGTGACAAGGGATGCAAATTAGTTTTCTTTTGCCGGAGATGAGAAGGGCAGATGGTAAAAACTAGAAATAAAAAAGGACAAAATTGAGGACATGAGTCCTCAATTTTGAGTCTTTGCTGCATCTTATCATAGGGGCACATGGTGGTGTTGGATTAGTTCGGATTTTACACCATTACATATTGCATTATAGCTTCCCATACTTACCCCATTGTCATTTCTTTATACTTCAAACAAGAAATTGTGAAACTCCAATTAGCCTACATAATTACGATCTTTAAAACCTGCAGTTTGCTGCAATGCATTATGAAACCCATGGATACCATAACGAAACCTTTGTAGATTTCTGTTTCTAAACAACTCTTCTTCTTAGCTTCATTTTGTAGATGGTAATCACATTAAAAAAAAAAATCCTACAGGTAAGAAGATGGGCAACAAGCAGCCTGCTAATTGTGGTTTTAAGCTTGTGGCGATTTCCCAGAACAGTTTAGCCCTTTCCCTATCTTCTTATGATCTGTGTAAGTAGCATCAATTAGGAGCACAGATGCAGAGACCCTTGGTAAGTTCTCTCACTTGCATATCTCACTAGAGCCCCCTCCAGGCTGATTAAAGCCTGGTTAATGTCTGCCAATTGTCTTTGTCTCTTTGTGTGCCTGAACCATTACAATTCAAAATGGGAGAACTGTTCACGTCTGCTGAAATAGGAAGGTGGATGTTTCTATGGAGCTGCTGTTCAATGTGTCAAGACTTGTTAGCACATAACCATTGAACAATTTAAAAGCAAGCGCTCTCATGATCAACATGTTTCTTTTTTATAAAGAGCAATACTGCATTCTGCATTACCAAGTTATTTTGTTTGCATGCTCTAACTACACACTGCAAGTGCCCGGGCATTGAAGTAAAGCAATGGTAGCTAGGAAGGCAGAGAGGAAATTAACAACACAAATGGGAACTTGCCTTTAGTTTTTGATACAGACTGGCTTTAAATGTAAAGCTACTGTATTTTTCAGGTTTCCGATGTTTTTTCAGATGGTCAAACTAGTTCTTATTGAGAACGGTTCTCATTGAGCACCAAACAAAAGGGAAATGACGTTGATGCCGAGTTGGTATTTACTGATCCCATGTGATCCTTTACCTCTTTTTAGTTGATCTGTTCACTTGCTCAATCTGCATGAAGAACACTCTCATTACTGAGACCTGAATCATTGGAACTGCATTCTCATCTAGAATGTTCTTTCACTCTGTGGAAACATTCAGTTTTGATTTCTTTACCATTACCAAATCACCTTCAATGGCAATGCAGTGGCTCCACATATCACATGGACAGCCATTACCATTGGTAGAATGGTACCACCAGGGTAATCGTGTCACTATGATATAGACCAGGTCACTAATAATGATTTTACATTGCAATACCACAGCAGAATATTAGTATATTAGTATATCGGTTCGAAATCTATTGTTGACATGTGGTCTTCTATGATTCTTTTAGGGTGATACACTTAATGTCATCAGATATTTCCATTATTTTCCAATGTGTATGCTTCCCTTTCTGAACTACTGCTTTCTTATCAAAAAAGCTTCTAAATACAACCTACTTCCAAAGTTGTGTTTGTAAAAACACAAAGCATATGCTCATAGATCTTCATTCACGTTTATTCCAGATTCTCATTAGAATCAGAGCTACAGCAGACAGGTCCGTGCACAACTCTAGTTCACATAGAAAATGCCAGCTGCTCTGTAAAGTGTCCAAGACCCTGTGTTCATCGAAGCATCCTGGTCTTAACTATAATAAACTGTAGACCTGGTCGTTTATTTGCTCGGAAGTTAGGAAAAGGACTGCCCTTTCTTACAGTTTTATTAAAGTCATGATCATCACAACAACTCTGTCTGAATCTTTTATTCATTAAGTGTTACCAATATAACATTTAAAACTGTTTTTTGTCAAATTATGTAAGGTCAGCATAATTTTCTGCCTATTGCTAATATCTATATCATCTTTGCCTTAGTCAGCTCTATTTAAATATGCAATCATTTACAGCTTTTGACTATGTGTGTGTGTGCACCCAATTTCCAATATTCCACTACTACACTTTTTTATGCTGACATCAATGGCAAGCTATTAAAGACAGTATTTCATTATTGGTTCTTCATCCCCAGTGGTTATTTACAATCCTATATATACTAAGCACTGATATTAAAGGAAACCATTTTAATGAGGTGCTATCTGCTTTAGCAATATGTCTTTCTCCGAATGAGATTGTGTTTAAAGATTTTTATCAAGAAATGGCTGTTCACTGGGGTTATGTTTTGTCCATGAAATATGCATTTCATATCTCTTTCATTTCATTAACATAATTTAATTTGTGCTTTGCATTCTGTGCATAATACATATTTGATTTACAAAACAAATATTTCCATTAGAAAATGAATTTCATGCAGGCAAAAAGCAGAACTGAATGATGTAAGGAAATAATAATAATAAAAAAAGTATTATCTCAAGCTACCAAAAAAACCTTCCCAAGGACAGAAAGCACACTTAGTGGAAAATAGTTCATATGATATTAAAAATTATTGTTTCCCAATGCCAAGGTACAGGGATTCTCAAAGGTTTGATTACATTGGTTTGACAATGACTGTTACATACCAGTACAAAAAAACATATATATATATATATATATATATATATATATATATATATATATATGATCATATTTTTAACCCATATATTATTTTAAATATTCTATCTTTCTTAATATAGGCAACCATCTGTTGTTCCCCATAACTTGTTTCACCCACTAAATGTAAATATGACTTTATGTAAGCAAGTGTTTTTTGTCTTGTATTTCCATTGTATTTCCATTGTCCTGCTCTTTTAAAGCAGGCTTCTCTTCCTAGCATGAACCTTGTTGTTTCAGAGTTCCTGGCTTTCCTTGGTTGAATTTTTCTATTGTGCTCTATTGCACTGAGTACTTGAAATGTATTTGCTTACGATTGTAAGTCGCCCTGGATAAGGGCGTCTGCTAAGAAATAAATAATAATAATAATAACAAAAAAATAAATGACAACTGTTTGTTTATAAAGATAGGAAACAGTTACAGAGTAGGAAAATTACTTATTATTGAACATGTAGACAACAATGGTGTATTTATTACAATAAGGTGTTCTATTATCATAGTAACAGAATAAATATTGTGGGACATACTTTGTGCAATCTTTATGTAATACAATCAATATGCTGCATAAATATAGAATGAGTGAGCATTTCAATACAGCACGGAGAGACATCTGTTTCTGACGGTTTCTTCTTCCCCATTTCTCTGAAAAGCAGACATTAGCTGTTTGACCATGTTTGATAAATGTCCTTGTTCCTCCCTTTCTTTTTTATTTATGAATGTAACTAGTTTTAGTTATAGAAATGCACCTTGGTAGTTTAAAGGCTATCAGCGGCTCCTTGATAAGTTCACAGAGCCGAGGACTTTGAACCATTTAACTGGCCCTAGTGAGTTCATATTAATTTGGTGTATGTCTGGCATAAAGATCCAGGTAGCAGTGAGACAGGCCCTGGGCTTAATGAGATATAAAGTCAATGTCAGTGCATTTACTTTTTATTCCAAAGGGAGTAGAAAATAAGTTGTCTAAGCTAAGTGCCAAACAGTAAGATCTGTGTTTCAGTGTAACTCATATTGAGATGGATTTTAGGCTTGTCTGACAAACATGTTTTGGAAATTGCTTAAAATAGAAAACCTGGTACATGTATCTCGTTAATACAAGGCTTGTAGTTTTGCAACATTTTTTGAAATTGAGAGTTTCAAAATCCTAGTGATGGCTTCATTATATATTTTTTAAAACCAGTGTTTAAAACAAATCTTGACATTATAAAGTACGGGAAGCTATGGGAGATGATATTCCCTCTCCGAAGCAGTTTTGAGTGATTCTGAGCATTCGAAACATCTTTTTATTCCTTTCCTTTTGATCCTGTCAAAGGTGTTAAATATCAGCATTTAGGGCAAGTCAGATCTATAGAGCGCGGTGGAGTGTGATGCATTTTGTTTGCTGTCTACCTGGGAAACAGGCTGGTTCTCTTAAGCAAATGTGCTTTGCATGAAAAGTAATCTTCAATTATCTATGTGCTAAGCAATCAGAGTATTAGGAAACGTTTTGACCTTATCTTGTCACTAAAATAATAAATAATTGTCCCATGCTTTGACACACTTCTTTATTTTCTTCTGACACTTATTCAATAAGAAATTATTAACATTTGTATGAAATCAAACCTTTCCCGGCTGTTTGAAACATGGCTGGAATGAAATGCAATGCTGGATACAGGTAACTTGTTTGTTAAGATCAGCATTGGAAAAAATCAATCTAATACTGCAGAACTAGCAGATCATATAAAATTATGGATTCTTGGTCTAAGCTTTCAGACACTGTCTGCAGAGCTGTGCAAATCAATTCAAACATACACATAGAGTCAACACACACACATACACACTGCAATAGGAAATTTAAGCAGAGGTGTTTTTTTTAAAAAATGTGCTGCTACATATTTGTTTTGTGGATTACCATTCTGAAATTAAATTTGAACAGTTACGTACAATAGAATGTAAAATATAGTTCCTGTTTTTCATCCCTTTGTTAATCAGAAGGGTGGATGCAACCCTGTCTTTTTACATTTCATAAAAAGATTAATAATTTGTATTTCAGTGTTATTCTGAGCCCAGAATTGTTTTGAGTGTTCAGTTGTTTACTAGTTAATAATAATTATTATTTATTTCTATTTGTTCTTAATTACATTTTCATTTTGTGTATTGCACACAGTGTCATACAATAACCTACTGCTGTTTTAAAAGGGAAGTTAGAGCATAGTCTCTGCCCGAATTATGACCTTATGATATGTGAGCATTGACAAAAGCCACTCCAGTACTACACAAGATTGTTGTAAGCACTGTGATATGGATTCACTGTTTGTAGTTGAGAAAATGAGTTTCCACTGGTTAATATTAAACTGGAAATGATTATGTGTTGTCAGATGTCTTATTATTTAACATCAGGTCATCCAGTTGAGGAGTGTACCATCTGCAGTCTCAGAAGAGATCCCGACCTTCTAGATAATGTAGCTGCAATGCATCATTTGTTTACCTTTTTGGCCAACCTGGAAACAAGAGAGCATTCCTAGAGTATGACATTCTTACTAACTTACTAAATAAAAAGAGAAACACAATTGCACCTTTTGGCACAGACTGGCTGATCATCACCACTCCCACACACAGAGAGCCAAAACATAGCACAGAGTCTCATGCTGCTGGAAAGCACCCCCACCTGAAACCACCACTTGGCAATGCAGGTACTTAAACCCCTTTAAGCATCTAGTGTCACGCGGGACACTTCTTTCACTATGGATGACGAAGGTATCATCTCTGAAAAAGACATCTGGCCAACTGTCATGGAAGTTACGGTCTGTGATTACCGGCTTACCCCAGAGGATCTGAACAAAAAAGGTAAGTGTGATTTTAATAATGATGCCATTCATTATCATCTATATGTTAGGATCCCAGGCCACAATTTGACCATGTTAGCTTTGGGTTAATTGTGGAATGATCCCATTGGCTTTTAAAGGAGCAGTACTGATATGCTGTATTTAATAGTTTAATATTGAAGCAAAGGGGATGCCCGGGAATAAAGGGGCATCCCCTATATCCTGTCCACCCTCACACTAAGGCTGGGACCAAATCAAAACTTTGACAACTTGCTAATCGCACTTAATAAAACTGTATTTTATAAAGTTAAATTTTTTTATAAGTATCTTATTTCTTCTACTCATAAAAAGAAAACTCTGACAACCGCACGGAGGATGGCGTCCCAGCTGTTCTCCCATTTTGCGGCTGCAGCTGGTATTTCCTGCTTCTGGGGTCTTCCCCGGGGTGCCTGGTCCTGGTTCGCTCGGGCAGCCAACTCCTCTCCCTGGTATTGGGTGGGGCAGATGGCCACTGTGTGCCCGAATTCACCACAACCAAGGCACCACTCGTCTACTCCACTCGTAGACCTGGCCGACGTCCCTTGGTGGCTGCTGTTGCTGTTGCTGCTGCTGCTGTTGGTGCTGCAGGTGTCGCTGCTGCTGTTTCCTGCAGCTTTTTCTTCCCATTTTTTTTCACTCCAAAAAGAAAAACAATAATCCAAAAAAATAATAATTTAAGGCACCTGCAGTACCTTTTCTGGTCTCCGAATGGAAGCGTGGGTTAAAATCCCACACTGACACCACGTGTGACAGGATGGCTTAGTGGTGACGTCAGGCCAAAAGCAGGAACAAGACAAAGGCAGTACTGCAGGTGCAAAGGCACTTGCGCTGTTTTATTTTAACACAAAAATAAAAGATTTAACAAAAACACTTGCTAAAAGATCAAAATAAAGAAGATAAACAAAAACAAGTCACAAACACAAAATAATACGATCAGCCTGGGCAGTAGCCTTCACTAATCCTACTTATTTTTATCTTTATTTTTACCCTCCTCTCTCACTCTCGCTCGCTCCTCGGAACACCCACCCAGAGCAGGGAGAACTGCTGGCTTTTATATTAGTGATCGAGGGATTAACTAGCTATCAATTATCTGATAATCCCTCGGCCACATTCTGTACGGGTTTTGTAATTACTACTGGCAGAGGACGAGCTGCCAACCTCGCCTCTGCCAGAACACATTTAAATAAAAATAACAACAAAACAAAAACGCACGGCTACGCTGTCATATATATACATAAATACAATAAATAAATCATAATACAAAGTAAATACAAAATAATCACAGGTCGGGGAGTACCCCGTTCCAAAATAAACAATACAAAATAATAACGTGGCGGACGGCACCTCGCTCGTCCTCCACATACAAAAACAAACAACTATACATAGGGGTGGAGGGTATCCCGTTCTAACTTAAACACAAAAACAAAACTAAACAGAGCTCCTAGCCCTGTCACACCTGATTACCAAATTATCTCATGGGGGTCAGCCTACTGCCTTTGAGCTGCCCCAAACACAGCCAAGAATGGCACAACTGGGACACCCCTCTAGTCAGCCCACCCTAGGTAGTTAAACTGGACCCTTAAAATCAGGGTTATAAATTGTAGGGCGGCAGTATTTAGATCCACCACTGCTTAGATCATCATGAATTGGGTTCAGTGAAAGCTGTAGAAGACGGGTTCTGGATTATTGAGTGATCCTTTGCATAAAAGAGAAAGAATGCTTATAATACCTCTGTCCCAACGATGTACATTATGCATGGAATGTGGCTTGTGATTTATACTTGGCAAACTCTCCTATTATATTTCTACTCTATTATTACTGTATATTGTATTTGATTGTTAAGAGCAATCAAGCAGGGCTGATTTCTGCTTTAAAAAATATGAGCCAGCGTATTCTCATTGCTTCTGGCTATATCACATTCACACTGCCGCACTAAAAGCCTGAGATAACCTAACTTTAAGGACTGTCAGATTGATATATGTGGTACAGTGAATCTGATGGTTTATGTGCTATGAAGTCTGATGTAACATATTTCCTGTTTTTAGACTATATCCCACCTCTGGCTATCAAGTTCAAGTGTTTATGCCATATGGCATGACATTTTTATACTACTTCCTTAAATTGGACCTTGTGGCTATCCTGTCTATATTTCCTCTAAGTAGTACAGTAATCCAACCCTATTGACTGTTAGACACACAGCTCACCCACCATAGCAACAGTGCTTAAAGTGGAGGGGGGTGGGGTCAAGGGGAGCTGAAACATTATTATAGGATAATTGAAAGTGTATGAAGGAACTACAGCAGTGAGGAGCATACGATTATATGCAACAACTGTACAGTTACATTGTCATTGTGTGGGATAATCTTAACAGCTGTTTTAATAAAGCAGGGTTCAAGTAACAGACCACCACCTAATCCTCCCACATGGGCCACCTCTGGAGCAGTGAAGTCCACTACCATATGTGAAGTCTTGAACATCAAAAAACACAAGAGTTGATTTTCTAAAGCTTTCTAATAGGAATGATCTAGTGGGTTAGGCACTGAGCCATCCCCCCCCCCCCCCCCCCCCCCTCCCTCCGACCTTTAGCTGTCTACTTTAATCACGGCAAACAATATGATAAACAATTTGAATTAGTAACCCCTTGTATGCAGCATACATTTCATTTAAGTTTACTTATTAAGTTATATAGAAATTTTAATCATGCAGAGAGTATAACAAAAAAAAATCTGAAAAGTATAAATCATCTCAAAGGATGTGTTCCAATTTACTATAAATCCTCTGACAAATAATACAAAGCACATGCTTTATATAACATGCAATTTGGAATTTTGGGGAAAAAAATACAGTGACCAAGCATAGCATAGCATCTGTATTGGGATTAGTTGCTACAGTGAGCATCAATATTAATCTTTTAATTTGTTGATGTATTTCCTGCTGTTGGGTCCAATGTGAAATCAGCTGCGTGCACGTTAATCAAAGCTGCTTCTGCATAAACTTAAAAGACAAAAAAAACAAAACAAAATAATCTCTGTTTTAGGCATTTATAGAATTTGAACTGTATAGTGCAGGATGCATACTGTAGGGTTAATGGGAAACAACTAACATATTCTGAAATGAAAACGGTGTAACGTGCAGTGTTGTGTAATACACTGCAACTGCAGACTCCCCTGTCAGTGAGATGAGATGAGGTTAAAAGTTCTAAAATCACAAATGCAGATGAGCCCGGCTGTTTTGCATTGCGGTTAAGATGCTTTGCGCCCAGCCTCCACTCTGTTACAATAGCATAAATAAACAATTTAATTTAAGGGTTGTTCCTTGTTGTTCCTGCAGGGAGAAGACGGGGGAATAGAAATAAGATTTATTCAAAAACAGTGTCATTCCAACACAGCACCTGTACTGTACTGGAAATTCCAAAATGGCAGAACCAAGGAAGATACCAAAGACATATATTGCTTGTAAAGCTGCTGCAGTAAAGTGGAGATTCACTTTCCACCAATCACAGTCCTCTGGGTCTGATTTCATGCCTTCTCTTTGTTTTACATGGTGTGTGATCTTTTGTTCAGATATAACATGTATGTCTTATAGCAAACATTTGAGGTTTACAGAACAGAACCTGATACTAAAGGGTATACACAAACCCCCTTTTAAACAGGTTGTCATCATCCTTATCTGTATTATTTTAGGCAGTAAGAAAATGTGCAATAGTTTAACCCCTAAATATACACTTTCATAAACCATCCTCAAACTGGTGCAAGCCTTATTACTGGCGACATATGGATAGCCTTGGTGTGATGTTAGTTTATTGTCACTGCCTGATACCAAGGTTTAATGGAAAACATCCAACACTGCCAAAGAATTTTAATCATTTTTGTGATAAAGTTATATGTTCAGCCTTGAAAAACTGAGAGATAATGTTTGGACTCATTATAATTCCCAGTGTGTTTAAACAGGCTGCACAGAATGCAAACAAAAGCAGATGAAATTTGAAAAGTATTATCAATATTGCTGATAGCGGATGCCCTTTGCAATCAGAACAAGCATATCTTCCACAGCAAATTTGTGGTTGAGCAGTTTATTCATTTCTATTAGCCTGTTGTATGTTTTTTTTTTTTTTTTTTTAATAATATATATGTGTGTGTGTGTGTGTGTGTGTGTGTGTGTGCGTATGCAGAATTTATAGAAAGGCCAAACGACAGTCATTAAATGTATTTGTCTTTATTTTTTAAATTCACTAACTGGTCTGTTTCAAGTAAGAGTTCATTTAAAAGACATCTGAAGAGGGCTGACTCACTGAAGAGCTATTCTTCATGTATGCCTGAAACAGTATATTAGCAACACTATGTTTTTTTAGTATAGTCGCAGTATACTAGACAAGTTACAGTACATTTTCTTTAGATTTGTTATAGCAGGCTGCTGGAGCAAAATAATTGTCATTTTCCAGCCAGTGGGCCTAAAGTCATACAACATAATGAAATAAAAAGTAGCAGACTCAAGGCATGCTAAATCAAATACTGGTAGATCTGAATTATTTAGTGTATATGGAGGCGGGGATGTTCAGATAAGAAAAAATAACAAGAGATTTTAAGTACAGTAAAATGAGAATTGGAAATGATTACAGAGTTATCAAACAAAATCAACAAAAATAGCAAATGGCTGTCATGCATCTCGCCAATAATGTAGCCCAAACCTGAAAATAATTTTACTGACAAAAAATAGCAAATGGCTGTCATGCATGATACACAGTGATACACAGGACAGCTATGGCCAAACGTTTTGCATCACCCTATAGAATGAACTCATTTTGCTTCATAAAGTCAAATGAAACCTGCTGAATAATGTTACGTTAACATATTGAATTGCATACTGCTTTGTAGTTTTCATATACTTAATGAAAAACTGACAAAAATTGAAAAATGTGACATTTTGAAATCTTACATGAAATACTTTACTTACTATTACGGCTTATATATATAAATAGAATAATAGATGGGCTTCAGTGAGTTACAGGAAAATAATTTCATCTAGGGTTTCTGTGACGTCATAAATTACAAGACCGAAGGTCAAGTCATTTATAAACTGTCACAGAAACCCGAGATGGAATTGTTTTCCTGTAACTCACTGAAGAGGCCCATCTGTTATTTTTTATAATACATGGATACCCTTGTGATGCTAATATTAAAGAAGACGAGATTCAGCAGTACAGTTGGGTTTTTACGTAGTGTTTGTGTGCTGTACAGACGTTCTATGTCGTTATCCGTTAGTGTTTCAGCTTTATTTGCAGCAGTGTGGAGTAGTGGTTAGGGCTCTGGACTCTTGACCGGAGGGTCGTGGGTTCAAATCCCAGTGGGGACACTGCTGCTGTACCCTTGAGCAAGGTACTTTACATAGATTGCTCCAGTAAAAACCCAACTGTATAAATGGGTAATTGTATGTAAAAATAATGTGATATCTTGTAACAATTGTAAGTCGCCCTGGATAAGGGCGTCTGCTAAGAAATAAATAATAATAATAATAATAATTTGGATGATTGCCTTTACCTTGTTTTAATTTCCCATTCCTCTCCAGTTTCCCTGAGATACGAATGTACCAGCTTTACATTTTTTTTTTTTTGTTTACGTATTCTCATTTTGTTGATCATTAATGAACATTTCTGTACCGTGGGTGTTGCTGAGTGATTGAAAACGAGAAATGTTCTTTGAATTGAACGTGATGGTCTTGAGGAGTCCAATGAGTCAAAGTTCAAGTATATTTTCCTCTAGAGGAATTATCACTTTTTGACGTCACTACTGTGGTATTATGCCTTTTTTACGAATGGCCCAGGATGCAAATATAGCCTTCATCCATGTATTATATATACTGTGTGTATATATATATATATATATATATATATATATATATATATATATATATATATATATACATTTTGTCTCAATCCTAAAATTCTAGGTGATGCAAAACCTTTGGACATAGCTGTATATTCCACTATTTTTATATCTTTTCAGTTTTTTAAAATAAAATATTGTTATATCCCCTTCGGTCACAATTTTTTTAATTCAATATTTAGAAATTTTGTAACAGTTTGTGTTGACTCTGTGGAGTTTGAGAAGTTGTCCTGCCAAAACTTGGAAAAAAAACATATATGCATTATAAAATAGATACATAGATAGGAAACTTAACATTAGGGTTAGACAGTTAAGGAATGTGGATAAAACCTGATGTTTTTACTGACATTTATTCCCATTTAACGTTGTTTCATTTACAGTCTCTTAATGGGGGGTTTTACATAGCATGCACTGCCGCAAGGTGGTAAAACATTCGTATTGCCACAAGGATCATGAAGAAAAGACCCATAAATCACCACAAAACCCCTTAGATCATATGCAACGTTAATGTATGATAATGATCACTATTTAGTGGTGAGTAATTTATATAAACAAGTGAAATATACTCTTCCTGAACAACAAAAACGTAATTAAATCAAAATACATTAGGGAAAACTGTTGACCCTTTCATAAGGTTTAGATTTATAGCAGAATGTTAAAAAAATGGTTCCTTTGTAATTATAATTTACACTGAAGGTGGGTTAACTAAGTACTCCAAATCTTAAGGATAGGTTCAAAGGTACCCATTGCTTTAAATGTGCTAAAAGCTCTGACCTAATGGAGACACAGTTTTATTGTCACAAGGCAATTTGCTGCTATCGGCAGTGAGCTGCCTTGCTACCATGATATAGTGCAGCCACTGCGTAGTCAAGGCTGAAATATACTATCTACAAGTGACAGCGTCTCCCGCTGAGGCTAAGATAGTAAAAAGCACTAATTTACATTACAGCATTTTCATATCTACGTGTTCTGGAGATGTAAAAAAAAAAAAAACTCAGTTATTTTACACCTGTTGAGTTGGAAAAGGAGCAAAACGCTAATGCAAAAAAAAAGGACTATTACTGTCAGGGGAGTGCTGGTTCACATCCTGTTTGTGCAACGTAGCTTCTGGGTGTAAAGAAGTAATTGACTTGGTCGTGGGATCGGAGGACGCCCACTGACCTTCAGTTCTCCTGAGCTGTTGTGTGGAATGTTGGGGAACTCTTTTGAAGAATATAGGGATTATTAGGTATCATGATGAATACAGGTATTATTTCCCATTCAGATTAATTAACTGAAATACTCGAGTCATCAATTCCGTTACCCTTTACGATGATAATAGCACATTGCTGAAAATCAGAAAATGAGATGTTGCATATCGATGGATCTATCCTTAAAATCTTCATTTTAACTGAGACAACACATTGCTAAAAATCACAAAATGAGATGTTGCATATTGATGGATCTATCCTATTAAATCTTCATTTTAACAGAGACAAGCAGGGTGGCTGTAAGTATTCGTTAGTTGTTTATCGAGGTTAGAGACCCGTGCTAAAGAATGGAACTTTTGCATTCATTTATTCACAGAATAGCACAAATTACTTTCCTATTCTTGCATAGAGACCAACAACAATAGCTACATTTACAATAATGCCACGGTAAGCAAGCAATTTGTGTTCCTATTACATTGGTTAAACTATGTTTTTTTGTGTCTTGTTTTTGTTTTTTTCAGCTGAAAAACAACTGAACTATGAACATATAATAGCTGTAAATTGTAACATCAGTTTTATTCCAGCTAATGGTAAGCCAATAACACTGCCAGCACATCTAAACCACATTGTGGTGGGTCTGATTAACTTTAATACCTTTTTTTTTTCAATTTAGTTAATTTTGAAATGTCACTAAACAAAATAATGAACCACACAGCTTGTGATAATTTGCTAGGTTGAGTAAAAAAAGAAAAAAAGTATTATGCTTTAAAGACATTCTGATAAGAGTCTCTGTAAATCGCCTTGGATAAAGTCATCTGCTGAATAAACAAATACTAATAAAGAATATAAAAAACGTATATCCTTGAAAATAAATATATATTTTATCCCAATGTGTTAAAACTAGCCTGCAACATTCCCAAGCCTCCTTTCCATCAAATCCCTGTCTTATCGGAGAGATTGACAGAAAAGGGTGCCCTTATACCCTATTCATGCCACTTAAATAATGCACGATCATGAATGAAGTCAAGATACATCACATGGTTTGAACGTGTGCTGACGGTGCATTATTTAGGTTAGAAACAATGAAAACCTGTCCATCATGAACTCATATCACATAGGGCCCAAGTAGCCACCATAACAAAATTACGTTTGATCCCAGCCGACCTATACTGGATTTCAACCAATGACCAAGAAATGGAATGCTTCATTGAGCATTGCAAGTCCACTATGCTACTTCCACCCCTTTAACAAGCAGTTTCATAAGAGCAATAAGGTACTACAAGGAGTGTGTCATGCTGGAATAATTGCACACAGGGGTTCTGCTTTTAGCCTCTGGTCTCTGGTCGCCTCAGGTGTGCAATAATGTCAGTGCAGTTCACACCTTCATTCTTTGCTGCTTCAGTGGTTTGTAGAAATAAACATTCTTTGATAGTGCAGATCAGTAGCCAAGAGCTGAGGCCTTGGGGCCTGCAGGCCAGATTTTATTGACAATTAGTGTAGGGCAAAAAAGTGTTTAATTAGTTTGAATGCCATTGTTAGCAACAATTCTATAGGAACAGGAATTGATGAAGAAAGAACAAACAGTATCTAAATATAGCATTGGATTTAGCTTTCCTAAGTAAAGTTTTGTTTGTCTCTGCTGGACAAAGCACCCATACTGGAAATGGTTTTCTCCACAATTAATGTCACACACCTGCTATATTTGATCAAGTCTGCTGAGCTGTGCACAGGTGTGAAACATTAATCCTGGGGGTGTTTGTACTTAAGATTCTCCCACAATCAACAAAAAATAAACCACTGCTGTTTGTTCAAAGTGATCTGTGCGCAAAACTATGCAAACGAATGTGCTCAATGCTAATCAATCCTTCACCTTCTGCCGATCCAAAAGAGGGCAATTGCATTAAAAATGGAAGCAAAGTGAGGTGAAAAGCTGGAGCTCAATTTTGGGTTGTGCACTGCACCAATTCTAGTAAATGTGACCAAAGATGCAAGATTTTTGTTTGGGTTACATGGATAAATAATGTCCCAAAATATCTCCAAATTGGATATCTTGAAACATATGAGAAATATGCTGATCCGCAAATGTGTATAATTCGAAAGACAAGCATACTTGCAAGACTAGAAGGGTTAAACTGTACGACGGCAGGTTTTTAATTTTTTTTAATAATCCAAGTTTTGAACCAGATGTCTTTCCCCTGGAGTATTGAGCTGAAGATATAAATAAGAAATACATCACAGTGTTTGTTCTCTAACTGAAGTGGCTCGGGTGAAATTCTGTTTCAAATGACGCACAACAAACTACAACCTGTATTATGACTTTTTAAGCCCTTTTTGTGCACATCTGCAATGTTAGAAATGCTAATATAATAATATGCTGATTAATAATTAAACAATTATGGTCATGAATCAATAACTTCAGCACATTTTTTCATTAGTGATTTGCACTAAATAAACAAGGCATGTGAATTACCAAGTCTAATTTACAGAGGAAATTATTCATATTTTATCTGTAAAATGTGCGAATCATTAATAATGCCCTTTTAAAAAGTCACCATTTAACAATTAGCGCTGTAACACATTTTGTTAATTTTTTTAAAATAAATGAATAAACTGCTATCAACTTTGACCCAGGCATACATTAATAATTTCCACATCAGCTGTTGATTTAAGCCTTGTTTTGTTTCCTAACTGCAGTGCTCTTTTGAAAAGGTTAAACTCACTCTGTGATACAGCGTTTCCTTACACCTGTCGTTTGTATCGAACCTGGTGCAATGACAGCTTTGCCTGAAGCAGATACCTATCATTCCTCAGCCTTCACCTGGCGATTACTCCAACGATTGTACTGGGGTATTGAGATTTCTCAGGAGAGTTAATTAATTGCTAACTAACAAATCAGTTAATATCTACTGCTACCAAGCATTCAAACCTTAAATTCCTATAGACCTTACACGGTAACACTTTACAATAAGTGTCTCTAATTGTGTGTGTGTGTGGGGTGGGAGGGGTCATCTTGTGAAGCTAGCAGTGTAGATAATGATGCAGCAAACTTATATGTCACAAAGAATTATGGAAAGTAGCAGATCCTAGATAGTTTTACACACCAAGCATTGAGAGATTTACGTAATCTCATTACGGGCATTCATTAAAATACAATGTTAAAGCAACTGGGCGAATCACACAGTTCCAAATGATGCCATGTTGCTAAGCAGATGCAGAGCTTGATCTAAGGAAAGTCATTTTTTAACAATATAAACACTTTTCAAATGCTTAAAAAATACAGCCAATCATTTTTTGTGGGGTTAACTTTTGATCTAAATTACTGCGGCTCAACATTTCCGTGAGGGGTCTTTAAATGCCTCAACTGTGAGATGTGTTAAAGACAAATGCTAAAAACCTGTTTGGAACACTAATACTAATAAAACAAAGTTTATCATGGGAAAAACTGATAAATGAATAGTAAAAAAGTAAAATGAATATTCAAGGTTTTTAACATTATGTTATGGATCACAGGGATTTAACTGAGCTTTTTAAACACATCTTACCAGTTTGCAGAGCTGGGCATTTGAATTATTACAGAAAGTTTTGATAAGCATGTGTCACTGCCCATGAACTAAACATATAGACCTATAAAAATAAGGAAAATACAGTCAGACCATGTGTATGTCTAGTGACCACTCTGATGAATGCCCATATACAGGGTGGGGCAAAAGTGTTGCTCCATAGGGAAAATCATTCAAATAAACATCCTGGCTGTTGCAGAGGCCCCACAAAGGGATGTATTTTGAAGCAAATGTGAAGGAAACAGCATATTTTCTAAGAGGAATAGAATCATGATATTGTTATAAAACCAGCAAGAAAGCAATCAGGACCTTTGTTTATGTCTGCAGTTACAACTGACCGTTGTTTCATTCCTCACAGAATAAAGTTTGCACTTCGAAACTGGGCCCTTGTAATTAGGACAGCCCTACCCTTATCACAGCTTTTAAAAAGTAACGAAAACTACGATGACTGCAATTATCTGAAAATATATCTGAAAAGCTATGTTTATCACAGTTGTTGCTTATTTTGTAGTTTTTAAAACAGATTTAAGGATAGTGGCTGGGGACATAATGGCGATGGTGAGAAAGAGTGGTAAGGGTATAGAATGGGTTATCTAGCCAAGTTGTTGAGGCTGAATCATTGGGATCCTCTAATACCAACTTGACAAAGTTTTGAGATGAACTGGGAACTGAAAGAGTTGCAAATGCTTGTTTGTAAATTACGTTCTTAGGTCCTCAATCAAAATTGTTATCTTATGGTAAGTGTCTTGCATAAAAAACAGCTGCCTAACAACTGTTGAGAATCTGAACACAACAGCTAGAACACACCTTAGAATGGTGCGGTAGTTGAATATCTGGCATTATATATATATATATATATATATATATATATATATATATATATACTTTCAATGTTCAATGGTCTGTTTAAAAAGACTTATCTCTAAAGACTACTTTTAGACAGTTCCCTGAGCAGTCATGAGAAGTAGGTGTGACTGTACAGGGTTGCACGTAGTCAATGATTGACAGTGTGGGTGTTCTTGAAGAAAAAAGAAACACTCGCCCATACAGTTTCCTAGTCAAGGGCAGCACCTGATAAAAAACATTATATAAATTATAATGCACACCAGGAAACAGACTGGCACATATTGAAATGCATATTTACATGTGTGGAGCTAAAGCCAGACACAGGGGTGTGATACACAAATATTATATTTTCTAAAAGGAGTGGGTCTTCAGTGGGATATTAATGAGGGGAATACAAAGGGATGTAGGCACAAACTCATAAAGCAAAACAGGAATACAATTCTTAATGTTTATGTTAATTAGGTATAGCGGAACAACAGCATAATGATTAAGCAATAGCTTTGGCCTCCAGTATCACATTAAAGGGGAGCTGAGGCTAAAGGCTACAGTAGTCAGTATCAGGTGGTAAAGTCAATCTCCTATCTTATAAACCATTACAACAATTGTGTTATGTTAATTTTAGTAGGTTATTAGTAAAATAAATACATAAATAAATAAATACATTGTTATTCATTAGTAGCCTGGATATACCTGGAGTAACACAGCACATAGCTACTTACCCATCACAGTGGGAAATTCTGAGTGGCTATTGTCTAAAATATAATTATATTTGTAGTATAACAAAGCTTCAGGCCCCTATTTGCAAATCGATTTCCAATAAAGAGCGCTACAAGGAAAAGTGTTGACATACAAAATTATAAAAATATACCAACAGTGTTAATAAGCTATAATCACTCACCTAATTTAATCTGGTTGCCATGGAGAACAAATACCACTTGAGGCCTGAGAGGGTATAACAAATAAAATAGATGTGCCCACAAAAAAATGGCAGCTATCCTTCCCTGGGTGACATTTAGTCCTGCGCTATCTCTACCTAATTTGTGTCAGCCTGCTGAAGTTAGTATCGTGTAGTTTGTGACAGCAGAAATTGTAAACGAATTGGCCTAATTGCAGGGAATGATTGATGCGAGTGGAAACCACATTAAGAACACAAAATGCACTTCCTGTTGGCACACATTTGATTCTTATAATGAATTAATTCTCCGAAGACACAGTTTACTGGTTCAAGGGTTTTGTAATTGAGGGCGTGTTTCATAAATAGGAACTGCAAGAGGGTTACACTTTCATAAAACAATTGGTGAATTCATTTTGATCAAATGGGGAATATGTTTTGAATAATGCCTTAACAGTGATAAGTAATGAATGCAAATGTATGCATATCACACTACAGGTACAAGTATAATTTATGAAATAAATGGGGAGAATCTTCACAACATCTGTACCAGCTCTGACTAATGGTCTTGCAATCAGCTTCATTTTTTGTGCATTTTCTGAATACAAAGATATCATTTAATAACAAGTGTTTGGGGGGGGGGCAGGTATTACTATCAATGTGCGGACAAAATTTGAGAAAATGTCCCCACAAAGATAGTAACTCCTGAAAAAACGACATTGTGGGGATGTCCCCACTTTGTAAAAAATCTTTTTAAGAACTAAATATGCCTTCAAAAAATAAATATTTAGTTTGTTGTCAGCTTTCACCCAGTGTGGAGTTTTGTCAAATATAGTGAGAGTCAATGAGATGTCCCCACAAATACAGTGCAAACGTGTGTGTGTGTGTGTGTGTGTGTGTGTGTGTGTATTGGGTGTTGTGTAAAAAAAAAAGCTTTAATATTATCTAATATTATTTATCTTTTTTCCAGATTTAGCTGAAATCTTCTATTTTTTCCCAGTTTTAACTTAAATCTTGTATTTTTTCCCCAGATTTACAACATTTAGCTAAATATTTAACTAAATCTTAAATCTCTGCATTGTAAAGTTTTAACATTACTTCCCTTGATTTAAATTAAACACTTTTCACAATATATCCGAGCATCTTGTTGGCCTTTTTTATAGCTTCCCCACATTGTCTAGATGAAGACATTTCTGAGTCAACATAAACTCCTAGGTCTTTTTCATAGATTCCTTCTTCATTTTCAGTATCTCCCATATGATATTTATAATGCACTTTTTTATTGCCGGCATGCAGTACCTTACACTTTTCTCTATTAAATGTCATTTGCCATGTGTCTGCCGAGTTCTGAATGCTGTCTAGATCATTTTGAATTTTTGTGTCATCTGCAAATTTAGCAAGTTTGCTTACTATACCAGAATCTAAACCATTAATGTAGATTAGGAATAGCAAAGGACCTAATACTGATCCTTGTGGTACACCACTGGTTACCTCGCTCCATTTTGAGGTTTCTACCCTAATCAGTATTTTCTGTTTTCTACATGTTAACCGCTCCCTAATCCATGTGCATGCATTTCCTTGAATCCCTACTGCGTTCAGTTTGAGAATTAATCTTTTATGCAGGACTTTGTCATACGCTTACTGGGAATCTGATAACGCTTTATTTCGGACATTTACCGGTAAATCTCAAGGATAATCAAGTGCCTTTGGCTAATAACCAAATGTCTGGCTTTAGCGCATTGTAACGCCAAGTGCCACAAGAGTCAACTATGCTGCAGTAAGTAAGTACATATATCTATTTAGTGCCTATCATGTTTTGCGTCATAACCAAAGTGTGATTTTCTGATGAAAAAACGAAGGTCGAAAATGATTTAATTTGCATTTAACAGAATGTTATTTTTCATCAAACTACTATGTATGCCTATGTGATCCACTTATGGTTGTTCTACATAAGAGGATCACAATATTGTTCAGTACCATGCTGAATTGCTCAATTGTGCATTACTGTAAACTCATTACAGATTATTTTGTTAATGAAAAATGTGTCTGAGAAATACATATATTGTTTGACATCAATGTTTCTTGTTAATGGAAAATGTTTATGCAGAAATAAATGAAGATATACCTGCATTTACCAATGCACTTTGGTAAATCATATTAACCAGCAAATGTCCGAAAAGCTATTTATTTCTTCATAATTTCAGACATTTACCACTTTATTTGATAAATACTGTCTATATATATATATATATATATATATATATATATATATATATATATATATATATATATATATATATACAGAGAGAGAGAGAGAGAGAGAGAGAGAGAGAGAGATGCTTGCCATCATATATATATATATAACAATTAACCCTTATGATACTTCACTGTTTAATAATTTATTTCTGTTATCAATCACTATTCATAAATTCACAATTATATTGTGGCAGTCCAGTTTTTTTTTTGTTTTTGTTGTTGTTATTTTGCACATAACTGAAAATAATACGTATCCCTATAATCTTGAAGTTTAATTATTTCTGAGGTACTTTAAGCATAACACTAAGGGACTCAAACTAAAGAACTGTCATCCCTGTTTATGTTTAATGAGAAATGGTCAAAACTAGTGTAATCACAGCCACTCTGATATGCAGTATATAACTGATTTAATACTAGATTTCATGCCTGCTTTCATACTAATTTATTCTGCTTTTTATTTAGGTGTCGGAAACTCAGAAAATTATCAAAGAAATGTACCCAGGTCTGCAATTAAGCTCACAAACAGAACGAAGAAAGGAAATCTATTCATTTTCTTTTTGATTAAAATTACAGCTACACTCCCAGAGCTTTGGGGTTTTATATATTAAATAATGCATAATTTCATAATTATATAGAAAATATAGATTTTTTAAATAGGGTACTAGGCAAAATTGTAACTTTAATTAGATCACTGTGTAGAATATCTCTAGGGTATGATAAAGCAATGTTAAATATCCAACATTAAATGTAAAAATACATTTAAACAGATAATGAAACACAAATATAGAGGAAATTGACTGTATGTGCTATTTATTGAACACATTGTAATTGCTAACCATATAAAAACATGTCCTTTTTGTTTGTAAAAAGTGTTTTTCAAACATGTACTACTAAGTCAAAGGGTCTAATAGCATTGGTAAACATAATTTACACTCTCTGGAGACAACTGTCCAGAAAGAGAACTCCATGTTTTTAAAAGGTTTCAAGTCCTGACTTTTTCTTCTCACAAAGAGTTTTCTATGCACTAAAATACAGCTCATCTCTGCCCCAGCCTTAAACAGCTAGGACTATTAAATGTTCCCTGTTTGGATTTCTGAAACAAAAACAGTGTTGTCTCTCACACAATACATGTTTTGATTTTACTACACTGGAGGGGAGGTTTTCAATCCTCAGGAAATGATGTAAGAAAACAGGAAACTGGGAAAGGACAGTGAGTTCACAAAAAATGAAACACATTGAGGAAGAGAATGCACACATGAAATCTTAAAACTCGAGAGTTCTGCCAACATTTATCTTCAGAAACAACCTGTTTTTCCTTCATTAAAAATAAAAACAAAACTTCTACAGTCAAGCTACAATACATGAGCATGCAAAACTGATTGGTCTCGGTCTCTCTCTCTCTCTCTCTCTCTCTCGCTCTCTCTCTCTCTCTCTCTCTCTCGCTCTCTCTCTCTCTCTCTCTTTCTATATATATATATATATATATATATAAATACAGAGTGATTATAAAGTAAGTTTACCACATCAACGCACCATATCAAAATGATAAAAGCTTTCCCATTTAAAATAATAAACCATAGTACCACCCAGTGTATTAAAGTCATATGTACAAGCCATTATAACCAAAAAACCAAAAGCTCTTAAACCTTGACAGAAATACATGACGGGGTTATAAGACTCCTGCTTACTTTGTGTACAGCATTTGAAAAATACATTTAAAGAATAACTCACGCTGACTCATTGATTACACTCTTTTAATAGCTTACAAAAAACAGTTTGTTGCACTATCTTCAGATCATCATGTAAAACAAAATACAGAACAGAAAAGCAGTTACAAAAACTGGGTTAAACACTCTCCTTATTCTGACCTTAGTTTGATATTCACATAAAGAATCAAAAAGCTTTTAAACTCTCTTTACAGTATCTGCATAATGGACATCAGCTAATGAATAAACAAAACACTGCTAAGAACGTAACAGTTTAAAAGAAAAGATTATGCAGAGTCTTTTAAACCAGACTAAGAAATAATTAAAAGTGTTCTAAAGACACAAAACTGTCAGGCTAACAATGCCTCCAGCCTTTTAACAATTACAGAGACTCGTTTAAAATGAAACAAATAGTTACGTGTTTATATCAAACCTCAATTATAATTCTCAGTGTAGATTGCCATATCCCTTTGATATATATAGTATATGTAAATGGTAGCTTCTGTAGTCAAATATATCAATGTAACCTGACAGCTGAATTATAAGCGGAGAAAAATGCATCAGTCTTTTGTTTTAAACTAAGAATGGAGCATTTTTAAAACCCACAATAGCTTTAATCAAATTCTCAAGGTTGTACAATTTTGCATTGTATTGGTTTAATAGTTTCTGGTCTGTTGTTGACGGTAATGACACATTCCTATGTAAATATAATGTGCTGCTGAAAAGCCATCAAAACATTTTAAGGTCCAATGAATGCAGTTTCATTTCGATTTTTTAATAAAGTGATCTCTTTTTATTTAGCAATCTTTGCTGCACTTACTAAAATAATAAAGCTTTGGCTTTGATAAATGAAAAGTTTAAGTGTGGAGAGATGCAAAGCAGCAACTGCAAGGGAGATGGGAAAATGGTCCAGCTACTCTTTGTCTTGAAAATAGGAGCTGCTATTCAGAATCCAATGTGATCATTCAGCCTTCAAAGGGGAAACAAAAACAGAAATATTTATATTATTACTTATTTGACACAGGTTTTGCTCAGCAATATTTTGTACCCTGTTTACAGTAACGTTAAGACTTGAAGACTTGTTTGAGAATTATCTGGAGTAGTTATGTAGCTAGGACAGAGTTACAGTAGCCAGGACAATGGGGCTAACCTCTCTGCTCTTCTTTGGAAGAGGAATCCAGTCTCCATGGAATCTGTAATATCCACAGCGCAGGCAGGTGCTTAGCTTACTGTTTCAAGGACTGAGCCTCCATCAGCGTACTCCTAGCACCATACTGCTACATTTGTTGATCTTTGGCCCACGAGAAAAGAGAGACCTCTTAATGAGGCACCAACACCATTCCATTGATTTTAAATCATTTTTTTATGTAACACACATACAAAAACACAGCAGTGGAATTATATATGCATGTACATGTACATAAAGCCTGTTACTCTAATCAACTTCCTGTATTTGTTAGTATTTTTTTTAAAACATACAATAAATAAATAAATAAATACATGTCCAATACTTTTCTCCCCCACATTGCCAGTGAGATCATTAATTTCATTAAGAAACTGTAAATGTTATTCAAAACTATTCCCCATTTTTTTTATGATCCTCCTAGAAAGATCATACTCCATATAACAATAACACTTTTATTACCCTGTATCTGTTGAAAAACAATAGAATGCATATATTTTAAAAAAGCGAAACTGAAACTCAGGCTATCCAGAGAGATTAGCATATTATTGTTAGCAAACCGGTATAAGAGGTTCATACTATGATCAGAACCACTTAGAGCAAAACACTGTTCTCTATCTTTGAGTGGAAAAGGTAGAGAAGCACACTCATTTCAAACCTTGTACTTAACAGGAAACACTGAGGTATATAGTGTTGACATACACAGTTTACTGGTTACTGTCTTTAAAAATATTTTTGATTTGCTTTGAAATTCCTACATTCTTCAGTTTTTGTGCATAATGCAAAGTATAAAGATAAACACTGTGGACTCGATTTACAATGGTTTTCAAGCGGAACACTTAATCCTTCCTATTCTGTGTTTGGCTTGGAAACCTGGATTTACAAATACAGTAGCTAGCTTGGTATGGGAGATAGATAGACTGCCTGCAACCCCACAGAATCACTCACAAGTATTTCAAAGTGAGATGAAAGTGCTTCCCCCAATAAACACTAATATTGGCTAAGACAGCACTGATTAGTTGTAGAATTTCTCAATGAACAAACCCTCCATTTGAAATTAGATTGATTAGCCCTGTACAGAAACTACAGTATACATACAGTAAATACACATACTGGTACTCATAGTCAATGCATTGCTTTGACTGCTGGAATTGCTCTGTGAGTATGTATGTTCTGTTATTTTATAGTTTTTGATAAGAGTTGAATCTAATTGACATTAACTCTTTTCATGACACCAATCCTGTGATTACGTCCAGCGGCATTATTATTGTATTTGAAGACAAACATACAATGTGATAGTGAAAATGAAAATGAAAAAAAGAAACAAGCACACATATCTTCACTTTAATTATGTGTGCATATATATATATATATATATATATATATATATATATATATATATATATATATATATACAGTGCCTTGCGAAAGTATTCGGCCCCCTTGAACTTTGCGACCTTTTGCCACATTTCAGGCTTCAAACATAAAGATATGAAACTGTAATTTTTTGTGAAGAATCAACAACAAGTGGGACACAATCATGAAGTGGAACGAAATTTATTGGATATTTCAAACTTTTTTAACAAATAAAAAACTGAAAAATTGGGCGTGCAAAATTATTCAGCCCCTTTACTTTCAGTGCAGCAAACTCTCTCCAGAAGTTCAGTGAGGATCTCTGAATGATCCAATGTTGACCTAAATGACTAATGATGATAAATAGAATCCACCTGTGTGTAATCAAGTCTCCGTATAAATGCACCTGCACTGTGATAGTCTCAGAGGTCCGTTTAAAGCGCAGAGAGCATCATGAAGAACAAGGAACACACCAGGCAGGTCCGAGATACTGTTGTGGAGAAGTTTAAAGCCGGATTTGGATACAAAAAGATTTCCCAAGCTTTAAACATCCCAAGGAGCACTGTGCAAGCGATAATATTGAAATGGAAGGAGTATCAGACCACTGCAAATCTACCAAGACCTGGCCGTCCCTCTAAACTTTCAGCTCATACAAGGAGAAGACTGATCAGAGATGCAGCCAAGAGGCCCATGATCACTCTGGATGAACTGCAGAGATCTACAGCTGAGGTGGGAGACTCTGTCCATAGGACAACAATCAGTCGTATACTGCACAAATCTGGCCTTTATGGAAGAGTGGCAAGAAGAAAGCCATTTCTTAAAGATATCCATAAAAAGTGTCGTTTACAGTTTGCCACAAGCCACCTGGGAGACACACCAAACATGTGGAAGAAGGTGCTCTGGTCAGATGAAACCAAAATCGAACTTTTTGGCAACAATGCAAAACGTTATGTTTGGCGTAAAAGCAACACAGCTCATCACCCTGAACACACCATCCCCACTGTCAAACATGGTGGTGGCAGCATCATGGTTTGGGCCTGCTTTTCTTCAGCAGGGACAGGGAAGATGGTTAAAATTGATGGGAAGATGGATGGAGCCAAATACAGGACCATTCTGGAAGAAAACCTGATGGAGTCTGCAAAAGACCTGAGACTGGGACGGAGATTTGTCTTCCAACAAGACAATGATCCAAAACATAAAGCAAAATCTACAATGGAATGGTTCACAAATAAATATATCCAGGTGTTAGAATGGCCAAGTCAAAGTCCAGACCTGAATCCAATCGAGAATCTGTGGAAAGAACTGAAAACTGCTGTTCACAAATGCTCTCCATCCAACCTCACTGAGCTCGAGCTGTTTTGCAAGGAGGAATGGGCAAAAATTTCAGTCTCTCGATGTGCAAAACTGATAGAGACATACCCCAAGCGACTTACAGCTGTAATCGCAGCAAAAGGTGGCGCTACAAAGTATTAACTTAAGGGGGCTGAATAATTTTGCACGCCCAATTTTTCAGTTTTTTATTTGTTAAAAAAGTTTGAAATATCCAATAAATTTCGTTCCACGTCATGATTGTGTCCCACTTGTTGTTGATTCTTCACAAAAAATTACAGTTTCATATCTTTATGTTTGAAGCCTGAAATGTGGCAAAAGGTCGCAAAGTTCAAGGGGGCCGAATACTTTCGCAAGGCACTGTATATAGATAGATAGATAGATAGATAGATAGATAGATAGATAGATAGATAGATAGATAGATACAGTATATATATATGGAATGTCAAACAGGGATGCAACCTTTCCTTTTAAAGTATTAATGTAGGAGGTATCCATTTAACTGAACTGTACCATATTGCACTCTTTTGAAAAAGTCCCTGGAGACACTTTGTGCATTGGAAAGCTCTCAGTTCCACTTCCACTTCACTGTCTCAGACACACTCACTGTGTGATATGGCTCTTGTTTCTGCCTATCTTCTGAATGGTACTTCCACCTGCCTCGGTCACAAATCTCCCTGCAATGAATGGCTACCTTTCCACTTATAATGGTTTTCTAAACAGAGATTGGACAACTATGATTACTGCTCAGACTTCCAACAAGTGGGTGGTCATAACTACATTGAAAAGTGCAGATATAATTTAAGCCAAGCCCCAATCAGTGGATGCATTCTGTCATGGTAGCCCAGTGGATTTGTTTGCCTAAGCTACTGCAAGCCAGTCATCTGGATTGTATTTTTTGTCCTTAGGCCTTGTCTGAACCAACCAGTGTTGCAGCGTGGATTGCTTGACTTAAAGAAAGGCTCTGGAGTGGGACAAGATGAACAGATACATTACCTCATAATAGACTTGACTGTAACACAGGTTCTTAGGGTCTGTGGTATGGACTTCAAACCTCTGCAACATCAGAGTTGGAGAGAGGACTGAATTGGCCTCTTTGAAGCCTTTCTTTGAAATAAACAAGGCAATCCCTTGGCCCAAGGATCATATTCTATTTATGTTCCCTTTGCCAATGATAGGGGCAATGCTGGCCAAATTTACAAAAGAAGATCCACACAGGAAAACCTGGCTAATCCCAGATTGAAAGTTCATGCATGGCTTTGTTGTATAAAACTCTGATATATTTTCCCAGAAAATTGGATGTTTTGGTGAAGGAAGCCACCCTTGCAGATCGACTGTCTGTTTTCATGTATCCTTTTCAAAAGGCTGGAGTTTTCTGTTATCAAAAGTGTTAAAATGACTCCTGGGAACAAGGGAATTGTGCTGATATACTATGAAAGAATCTGAGCATTTATCTTGTGAATCAACCGACACTGCTTGACCTGTAACCTGTTTTTACTAACCCAATCTTGCTTTCATTCTCTCATGTTTTTTAAGGATTGGGAAGTCATCTCAGAAATTAAATTCTAATTCCTCCTATTCTTAGAAATATGATTTTTGTGTAACACCAAGTATTTAATTGATATGCAATTAACCATTTGGTCACATGTTAATAGAAAGTCAATATATATATATATATATAGATAGATAGATAGATAGATAGATAGATAGATAGATAGATATATTGGGGATGCTTGTGTGTAATCACCATTGGAGTACCAATGCAATTTTGTGCTCATGTATGTTTAATATGTTTATTAAGACTTATATTGGTTAACTTTTGGAAATACACTGATATTTTGTCATTTACGTTATATTTCCCCATTGTACATTTTTTGACTGATTATTAACATTTAACTGAACTTCAATAAATATATGATTGCATATCAATTAAATAGATGGTGCCACACATAATAAACCATTACCATTTTTTAAGTTCTTATTATAGGAATTAGACCTTCAACAATACAATTCCCTCTCATGATCGAGTATATGGTGTATAATCAAGGTCTCACATGGTTCAACTCTGCCAAATGTCATGAGATCCAAACTCATGGTGTATAGCTTGTGGGTTTATAATAATCACACTGATCTATGTACAACAGAACTTCAGTGTCATATTTCTGCCCAAGTATAGTGTTTGTCAGATAATTGCTACCCTTCTGGACTTTAACAGGCCAAGCTTTTCTGCTAAGTTAATATTTCAGGACTTCAAAAAGACACTTTGAGATCATAATGTTGCTGTAGATCACTAAACACATTAACAAACATCACAGCAATTGTAATGAAAAATAATGTAAAGAAATTTGCATCAGATTTTACGTGGGTTGTTGTTGAAGGCATAATGACATTTTCCATCTTACTGCTCACTGCACCTTGTTTGGCAATTTAGATGCTCTGTATTGTAAAGTACTTGAAATGCATCATTATGTTTAAAGCAGCACAACACATAACTTTATCAGTTGATTGTTGTCCTTCTTTCATCAATTAGACTACCATCCTGATCTCTGTTAAGAAAGTACGTGATGTTGACATTCAAGCTTTGATCTCCATTTCAGCCTAATACGGAGAGAATCTTCTTGGTATCTTGAAAATGAGTAAAAGGACCAGAATTAAGGACTCTCTTCAAGTTATCCCGGACTGTTCGAGCTCACAAGCATTATGAATGTGATACAGCTACAATGTTGCTATCACTCTTGCAATGAAAAGGAGATGCTTCCAAGCACTGCCTTTTTTTTTTAGGAATCACAGAAAGTTCCCATTTGTTTTATAGCCATCTTTCATAGAGAACAAAACATATGAAGCCTACAATATACACTAACTACCAACATATCATTGGAATGCCCCATCTCCACAGAAGGAGATACTTGAATTGCACAGGCATGTGTATCCTATCGAATAAGGTGACTTGCAGGTGTTAGAAGACCCCCTCTTTGCAGCATGCCTTGGATCAGACCCCATGAATCTTCTTTTCTGTGTGCCAGATGGACACCCTCATTCGCTGTACTCTCACACTGCTAAGACCTAGGCTTTTTTTCACAAAAGAAAAGCGCTTTGGCTGAAAGAAAACCACAGCTGAATTTTCTGTTGCCACTTCTTTTTGCCAAGTTGATTTTAGCAATTCAAAGGACGGGTGCATGGAAATACTGTTTCAGCAGCCTGGTAGATATGCTTTTGATGCAAGTTTGAATTGGCAGATTTGTGTCCCTCTAATATTCCTCCAATCAGTGAGGAATCTTGATAAAACTCCCCCCCCCCCCAAAAAAAATAAATAAATAAATTGAGCGCCAAGTCGCATTTGAGCAGGGCTGTACATATTTGATATGCAAGTTGCGGGATGTTGGTAGTTGTTCACATGTAATTACATATGCATGAGCAAATGATTACCTATTCATTTCAGATGAAGTAACATCATGATATATTCTGGCACCCGGTCAGAAAGTCTGTGACCCCCTAACCAGTGCTTTGGATTAAGAGACACCAATACAATTAAATATAATGGGTTTCCATTTTTTCTTTTTTTTCAGGACAGACATTTAGCAGTTATAATTGGTGTGTATGAATGGCTTAGTCTGATAGGATTTGGTGTCTTATTTTTGCACAGACTATTGTATGGACAAATTATCAATCTTGTGCTTTTATTTACAACTGCAACTCTCACTTTGTGTTTTTTCTGCTGTAAATGTGTTATAAATAACTAGTGAATCTGCTGATGAAAAAAAAAAGTAATGGAAACTTCTAAAGATCAATTTTGGTTTTGAAAATTAAAGACAGTGGAAAGGAGATTCATTAATGAGATATTTCTCAGCTCTTCTAAGATTCTGGCAAAAAAAACAGCCTCATATAAAAGGCTTGTGCTTGTCATTATGGATCTAACAACCTGAACTTGGTAACACTGTACATTAAGTGTCTCTAATTACTGTGTATTTACAGTATGCATAGTTACATAAGATGGGTAAATCTTTTTGGATATATGTAAGTACACAATTGTATCAAAAAAGGTTAGGGTTAGAATAGGTCTAGGGTTAGTGTTATGGTTACAGTGAGAGATTCAGTTAGGGTAAGGTTATAGCGTGCAAAAAGATTTACACATATAAATATTTTTTATATTAAAAGCGTTTTTGGTAATCAGAATTTTGGGGTTTTTCTTTCCTAATTGTATATTGTATTTTATAAATGTTGCATTTATAAGAAAATGCATTTTGACACGTATAAATGTTTCAGCTCTAGTGTGTCCTATCAGTCACAGAGCTGTCACATCCATCACAGGAAAATCATTCTTTTCTCGCTCTGCACAATGCTGATATCTCACGGACATGCATACTCTTTAAATAGCTCTGAGTTTTGGAATAAAGTGTGTACTGGTAAAGACAGATGTCCCTTTGCTGTCATGCCTGTCAGCAGGCTTGTTTACCCTGGGCTCAACACCAATTGAATTGGACCTTGTTCTGTATTATAAGCTTTTTCAAACATTTTACTCCAATGCAAAATGAGTTTATTGTTTCTAAAAAGAAAAAGAAAAAAACAAGCCAGTAAGAAAGGCACACTTAACAATCTAAGCAAGGCTGGCTAAAGGTCCTAGATTTTCAACTGGTGAGATCTCTGTATCCTTTTGAATGTGGCTTTAGATGTGATGACTACCAGCCAGCAGTGTGGAGTAGTGGTTAGGGCTGTGGACTCTTGACCGGAGGGTTGTGGGTTCAATCCCAGATGGGGGACACTGCTGTTGTACCCTTGAGCAAGGTACTTTACCTAGATTGCTCCAGTAAAAACCCAACTGTATAAATGGGTATGTAAAAATAATGTGTAAAACATAATGTAATTGTATTTAAAAATAATGTGATATCTTGTAACAATTGTAAGTCGCCCTGGACAAGGGCATCTGCTAAGATATACAGGACATACAGGCAACCAATCCAAAAGCAGCAGTTTACACACTCCTCATTTGGATTGGTGAAGAAGTTTGGATGGTATAACTATTCTCTGCGGGCTGCTTGAAGACATGTACAGGGTTTAGTTGTCCCAGGAGCCTACACAAAAACCTTGCTTATGAAATGATGTAAAAACATAGCTTCCAAATGTTGAGTTTGTCATGTCTGTCATGATACAGAGGTCCTGAATGCATTTTTCATATTCTTTCTTAGTTTTTGTTATCAAAGTCAGGGTTGTCAGCTAGAGGATGGAGATGTACCCCATTGTGCACCCTTTACTTTGCTGCTATTTTATTTTGTACAATGTTCACATCAATGGTTATAAATATGAGTTACGAGGTACCATTCACACTCTGACACAGTTATAGCAATACCGCATCAGCATGTCACTGAAAGTTATGTCACAACCTGGATTTTCAATAGGCCTCACGGGCATACTCTGAAAACCACAAATAAACATATTGAAAACCTTAAGTATGGAAGTCAGCCATATCCGCTTACATTGTCTTTTCACAATGCAGTCTCTGTTTATTTCTGCTGTGCCTATATACAACCCTGCTTTCGTTCGACTTTTGATTAGGTATGATCTTTGATTATGCATGATGAGCAATGTGCATGCAAGGGATTAATTAATAACAACAAAAATGACAGAAAACTATATTTTCTCACAGAATGTAATAAAATAGTGTCTGATAGTAATGAAAGAGTTACAGGTTGCTTTGGGTTAGAAAGCAAATTACCTGTGTATGTAGCTTTCTAATTGTTTATAAAATGAAACTAATGAGATTTCGAGCACACTGTTACCTGATATTAAGCTGTTTTGATGAGTGAGGCAAATTGCTGTAGTTAACAAATGTAAAACCATCAGTTTTATTGATACAGGTTTGTGTATGTGTGAAATTAATCAAAGCATGGGCGATGATGAACAGTTTCTGTAGAATTCTGTCAAAGGTTAAGAGCTAGTTATTTTTAAGAATGACATGAATCTAGCAGAGACAGTGATTACCTAAATGACCATTGTAATTACCAATTACTTCTTGAAGCAGAGAATATATTCACGGCATGTAGCCCACTAAATACAGACAGGCATTAGACCATTTACGTACTAAAGCACAGAATTTAGATCCTGAAAAGGACAGATGGGAACACAGTGAAAGATATAACAGATCTAATATCGTTCCAAAGAATATTGTATTCATTGAAGACGAATATTACTTTATGTCAGGTTGTTATTTTTTTATAAAACAGTCAAACATATATTTTGTTTTGCATATTAGCAAAACATTTGAATACAGAGCCTCAGAATGGTTTTGTGGGCCAGTCATCTTTATACATAACAAGCAAAGATTTTCAGAGTGGATCTCTTGACTGGGAGCATTCTGAGTGCTTCATCAATAAGGCTAATTCAGTATATATATATATATATATATATATATATATATATATATATATATATATATATATATATATATATATATATATATATATTTATTACTAACATGTAAGTGTTATGTACTTACATAGTACTTAATGTGTTTAGCCAACTGAAACTGATCAAATCGGTACATTTTATAGGCTCAACCAGAGAGATTTTGTTAGTAAAATAGTGCATATACTAAAACTCACAAGGAACTATGCAAGTACAAAGTAATACCTGTGTACAACACTTAGATAGTATTTATTGTTTAATGATCGTTAATACAAGACAAACTATCCTCATAGATGAGACAGTCAGTGTATAGTTGGTGACTACAGCTTGGACACCCAATGATGTTAAGTGGCTCAGTGAAAGAATGACTCGTTTATCTTGCTCATGTTTTCATCAGTTCTAGCCTCTTTAGCATAGAGGTCCATAAATCATTAGTTTACAGTTAAATCAACTTTATCGTCTTATCTTCTTGGGAGTACTTTTGATCACATTTTGCATTTCTCTTGCACACAAGACAAGAGCCTGCATTGAATTCAAGTTTATGGCGCTGCCATTGCTTTACTTTTTAACTGCTGTGGAGCCTCTATAATTTAGATTGAATTCAGGTCAGGGTCAGTTGTACATGTTCCTTTATAATATTGGGATGTTTCAACAAGCTATTTAACACCTTCTTCAGTTGTGGATTATTTCTCATGAGAAGAGTGGTAATTCCTAATATCTATTAGGTTAGATTTGTATCACGGCATTCTCAGTCTCGACACCTCATGAGTAAACTCTCAATTCACAGAATCAGCAATGCAAAGTGACCATACCACCACCCTGAATCTCAAACAATGGAGCTTGGAATCCCATAAAATAGAGATTTTATAGTACATGTACTGATAATAAAAAATATTTTGGAATGCTGTTTTCATAATATCTGCTATATTTTTTTCTCATTTTTAATCCATAGTAAAGTAAGTATTATCTGATTTCTAATTATCGATATAAATGACCAGCCAATTTCATGTTATCTAAAGTTAATTAAAAAAAAAGAAGAAAAACTCTGTTTAGCCTTAAATTAAGGCTGCACAGGATAATGGTAATACGAAATCAAATTGAACAGAGTTTCTGTGTTTGCGCATATTGGCATAATACAGCCTATAATGGTCCATAACTCCTGGAAATTCAACAAATGCAGATTTTATTGCTTTTCATATTGTAATTATAACAGCAGAAATCAATTCGCGATTGAAAACACTTGCCCCAAGTTTTCAACAAAATGATGGTTCTGATTCATTCTACACTTTATATTTTTTGGTTGCTTACTGTGCGTATAAGTGCTAGTATAGTGCTTGAAATAATTGTTGTTTTCATTGTAAGGCCACATCAATTAAGTCATCAGTTATTATGTTACTGCACCACAGTGGTGAAACTGTTATCAGAGGTTTTCTTTTTTCTGTACAGAAGATTGATGATATTTATTCCCTGCAATTGAAGGATATTATATGAGCCCATCTGTATTTAGAGAAAAAATATGAAGAACTGTGTCCTCTGTGAAAGCAATGGTCATGTGATGGTCCTTTTCTGTAGTAACTAATCTTTACTCACCTTGAGTAACTAGACAAATCTGGAACTGGGTACCTATTTTGAAAAACACCGACATGTCTTGCTGTTAGCCTAGCATTAAATATATAGAATCAAAATCACACATACTATAACACTTGAGATTTGCTTCACAGCATCTATAATAACCAGTGGAGCAACAGTAATTTAAAGACATAAAAACGAAAATTCTGTTTGTAAAAAATGATAACCGTGTAGAAAAAATAGACAATGGCTGGGTTTGGGTAGTTTAATAACAGACAGGCTACCTAAATAATGCCTTCTGTTTCAGAGGCAATGTTTAACTCTTTCATTCAATAACCCCACTGTTTCAGTGTATCTGAATGCACAACATGTGTCAAATGGAGATCTGAATGGTTAGGGGCAGAAGAGCAGCCAAAGCACAGGAATCATGTTCTCTGTACCTACAAGACTTACCAACTGTCGACAGATTTCATTTGAATATTTTTTCGAGCCTCTGAAATGCATTTATTTGAATACAAATGCGTTTCATATATCAAATTTATGCAGAGTATTTAATTTCTAAAGTAGTTCAATGTTGATTCATGTTTGCAGCATTTCTCCAAAAAGTATATACATATAAAAAAGTAAGTTTTTATAGGTTAGAGCTCAGTGTATAAAATTATATTATATTCTGAACCAACGAGGTATGTGAAGATGTTTGTAGATGAGCTCAGCTCAGTAAGTGTAGGAAGAAGAAGATGAATAGTTATGTCGTCTTTAATTGGCAGAACAATACAATCATCTTACAGTGTTGGTCCCTATAGTCACCCCTAAGAAACACTGCCAATCTATAAAGTATTATTTATAGAGAGCAAAGAGGCAGCACAGCTTCGTTCTTTCACCTAGCTTCTGGGACTTCGCATATCTGGGGAATGTCATAACTTTTGTATTAGATTTTACAGTTAATGTGCATTACGGGGAATGAGTGGACTTAAAACATAACTTAGCTGCTGTTTATAAATTCATAATGCAAAGCAGGTAGCTACTTAAAAAAAGAAATACTGGTGTTGTTACTCGGAGGGGTGCTGTAGAAAGTTAATCTTTGAGAGAGATGTAAGAGTATGGTGCTTTTACAATTTTTAGAAACTAGGTTATACCATGCTCAAAGCCAAAATCCCACTAATATCAAAGGTAAATAGTTATTGTACAGCAACCAAATGTACTGTACAGTATATATATATATATATATATATATATATATATATATATACTGTACTGTACTGTACATGTTACAGCCAAAGACCACAGTGCCCGTTCATTGACGTCATTGGCCGACTTTGGACTTTGGCCATAATATATATATATAATATCAGCTACAAAAGCCTACTTGCTGAGCTTTCAAAGACATTTCATATACTGTTCATGCTGTCGCAACATGTGTATATTTACAAAGCAGGGTTAAAATATTAATGAGGCTGCATTATACAGCACACCTAAAATATTAAGATCATGCTGGTCAGTGGAGTCTCTAAACTACCTGTTTAATAGCTCCAGTAGTACTGCGGTATAAAAAAATCAATGCTGAAAGATTTCCTGGATACTCACACATTTAGCAAGGAGCTATTTCTACTACCCACCATCAACACAAGGTCGGATTAAATGGAAGATCAGCGGTCTAAACGTCACCTTTCCTGCAGTAAAAATAAAAGCTCCCATCTAAATTCATTGATGCTCCATTGCTGTAATGCATGGAGGAAGTGAATTAGCTAACCCACTAAAACAGAGGACTATGAAGCAGTGAACTGAACTACATGATACTGTACAAGTAACATCCACTTGTAGTTCCTCTAGCTGGCATGATGATAAATCGAGGAAACAGCTCAACTACAAGGAAAACCGCAAGTCAATCTGAGATTTTGGGTGGGCCCCTGAGATTGACACGTTGATAAAGCTGTTTCAACTTAAAAATAAATACAAATTAATGTAGTCAGGCAAGCACAAATAAGATCTGCTGCACAAAACGTGACACATAGGAATATGTGACTTGATAAACCCAGCTAAAATGTATATAACTGAGTGATTTTAGAGATTGGGGCAGTAGTGTTGCAGGGGGCAGATTAATGGTTATCATACTAACCCAAACACCAAATGCAGGTAATGAGTATTCACCTGAACAATGTGCAGATACTGGAATGCAATACAGATTGTATTTTATTAGGAACTGTTTCTTTTTCTTCCTGGAATGTTTGAAAGCAAAGATTACAACCCAAGATCAGGTAAAAGGGGATTTAGGAAGAACTGTTGAAACCTTGAGCTAGTCCAGATCATGCAACAGTAGAGAGCTGAGTGAATATTGAAAGTGCCACCTGTCAAACAATTGAAATCCATTGTCTATTTCCACTGTATCCTTTTCTAAGATAATGTTGAGCTAGCTTTAGATGAGCAGTCTTTGCTGAAGCATCTTGTACTTTCTATTATTTAATTTTGACCCAGCACTGTTAGCAGCATTTGAAATAACTTAAGCTGCCTTATGTCTCTCTTCATTTAAAATTGATGGATGTGGCATTCCTGATGTTAGATTTTTGTGTAATATACTGGCATTTGTTTTGCTAAAATACTATTTGTAATAAGAGGAATTACAGAATAGTTTTTCCATGATTGTAGAATACTTTTAATATGGGTATTATAGTTCAAAATCGTCAGAGGTTTAACCCCCCCCCCCCCCCATAACTAGCCTGGATGTAATCTCCAGATTTAAGCTATTAGAAGCATTTATTTGTGACCCCCAATTTGTACTATGAAAGTTAAGGGCTATAACACTGTTTAAGAAAAGACTAAGCGACAGCTTGCTCAGAAACTCAAAGTGCGATCATCAGGCTTATTTTATGTTGTGAAGTACATTTTTTAAATCGTCTTTCCTTTAACTTTTCATGTGTTGCTCTCGAAAGATAATGATCAGGATGTAACCACTTAGGATTTAAAGCAGGTCCACTATGTTCACCAATACAGATATAACCATGTGCAGTATATACTGTAAAGCCAATGGCAATTAGGCGTTAGCTGACAAGAATAGGTAGAGTGTGATATTGAGTGCCAAATAACTGTATCCCAGACTTCAACTGCAACTGAGAAATCAAGGACACATGCCTTGTAGGAATGGTAAACGCAACTATAGATCAATCTACAGTACTTACTGAAGATTAACTGAAGGAAGGTCACCAATATGTGCAATAATTCAAATGATGTGGCTACAATCTGTATGAATGTGTGTATTTATGTATGTTTAATAAGCCTTTGCAATCCCAATGTCATCAAAGTTATACATTCTTAAAAGAGTAAATCCTAACACTTTAAAATAACAAGGTCAAATCTTCACGAGTCACACTGATAGATACCTTGTTGGAGCACTGGTCTACTGTTAGTATCACTGAACATCACAGAGATTTGTTTTAGGGTATCGTGCCAGCGCTTTTGTATAAAATGTTTAAGCATGTCCAGAAAATTGAAACACAAATTTCTGGACATGCTTAATGATTGGTGCTTAATGATCGGTTTTGATTTGTCATTTTTAAATCTTCATTTTGAATATTAGAAGATTAGAATATTGTACTGCACATCACCTTTCAGCTTAAAAGGATGATATTTAATGAAGACAAACATTCTCCGTTCTAAAATGTAAAAATAATAATTGTGTGCAGTTGCAGTCCCTCAAGACCCACTTGTAAATGAGATGGTGCATCTCAAGGGTTAAATATCCTAGAGATCAATGGCTTGAAATATATGCCTTTCTCTTCCTATCATATTGTTAAAATCCACATGGTGTATTTTGTTTTTTTAGTGGAGGAATTAAACAAATGACAATGCATACACTGTAATTGAACCCTTGAGCACTATTTTCTAAGTGTGCATTCTCTAACCCACAAGGATGCGAAATGCGGGAGTTTCTGTATAGTGTCAGTAAGC
This sequence comes from Acipenser ruthenus, assembly GCF_902713425.1. Lineage (NCBI taxonomy): Eukaryota > Metazoa > Chordata > Actinopteri > Acipenseriformes > Acipenseridae > Acipenser > Acipenser ruthenus. The sequence goes on from NC_081208.1 coordinate 27,952,053, forward strand.
CTACAAGCACTTGCTCAGGGGGGAACTTTTAAGAAACATTCAAATGTATAAATGCCCGGATAACGATAATTATGTGACTTGAAGGCACAGATGAGATTCACAGCCTCCATCAAAGTCCTTACGAATCACTTAGACAACTTGAAGTTATTATATTTTGTGTTTTATGATGTTTAGGCAATAAATTTGATATGGTATGGAATGAATAAGAGGGACCTGGTGCACAGATATATGAAAAACAAACTCATATGTTCTTTATTATGAATAACCTACATGAAAGGTCACTAGGATGACAATGGTATGATAGATGTTACAAGCATCCAATTAAGTTATTCTAAAATGGAGCCCCAAGCGTTCAGCGCTTATTAAATATAAAATAGCAAACTCAAAAGTCAGAGGTCTCCATGCTCTCCTTGTGTCCTTTAGTACCAAGAATATCAATCTGATTTATTCATATTGTTGATGAGAGGGTCAAAAGCTGAACAATACTGTTTGTGAAGTGAAGCTCAGAGGTCGCTCAACAACTTTTTGGATGATAACAACATCTATTTAAAGTGACTGCATTATGAACTGCAGTCACAGTAGAATATTCTGTATTACAATATAAGTATGAATGTATTTGATGGGTCTTAAATTTCCTTGCTGCAGTTACAACTTGTTTTGCAAGCTAGAGGCACTATGTGCTAAGCTAAAATCCCAGTCAAAGGACCTACAGAAATTTCTGACAAAAGATAGAGTGGTAGAATTGAATGTCAGAAAGCTATCGCTAGAATACATTTTATTATAAATGAGTAAGACTAAATAGTAGATTTGGAGGACAGAAATAATTCTTTAGAAACAGTATTTAAAATGTAACAATCATAATAGTAATTACACCAGAAGATGCCATTAGGAAAAAGACAGTACACTTATAAAGGGATATTACTATGCAAGAAAGTAATCCTTTTAGATACAGGTGACATTTCAATGTAGATGACATAACCTTTCTGTTTTGAAAAGTGCAATGGAAATGTCCCTGAGGTGGCAGTATCTATGGAGTATTGTCTCTGAATAGGATCTGTTTCACCTGAGCAATGAGACTTGGCGTAAAATAATAATAAAAAATGCACTTACCTCCTTACTATTAGTCACATTCTGGAAGGGGGGGTGGGGGGGTGGGGGGGTAATTTACGCATTTACACACAGGATAGTTGTATGTGAAAAGTACACATTTTTCATTCAACAGTAAATTAAATTACATTACAGCTTTTAATAATGCATATGTACTAATTTGCACTTGTACACTGATGACTAAGACAAAGGACAGCTTAAGGACAATATGTGCTCATATAAAACTAGTGCTTAGTGACTTACACTGACCATTAAATGTCAATAGCGGGAGCTGTTTCTTATGATCCCCAATCCACTTTTCACTCATGTGTTAATGGACTTTCTTGGGGCTGGTTATTCAGTAATTTTATATGTATTTTAGGCTGGTCACTTTTCACCCTGGTTGAAAGAAGTTGAGCAGCGGGAAGCTGTTAAGATCTGATACTAAAGTTTTGCAGCGGCACACTTTCTTAAGCCAGGAAGAAAAAAGGAAGTTACTTTGACAGGTTTAAAAATACATGCAATACAAAGATCAACCTCAACTCCACAATGTTTGGGAGTGGAATGAAAATGGTGCACAGCTAATTTATGGTAATTCCTACACAGGTGAAAATTAACTTTATAACAGTACTAGTAATGCTCTGACATCTCTTTATGATGGCAGGCTTAAATTACTACTTGTAGTCACCCTGTAGCTGGCCAAAGTAGCTGTAAAAATGACAGACATTAGCCAGACCGTGTGTGAATGTCATTTGGGGCAGTCCATGTGCAACTCTTGGCTCTGATGGTGTTGATTAGTAAGTGCAGCTAAAAAGTCTAGTGCAAAATGGACTTTTGACAAAGACCTTATCTTGAAGTCCTCCAAGCAATTAGCAATAATGACAAGGACAGTTCAACCACTACATTCAGGGGTGGTGTTAAGAGTGTTGACAGCCAACACTGACAATGAACAGCTTGCTGTCTTCTGTAAGTTATCGAAATACAACACCTTAACCACACACACACACACACACACACACACACACACACACACACACACACACACACACACACACACACACACACACACACACACACACACACACACACAGTGCAGTGGAATGTAATACAGTTTCAAAATGGATATTTAGTTCACTGCAGTCGGCTTTTGATGCAAGTCTGTTCCCATTTATTCTGGAAAAAATTAAATAAATAAAAAAATAAAACAGCTGAATATTATAAAACTTTTACAGGAGCAGTTAACTTATTGTTTAGTGATAGTTTTGTAATGTAAATTGAGAAATGTGTGGAATATCATAGAAGCTGGGCATATTGTACTGTAGGTGTGCTGAATGGATCTTCCTGCTGTCTCACTTATTATTATTTTTTTTCTTTAGCAGACTAGCCAAAGTAAAAACTCAATAGTTATTTATTTTTGTTATCAGAAGTCAGACTGCTAAAAGGTCTAAAATAAGGGTGCAAATTAACTCAGAAATATCATGGAAAAGAGTAACTCTGGCTGTCGAGCTGCTGTCCAAATCGATTGCAGCTTCTCCCTGACAGAGACAGGTTTGATAGGCACACAGGCTGGAAACAGCAGGACAGCATGATCTAAGTGTAAAAAAAAAGATGAAATGTGTCCACACAGTTAAAGAGCAGAAAGTCACTGCCGGTCTAAAAGTTCTAATTAACCAGTAATAGCCATGAGGAGGTCATTCCCAGCCATTAACAAGCGCCTGTAGATAGTTAACAGTCCGAAGCATAGCTGAGGGTGGTTAATGTTCCCATGGAGGTCGTTAATGGCTGGTCTCGAAAGGCGTGCAGCCCATTATTGTGATTAGAAACCGATTGATAGATAATAGTAAAAAATGATTGCTCTCTATTTCAGAAATGTGGAGTTTGGTTGTATAGTAGTCATATTTGAGCGTACTGATAACCACCTCTGGGGCCTCATCTATAAGCTTATCAATTTAAGAATTACTTTGATGTTTACTTCTGGTTGAACACCTATACAGCTCAAACTATATCAGTCATTATTATTAAACTAAGAATGTACATAAGCATGTACATCCGGACTCTATGACAAGACAGAAACATATCTTCACACATCTGCATCATTGGGAGCCCTGACAGAAGACATTCTATCTAACACATGAAGTGAACTGTTTCATACATTTCTTTCATGAGAACGTAAGAAATGTTAAAGTTTGCCATAGACTCGGGGGTTCCTGGATAAAATGCTGATCCTGACATTCATGAATTTTACACCTGAAATGCAATATTTGAGTCAACAACTTTATTAACAGAGACAGCCGGTTAGTTCACATTCTGTCCGTATTAAAGGACAAACTTCCACAGACATCAACAATTGGGTGTTGGACAGACGTTCAAGAAGGGCATGTGTTAAACTGAGCACCTGTATAGCGCTGTAGATGTTTTGAGTAAATGCCCCCTGGTGGCCAGATAATAAAGAACTTCAATGTGATTATTTTAGGATGTGTTGACGTTTTGTTTGGAAGCATAGCGAGTAGCCTAATTAAATGATAGGTATGTGTTTTGGAAGTACTAAGTAGTATAATTTGGGCATCGTGCAGGACATACACAGCAAGGATAATCATTTCATTCGCTACCATTTCAATTCTAACATAAACTTTTTTTTTTTTTGGAAAGGAAATAGTTTTTCACTGGAAGAATGTTGATTACAATGAGAGACTGCTTACATTCGCTACACGCTAAAAAGAAATACAACTGCTACTTTCACTAGGAAGAACACCTTCCCACAGCAGAACAAAATGAATTACATGTAGGCCGTGGAACGGGTTAGTTTATTATTATTATTATTATTATTATTATTATTATTATTATTATTATTATTATTATTATTATTATTATTATTATTATTCAATTATAAAAGTTAAGGTAATGGCCAATCAGAATCTACCCATCTGTTTGCAGTCCACAAGATAATAATTTTCCACGTGTCAGACATGTGATTTTGTCTCAAAAAAGCATTTAAAAAACAAAACTTTAAGGATCTCCACTTGTTAGCTGCAATCTGAGGGAAAGGTTGTTTATTCACTCCAATCCATGTAACTGTGATACTTCAAGTTAAGTTCCTCAAAAACACCTGTTGCTTTAAAACTTGTCAGAATGAATCGGTGAATTTCCGCCAGTAGCCTACAGAACATTGACCATATATTGGCAACAACAAATAGAAACATCTCTTTCTTTCTTTCTTTCTTTCTTTCTTTCTTTCTTCTCTCTCTCTCTCTCTCTCTCTCTCTCTCTCTCTCTCTCTCTCTCTCTCTCTCGTATTTAAAGTAGTTTTCGTCTCGGCCAACAAATTGTTTATTTTTCGAATTCCAGTTTTATCATATTAAAACAAAGTTAAACTTTTTAAGTAAAAAACAAACTAACAAAAAAAACAACACCATTATGATAAGTAATACATATTGTTTTAGCGCAAATACATTTTTACATCCACATGAGTAAAAGGTTAAGCCAGGAAAAGATCATCTCGTTACTACTGACTATATGCTGTATATATTATTAGCTCTATATTGTTACATTTGCATATTTTAAGTCCATATGGCGACTTCCTTTCGACCTGCTTTCCCAGCCCCGTTTCTTTGTCAGGCCTGTCACTGATAAAGAATCACTTGACTTGCAGTAGCAAGTTCAAAAGAAAACTGAAAATACTCAGTTGATCCATGAAGAATTGAAAAAGGGACACCTCCTGCTGCTTCAGTTATCATTCCCATAGACATAGCGATATTATTGATGGGATGGTTATGCTAATTTCTTTAGAGACAAACTTTTATTTTGGAATTTGTTTAAAAAAAGAATTTCATACACATCAAACTGGAAAATGCAGGTTGAATCCCAAACACATGGAAACATAGGAATCTGATTTTCATACTGAACAGGGACTATTTATTGAGCGCCTTTTTTTTTTTTTTTGAAACCACGTACTGTTTGCAGAACATAAAGAACATATAGGTCTTAACTCGGTGGCGTTTAACTACTAGTAATCAAATTACACTAGAAACACACACCTTATCTATCATGCAGAACAAAACGTAGTTTGACTTGACCGACTACTTAAATGACCTTAAATTTTCAGCACGTACAATATAAGTTGCAATACAGTAATCGTCGTTGGTTCTTCAGAGAAAACCACGGTTTATTTTGTATTAACTGTTTACCACCTTTTTTTCGTTGGATTTTTTTAAAAATAATAGTTAAAAAAAAAAAAATCATACTTGTGTATTTGTGTCAAAGTGTAGTCCAATGTACTACTTTTTCCTACTGTGGCATTATATGTGAAGTAAAAACAGTAAAATGCGTGTTTGTCAGCGTTCCCCTCTGGAACTAATTCCAGCCTTAATTTATTGAGAGTCCCGTTTTACCGGAATCAATGTTTAAAATGTCCCTGTGGCTCGACATTTTGAATAATCAATCTGTCTGCATTGCCGCTAATCATGCGCATCACTGTCTTTCTTGTTTCTCAACCTTTTCAAATCCTTCTTGTCCTTATGTCACATGCAGGCATATTCTTTAAAACAAGCTGCCTATTGGTGTATTTGGATACTTTTTTTATTATTACCAAATCTTTTTTCCCATAATTACACCACAATCATTATATAATCCCATAACAAAGACTCTATTGAAGCACTAGCTTTTGTCAACTCTGGGACACTGAATCTGTAATTGCATTATTCAGCTTTTTTTCTATAGAAACATAACTCATCATACCATCCAGATTTGAACATTTTGTAGCATATTCTGTTGGCCTCTATACTTACGAACAAAACGCTCACGGAGTTGTGCAAAAAAGTTTTTATATACCTTGAAAATGTTAGGTTCCTAAAAACACCCGTATTTTCAACTTTCTATGAACCTTTAAACGAGAGCACAACCCCCGTGGCATTTTTCACATTTTTAAGTTTATTGCGGCGTGCTAATTTCATAACCAGCTACGTAATTAATTAAAGTCGTATTTCTAACAAACATATTGGCATTTGTTATTGTTTCAAAACATCTCTGCTTCTAAGCATTATCTAACAATAAAGCTTGCTCGTAAGGGAATATATATTAAAAAAAAAGCCCAGCTGAGGACCTTTTGTGTTTGTATGCATACGATTGGCAACATAACTGGCTTATTTACATTAAATACGCCACAAGGTTACAGTGCAGATCAACGTCATTTTATCGCTGATTACTTCTCTTAAACGGCGGAGCTGTGACTGATGCTTGGGACCCGCTGTCTACAAAGATTTACCCAGGAGTTTTTTTTTTAAGGAAAGAGACTTGAAATAGTTATCAGAAAAGGTAAGGGAAGCTATTTTAACTATCATTTGTCTTTAGTCAAGCAGTAGCGATTAGTATATTTGAGACGGCAGGTATCAAAGGAAAGGATTCGCTATGTGTCTGAATAACAAGACTGACAAAGCGAGAGTGCTCTTAGAGAATAGACAGATTTTAATAAGTGTGTTTACAGGAGCTCAAGGTCAGGACCAAGCTGCGCTGTGGTAAATGTTTTTTTTTCAGTTGCAACACAGGGGAAAATGGACGATTAGAGATTATTCTTTGTAGGTTATTATATCAAGGGTTGAGCTTTTGGCTCATCAAAGCTAAATGCCGCAAGACCTATCTAGTTGCTGTGAATTATGCCGAAGACGACAATGGAGTGCTTTTTTTTTTTTTTAATGGTACAATGCATTTCACCTACCAGATAGGGGGAGTCCAAGCTGAGAGATGGGATTGTCTTGTGATGCTGGGTAATCAGTATCAATGAACACGTTTATCCTGTAAAGAGACCGAATGAAATTAAACACGGTGTACTCGGGATCTGTTTGGTACAGTTAGAAGGGCATTCTGGAGTGGGCAATCGTAACAGGTCCGAGGCACACTTTTCCCCCTCAGCACAAGAAAATGATTAAGTCAATCATGTGGACATGCTTCATTATTCATTGAACACAATCTTTTACAACGCTTCGTTTACACGCAGGAGTTTCTTCTACGCGCTGCTTTTACATTTTAAGGTAAGAAGTGAAAAACTAAAGACTATTTTTAGGCATGGGGGGGCGGGGGTGTGGAAGCGCATTTGTGCTTTTAAAGTCAGTTTGGAATGTTTTTGTTTCTCTTAAGCCATAACAGAGGGGCCTATTTTCTACCGTGATTAAAAAATACAGTATAATTACATATACATAGCGGTGACGTTTGCATGCAGGGCTGTCAGGGGAAAATGCAGAAAAATAATGTCTGAAAGCAACCAAGAAGCCTGTAGAACTTAACACATCTTAGATGCATATTTAGTTTTTGTCTTTTGAACCGTTACTTCTTAGATAGTTAGGCAATACGTTTCATTAATATTGTTAATGAGTAAACTATATAACTTAACATTACTGTGTATCTTTAAGACGTGCACCCAGCCAGCACAGCTGAACGGAGGCAAAAAAAAACCAAAACTTTCCTCCTTAGATTCTTCTTAAACTTTCTCGGAATACCTCAAGGGATGTTGTGTAGGTTTCCAGTTAACCTGAATGCAGATTGTTGGAAAATTAGGATAAAAGTTAGCTGGTGCATGCCATGTGTCAAAACTTGTGAGATGGAACTGCCTGAGAGACCTGCCATTTTGTGCTGTGATCGACCTCTTATTGATGCATATTAGAAGCCCTGCGTTATGCTTTGAAGAACGTTATGGCATTCAACAACTAAGAAGTAAATGTCATATCAGGTTTTGAAACCTTTTTTTTTTTTTATCAAGAAAACAACAAAAAATCAGCACCACGCATGGAAAACAAGTATATGGAGACCCAGGATACCACACTAGCGCTTCTCGGACGGGGGTAATATTTCAGTGTATATACTATAAGAAAAAAAAAGTTGTAAGGTTAAGGAAAGGAACAATGTTTGTACGCTAGAACGGAAAAGGCTTCCAGTACTGCGGTATTAATTGAATTGAAATGACATGCTTAGCAGATGCTGGCATGAGTCTGGGGTTTTTAGCAAACCACATCCCGAATCAGACCAGAAATCAAACATATGTTTTTCTTATGTCAGGTAGCAATACTGTGGTTGCGATGTCATTACGTTATCAGTAAGTAACACAAGGGTATTGTAAAAAAAGAAAGTCGTAGGCGGGGCACAGCACACCGGCTATTTTATGAAAATAGCTTTTATTAATGATGAATACAGGACAAAATCCAGATTTCAGTGCGCCCATCTGTTGCAGTTAAAAAAAAATACTGACACACAAAACAAGATCTCGAAACTCTAATGCAAATCGTGTAGGATTTTCAGGTGATACTGGCACCTAGCCGAGGGAAGCGATGCTCGTTTTAAAGATGGGTTTTCTCAGGTTGTGCTACGAAGCTGTTTGATTGTAACTTAAAATGGCACAATGCATGTAAAGGGATACTGCCCTAGAGCAATATTTAATAATGCTAATGTAAGGATTTATTCTATTTTATTATTATTATTATTATTTTTAACTTTTTTTGCCATCTTCAAAGTCGAAATTAGATAAGAGATTCATTTTAAAAAGAAAAAGGACGTATAGTGTATGTTTAATGGTTGTCATTGTTTAACAGTATTTGTTAGGCGGGTATTATGTCTGTAATTGTGTCTGGGCGTAGACATATTTGTCAGCTCTTCAATTTATATTTCACTAGAAATTGCGGATGATAAGAGTAATTTTGTTTCAAAAGCCAAAAAATGCCCTTCCTTGACCTATTATTTTCTGAAAAAGCTTGTTTATGTCCTGTTATATATCCTTGACATAAAACTGCCAAAAGATATTTATAGATACTATACATTCCTGAAATAAAACATATATGATATGTAAGTGGTTCCCTACAAGCACAAAGTCGTTTTTGATGATAAATCTATAAAGTAATTTGATATGGGGAAGATAGGTTTGTACCATAGCCGCTGTTGTACTCTCTCTCCCTCCCTCCCTCTCTTATCGGGGTTCCACAGCGTTGGGGGCAGCAAAACGTGCTAAGTAGTGGTACTTGATCTTATCCTTTTCATAATCCTTCAAAAGTAAAATTAATAAATCAAATAATAAATAATGCACAATGTCAGAGCAATTTCTAAGAGAGTGTGATAAGTGATCTATCTATCTATCTATCTATCTATCTATCTATCTATCTATCTATCTATCTATCTATCTATCTATGTCTGTCTGTCTGTCTATCTATCTATCTATCTATCTATCTATCTATCTATCTATCTATCTATCTATCTATCTGTGTCAGTCTGTCTGTCTGTGTCTGTCTTTATCTAACTTCTATACTGCCAATTGATTACAAAAAATCGGGTATACCATATCTCCCTACAGAGGTATAACTTGAAACACTAAAGGCCAGTTTTCACCGTATACAAATGTATTGCATTGGTGTGTTTGTGTGTGTGTGTGTGTGTGTTGTGTGAACAGAGACAAAACAAGTTTGTGTGAAAAATGACAACGATTGTGAGATAATAAAAAAACACAAATATGTACTTTGCTTATGTGAAAATCTTTTGTGAAATTATTGTCAGCGCAACACAAATAAGGTAGGCTTGACACAACTTGTTTTATATAATGCAACAACACAATGATTGTGTTGATTTTTAACATCAGTGCTAACACTTGGCCACCTTTATACACACACACACACACACACACACACACACACACACACATATATAATGTGTGCAAAATCAGAAGGAGAACCCAACCTGATTGCCAGTGTTATGTTTTTGTGTTGTGTTACTGATCGGATAACAACTGGATCAAAATACCTTATTACATTTATATTTTGTAGAAACCAATTATAATGTCTGTACACTCTACATAAAATATGTAACATTTTAAAAATACATTTACCCAGGCAACCTTAAATTCAGTCAATCTGGAATCAGTGAAGTGGAGACAGTGAAAGGACGCAAATCAAAGAGCGATTCCATACTTAGCTGCTTCCACAAGCTTTAATTGGTGGACATTTTCATGTGGCTGTTGGAGACAATCAGGCCTCCATTGCATGGCGTCATTGGAAAGGGTGGAGATTCATTATAATTCAATATGTGCAGTTAAGCATCCTCCCCAATCTAGTATGATCCAAGACTGTAAACTGTTATTGACATGCAGTGCTGCATTAACAAGTTGTTGTGTCCAAAACAATGCATTGTACTGCAGTTTATTACACTAATACTACAGTATAACTTATTAAATACAAAATAAATAAGTCAGGGTCAACAGTATATATTATTATGTTTAATACAAATAATAAAAAAACACAAGCTTATTTTGTTGAAATGTTTATTAAGAATGAAAGACACCTCTCCTGTGGGAATAATTAAATGTAGTTTCATTTCTGTCAATGAATTGAAATTGCTCATGCATAAAAAAGATAGAGCTGTGATTGATTGAGAGGTGATTTATAAGGAATAACAGAGAGATTAATCAACCATGTTTGAAGATGGATAGCTTTAAACCCAACAGCATCCTTACATACTTTGTGGAAGTAATAAGAATAGCAAGTACTTCTTTTACCAGCCTTTTTTAAAAGATAACTATTTTTGCCTCCTCAAAAATATGTCACACTAATAAAAAACAGGAATCTGCAATTTTGCCATTTAAGTAATAAACCTTATAAAGGCTAAAGAGTGGTAAGACAACAGCAATGATTCCAGAATCAGACTAAACCAGTCTATATTTTAGATGTATAGTAATTCTAATAGGAAATTCATCTATTCTTTGATAAATTAACATCTACGTATTCACAAAAGCCTTAAGGGCCAGCTGTGAGCAACTGGGTTTGATAAATTACTTGAATATCGCCCTAATCCTGTCACAAAGCTTTCCCTTTACCCAGCTAACAAGGTAGCCCTGACACTGAGGTGTTCATCGTGTGTTCATCTTTACTTAAGGAACAATCTGAAAGTGGTGTGTGCAGACAGGTAGTCTTTATATGCATTTCACAGGTGATGGAAACAGGTGTTCCTTCGATACACGTGCTTATTGAAGGATCCTTAGTTGGCTTACATCTACATTTGCTTAATATTTAATTTCCAGCTCCTTTAAATCCTATTCTGTGTGTTTGTACGATTCCCTATTGCTGTTTCTGGTTAGATCATTATATGCCAGGCTTATTGACTACTGCCCTTTTTTCAACCCCGGGTCTGTTTTTGAAATGACTCCAGAATGCTGAATGTCTGAAGTGAGGGTTTTTCTTTTGCAGCTATAATTTCTGCACTGTGATTTTTTGTCCCGCTATAGAGATTTACTAACTCACACATGCCACAGTTGCAGAGGGGGCTGAAATGACTGTTCTAAAGTTGTTTTTAAAATGTTTAATCCAATTATTCCAATTAAGATGACAAGTCTCATTAACAGGGTATACCCTATTCATATATTCCAGTTCATGTATCAGCTAAAAGTTAGATTAAAAAAAGTGGCCTTGATCATATGTAAACTATTAGTACATGATCCATACATGTCTTCCTTCTTGGGAAATTATTTGTGTTAACGTGAAACGTTTGTCTGGCCATCCAACTCAGAGACACAAACTATAACTCACTCGTTTGGAACTTACTACCTTTCTGGATTGCCACTTGTATACATTTTTTGTTGTAATAATGGAAGGATGATTAGGTTGGAGCCAGTGGTGCAAGATGTGTTGATAACACAATGGCATTTTCTCTAGATGAATGGGCGGGTTTAAAAGCTTCCTGAACAGAAAATAAATATCACACCACAGTTAAGATTTATGTTTGTTTTATAATAAATATGTTTTACTTTCACTAACCCTTCTTAAAGCTATCAATATGGATTGTTTATATATTTAAAAAAAAAAACATATATATAAGTAAATGTTAGTTTCTTAATACATGACCTTTCCCATCTTTTATAGACAGTCAAGTATTAGTGAATGTCATTTCTTACACATTCATAAACACTGTACACTCATGCCATTTTAGACTAAACTGAATCACTAAAACTGGTGGCAATAACACAATTCATTAGTATCAGATTAGAACACTGTATTATTGTCTGTTATTCTTTTGAGATGAGTGCAGTTTTAAGTGGGATATTTTCAACAGAACTGGGGTGTTTGCATGCTGTTATTTATTGTCATAACAGCCATTTGTTCAATAACATGCATGCCAACAAATGTGTTGCAAACACGACGTGAGCTGGCTGCTTTTGAAACTGATTTTGCAAGGCGGTCTGTGGTCTGAAAAGTGGACGCTGCACCTTTAATTAAGATCAAGAGGTTTCTCAAAAGGATGGAGGCGTACCAGCTACGTTGCCTTGTAAATCTCTCCTGTGCAGTATATTGTATTGAACTAATAGTGTACATCATTATATTGCATATCCACTGCCTCTTCTGGAGCAGATTTGCATAATTGGATATTTAATGAAACTTGCCTTGTGAAAAATGTTGTGTTTAAGTTCTGCATGCTTTTAAAAGGGTTTAAACTTATTGCAAAGCAAGTGACCTACACTGTACATCAATGGCATAACTTCTAATAGGATGAGAAGTGCTTCTGAAAGCTGTACATTCCCAGACTGGTCTCACGGGTTATTACTACAATAGCAGGATTTTTGTAGCCTGGGGGATTTTAGGTTTTCTGTCTGCACTCATAACATATACTTGTTACACAAGGAAGCTGAGCCTTTTGTAGAATACAGCATGTTCACCTTTTAGAAATCCTCTGATGCAAATATTTTCACAATGTAGGCCAGCCACTTAGATTTAAACAGTATAGTTTCAGTTTTGTTGGGGAATCTTATCTAGGGCTTTTTTTTATACATATACACTGCAGATCACTTACAGTTCAACCACCTGTAAGTAGTTCTAAAACCTGTTGAGAATGTTTTTTTAAAAGAATGGTTAATTAAATGACATTTGCTATCCTTTTTCTAGCAGCTGAAGGTTAAAATACTCATACTACTGTTTTCAATTAAATGTTTAAGTGTCATGGTAAATGAAATGTTATTTGTCCTGCAATTTGGCTGGTTTTTGAAGGGTCTGCCATTAAAAAAAAAAAAGTAAAAGAAAAAAAAAAACTGACATTACAATAGCGAACAGTGAATTAAGAGTGCTTGCATAAGAGGTCTGTAACTGAGGGAGGTAAGTGTTTCTCATTGAGCTCAGAGGCTAAAAACGGATATTAACAACATGGTGATTAGTTTTGTCAAGAGACAACATTAAACAGCCAACATGGCAGTGTGACACTGCCCTGAAAACTTCAGAGAGGATCATCTGTCAAAATGCAACGCAGGTAGGCATCAGTTTAATTTAAAAGATAGCAATAACCCGAATGTGGGTGCTACTGTATGTGTTTCTGAAGCAGCCTTGGAATGCAGTGGCAAAGTTTTATCAGAATTCCACACCGGGGGTTTTCGTGGTATATTTTAAATTGCATATTTAATTCCATTACAAGATGCCAGATCTTTAACTGCTATATTGTTTTTCTGCCCCCTGTGGACAGCCTCTGTCTGATGTTGATTCTTTCAGTTATGATGTCACTGATAGTGGAGAGCAAATGTCTCCTGATTCCACCATTAAACGCCTAGTTGATTTGGCTGATAATGATAGCACGGGCTTCTTTCTGCTCCCAGACAGATCAAGCCCTATGAATTAACATCTCCTTACCACAGAGACAGCTTGGTTGTATAAAAAGATGTTGAACTTAAATTGTACCTTTGGACTGTGTTTGAATAAACTGTTATAGCTTTCTGCATCCGTTTTGATACCACACACTTCAGTATTATTATAGTGAATAATAAACTGTTAATACGGCATATTTGATTTAATTATTCAGAGTATGTTTATCTCATGCAGACTTATGTGCTTCCTCTTTGTTTTAGACAGCTTTTGAATTTCTTCATAGAGGCACAATTAGGGTTGCACATTTTTGATTTAGATTTTTTTAAGTTTTACACAGCCATGCAACATCTTTTTGGAAACCCTTCAAGTAAATGAAAGCAACATCTAAGCTAACCCATTTTAGTTACTGGGTCTAACTGGAAACCGACTTTATTGAATTACAGTAACTGAAAATAAAATACATTGAATTTTCTGAGCAGGGTTTACGTCTTACACTTCTAAGAAAGACAGTAAAGCTGTCTGCCTGGGTTTTAAGTGCTGCCTTTGCTAACACCCTGAGAAATGATCATTCCAAGATTTTAACACAAATCTCTCTGTGGAAGCAAAATCACCCACTGCTCTGCCCAAACAAGAATGTCATTTAAATACTTGTAGCCGTTAAAATGTTATGTTAAAAATATCAGTATTTAAAAAATATTTGTACATCTATTGCACTATTTGTCCGGGAGAGCAAGGAACTCTTCCAAAGCACATTTCTGGCAAAGAGTTATTTTACCAGACTTGTTTTGAACATCATTAGGTATATGAAGGAGTCCTTTTAGAAAAAAGGTTATACTATACTGGCCTTTCTTCTAAGGCAGTATTTATCTTTAGTGTAGGGGGTTCCACTGGAAAGCAATTTTATACATACCTACTGAGCGTGACAAGATTGCAAGGTGCTTTAAAAAGTAGGGTTATTAATATACGAGTTGCACCTTTGATGTTATGCAGTATATTTTCTTAATGCCAGAAGTATGTGAAATGTGGCTTTGTCGTCTGAATTTCTGTTCATTTAAATTGAAGGATTGCTGATGTTATTAGAATATTAGAATTTTAGAGTATATTAATTGGATATATAAATAATATATAAAGAAAACCAAAAATAATTTACATTTTACTTTTTTCTCAATGTATAGTAAAAAGGTATTCATCAGGATCATCAAGCCTTTTTGTAATTGATAATAGTTTCTCATTTACAAAGGTGATCTGGCTATGAACAAGTGTTTAACTTATTCCAGTCACCTTAGATCTTAATATTATAAATATACAGTATGTATAATAAGCACAAACAGCTTTTCATGTGTTACACAACCACACCATGAATTATGCACAACCATGTCATCCATTGATTGCTTATTCACAACCATTATGCAACTAAACATAACTAAACACATACCAAAAACCAGACCGACTTTATATGTGGTCAGATGGCAGGTGCTTCTTTACCCTAGATTGCACATGTTAATGATGTTTTACATAGACTAGTCCCAAAGGGCAGACAAGGATTCCTCAACCACAGCCATGTGTGTATGTGTGTGTATGTGTGTGTGTGTGTGCGTGCGCGCATGTGTGTAACAACTCCCAAGTGTCTTGCTTTGCTGCTTTAAACACAGTGCTGCCATTCATGACGTCATAGCCTTCAAAAATGTATAAAACAGCATCATTACTTCAAATTCAATCTTCACCTACATTGTTAAGGCAAATAGATTCCACACTGTTTGAAGTATCACGTCCACGTGAAATACCTTTCGCAGAAACTAAAAAGTACAAACTAAATAGTATTTAAATAGTATTTATTTGGGGGAATTCGTTTTTGTTATACAGTATATGTTATTGTGGAAGAACATTTGAAAAGGGCTTTGAGATAGAAGTCCCTAGACACTCAGCTGCCTTCCACACTTCTGTGTTGTTACACTGAGGCTTCGTTACCTTTCTCTGTGATATTTTATTTTCTTCTACAGTAATCCATCGCATATCCGACTGCGGTGAGTAATGGCGGATATGTAAAAAGGTCGGATAAATGAATCCTGTTTAAATACCATTATACACAGCTGTAACAATTAATGTATTCACACAGTTATTGTTTTGAGATTCAGCTTTTATTAGAGAGCTCCCCTAAATCCCTTGTTTAGAAAGATACAGGGTATTAATGCTTGTGACAGGGTAGCCGTCTGCCGTGTGGGTGCGTGCAATCGCTGCTGAGTGACAGGAGATCGAGATGGAGGTTGAAGTTGATACGCCCCACAGGTGAACAGATTTATTTACATATCAACACATTGAACAGCTCATATGACACTAACAGCAATGGCAGTGCACGGATCACATACAACACAGTGTACAAAGACATTGATCTACAATATCTGAACTAATCTTCTCTGTTCAATAATAAGTTTACGTTGCTGAAGAGGTTGATCATGGCGGATAAACGGCCAGGGGTGGATATGTGACGGACGGGTATGCGACTAATTACTGGATTTGTAATTCTCCTTCACCATTTAACCCTTTTTACCTCCCCTTTGATATCTTTAACATTTGCCTCCCTCCCTCCTTCCATCTTTCTAACAATCTTTTTTAGTTGAAAGACACACGGTGTACAGTGCAGTGCTGCAGAACATCTTGAGATCTTCTTACTCTATACAGTACATCGTCCAATACCAGATAACAGCTGCACCTCTGTCTTCAAGATGGTCTTTCCAGTACGGTGTGGCTACTATCTTTTTAATGTTGGAAGTGCATTTCCAAAATTCAAGCACAGAGATTCTCACCAGCATTGTTTGGTTTTCAAGTATAACTTGGTTATTTTTAGGGAACAGCAGATTATTGCTCATCCCTATGAGGTGTGTGTTTTGGTGTTGGAATGGGCTTTAACCTTCCATGAACATTTCACTGCTAACCCAGAGTGTTTGGAGACACAAGGGTGGCCTTGGGCCCTATTAAAAATGGCTATGCTCATAACATTTTGGCCCAGTACTGCTTGTTTTTAAAAACACTGTGGGAGAACTAGTTTTTATTAAAAAAAAAAAAAAAAGGAAACATTACCAGTAATCCTACAGTGATTGCAGTTTATGCTGATTTTCTTTTTTTTTGCGTGGAAGATATCTTACTCCAGGTGTGCTCATTGCTTTACTCTTCAGAGTCTTAATATTCTGACATTACACAGTGTTTCAAGTTGAACGTTTTTGAAGAATATGCTAAAGGAAAATAAATAATGGAACCTAAATAATAATATTCTGACAAAGTCTTGGTGGGTTCACATTCATCACAGACTGGTACAGAAAAAAGGGGTTTGTGTGACTCAGATTGATTACAACAACATCCTGTAATTGGAATCAGGTGTTGCACTGCTGTGGGTATTATATATAAAGCGGTGCAGTTGTTATAAACCCATACAATATGTTCTTGAGAACAGAAGTTTTGTATACAGTATATACTGTAAAGAAAGTTAAGATTGCTTGTTAGGATCCTGATTTAACAGAATATCTTTGGCTTAGCGATTCATTTTCTTTTATTACTAGGAGCTAAATTTGAGCTCTGCATGCTCCTTTGCGGCATGGTTACTTTGTATTTAGTGCTTCCGCTTGGGGTCAGTTTCCCTGCTGAGTACAATATTTAGTAGTGGGATGGCTTTTATGTGTCAGGGACAGGAGGTCATGCAATTTCTTATTTTCTCTTTCTTACAATTTCCTTTTCTGCAAGCTGCTTTTCTCTTAGCTTTTGTTCTTGCTAATCTTGAAAGGGATCTTAATTATGGAGGTTCAGTCTCATTTCTGTGCTGGTTAATCAAACAGCATAGTTAGTAAATGAATATGACTAAATTGCATTCTTTCACACACATGCTACAAAGCCATGACTTTAGAAAACAAATCAACCACCTGATCATTAATATCTGTTAATAATCAGTAATACTACTATTATGTTTTTTTTTACAATACATATAATTTTTTATTTAGTTTCAGCTTACTAATTGAGCTTTGATGTCACTCTTTTTTTTCCTCCAGTTTGAAGGCAGGTCAATATACTGGGAAATATTACTCCAACTTTGTGTTTGAAAGCTGTTACTTATAGGACTGTTTAATTTTCGTTTGTTTTTGCATTGATTGAGGTTCTGATACAAGCTGTAGTGCAGGTACCATGCAACAGCAGTGACAGAGCACCATTCTAACAGCTTGTACTCATACCTTCAATGTAAGATGTTCCGTTACATCTTAATAGGCATGGGATCCTTTCAATACGAGTGGAGGTGGAGGACAATTTACTATTCAAACCTTGTGTGTATTAGACAAAACTGAATACAAATATAAATTAGGTTGTGTGGGCACACTAAAGCGATAGTGGCCTGTATTAATGGATGTGTTTTGTGGGCTATCCAACTTTTGCTCACAATTGAATCCAATGACCTGTCTGAAGACAGGCACTTTCTAGAGGGACAGTTGAGCAGTTTGGTAATCGGAAAGTTCTTTACCTGCTTTTCAGAGCAATGTGAATACAGGTTATTATTATTAGTGGAGGTCCAATGTGCCATTTTGAAATGAAGCTTAAAGGAGTGCAAACCAAGGATTTATAATCCATTTGGTTTATCTTTTATTACCAATATCAAAGCTAAAACTAGCAATATTTGCAAATCCTGAATTAATGTAAAAAGTGAAGGGCCAAAAAGGGATCAGCAATAATGTTAATTAAGCTAATAGGAAGTGATATAATTTATATTAAAGCATTAGTAAGCACTCCTTTAAATTGCTGGTTCGACTTTAAGAAAGGGGTTGACTATAGTGAACAGTGCCACCATGTTTAACCTTTCAGACAACTAGGTGCTCATTTACGGTTCCACTTTCTTGTAATAAGCTTTGCTGTAACTTGCTCATAACTGGATGTTAAATATATAGTGAAAAGAAAGATTATGTCAATCTGGTTGCAGTATTCCTTGATGTATGTGCCATGTCACAGTGCCATTGTCTCTTGGGTAAAGACTGATAGTTAAAATACCTACTATCTCTCCCCTGGTGTTCCAAATGCTCGGCTTTGAAGTTTTTATAATCCATCTGTCGTCTTTGAGCAGGGAGGACACATGTTCTGTGCCACTCAATTATAGAATTTTCTTTTGCCATTTACAGTGAGACAGGAAAGAATAATACGGGCGGTTGAGAGAAATTGTTCGATATTTGGCATTCCTGAGTTAGCATATAGACAGTTGGATCCCAAGATATCGGAATAGTGCATGTGTTATGGATGTCTAAAACGTTTCCAACTGTTAGAATTGTGAACCCTATTGTGTGCTTATTGTTTAAAAGCAGTGATGTTGGTGAGTTATGTCTAAATTTTACTAAGTGCACTAACCTTTCATATGATATAAAAAAAATCAGCATTGGCAAGTAGTAGAATATTAATTTTAATGTATTATTCCTTTTTTTCCTTAAAGCTGCATTGAGAATAGCATTTGGTGTCTATTTGATGTCCATTCTAGTGAAATTTGTTGCTGTACCCTGTGTTAAAATCAAATTTAATTAGTTTCTCAATACTGCATATCAGGTTTTAAAGTTGAAACAAATGTAGGTTTTTCCTTGGGAAGAACTGAAAACTTCACATACAATACTGCTTAAAAAAATAAAATAACAAACACATTTTATATACTGTGGCATTAATTCCATTTTTAGACACCATTGTTAGATTTTTATGTTTTAGCACTGTAATGGAAGGTGCAAGATTTTCTTCTTCATATAGAAAAGGAAATGTGACTTTTCCGTTAGCTTCTGAAAAGTTCAATATTTTTTTAAGTAATTGTTTCATACCGGTTATATATCTTCATTTAGATTCGAATAATACGCTGACCTCTTTATAAATAAAAGTAGCACCCATCTGCTTCTTGAGACATGCCTGGCGCCTTTCCATTGCAAAAATAATACTCGTCCTAATGACTTCCACATATTTTGAAATCTCCCTTTTGAAATTGGTCTTGGCAGATTATTTGCAGGTACTTGAGTTGCATCTGTTTGCAATTTTGCAAATGTGGAAGACTTTAATGTGGAGCAGTGCAAGAGGGCTATTTTAATCCTCCAGTAACACTGGTGTCATCAAAACCCTACATGTATCTTTGCAAAGGTAGTTGCAGATGTTTAATGTTAAAAGACAGTGAAAGGTTGGGGTCAGGGTGAAGGTCGTGAGTATTTCCTTTTCACAACACTCTGCCTCTTAGGTCTGAATGTATGCATTTCTTTCATTTTTAAACTTCACCTCAAAGTACCTACCGCCAAGAGGATGTTTTTTCCTGATAAAGAAATTATCAGGAGGTGAATAAAGCTGAAATGATTGTGACTTCAGTCCTATTTTTGCTAACGTGTGGCTAGCAGCTGACCATCTTTAAAGTTTTTCTTTAAACTGTAATAATGTACTCTGTTGTCCTGCATGGGTTATTTGACATTTCTTTGCTTTCTGTACTGTGATTTTATATGTGGTTGTAATGACATTAATTAAAGATGGTATTATTAAGCACATTTTTCCTGTACAAAAAAAAAAATAGAAACAAAACCTTTTTGTTTTGTTTTCTTCTTTTTTTTTCTTTTTTGCTCTCAGCGAATAGTATTCAAAGTGTATGCCTTGTAACTTTTCTCCCTGTTGGAAATGTTTATTTGAACAGTAAGATGACGATTTGAATATTTGTAATCCATGCTTAAATTTACAGGCCAGATGAACTTTTTGGCACAGGATTGCAGCCATAAGAAGGATTTTCTGCAAAAAGATTTAAGCCATTTGCATGGCTTCTCTAATTAAAAAAAAAGAAAAAAAGTTTACCTATAAAACACTAGATCATATCATACTTGCTCTTATTGTATTACTTGTATTGTAACGCTTGAAATGTTTTTGCTTACGATTGTAAGTCGCCCTGGATAAGGGCGTCTGCTAAGAAATAAATAATAATAATAATAATAATATTTGTTAATAGAAGAAAGCTCCAGGCATTGCTTGGGGACATGAAAAAAGCAACCAAATCATAGGGTTTTTTTTGTCTGTATTTAATTCAAATAAGATTACTTGATATTGACTTCTAATGCTAAGAGGCCACCCATCTTGGAGCCACCGCAGCTGATGAAGCAAGCAAGTGAGCGCTTTCTTAAATGATGCTAATCAGTCCGGAGAGGCCTGGCCTCTATCCCCATCAGTTTTCTGTAATTCAGATGTGCTGATAACCTGAAATTAAATGTGTCAGTATGCAGGCATGGAACAGGGGTGGAAATAGCATGAAGCGAATTAGCAAAATAAAATATTTTCAGCCTTGCTGTTTCGGTTTCAGTTTTACATTAAATAATATCGCACAATGCTGCACTGATTGTGCAAATTATTTTTAGCATATAGTTTTATTTAACATAAGAAAATAATAAAAAAAATAAACTCTTGCTGACACACAACAGCACAGCTCGGTTCCTCCAAGGTCTTGACATTTAACACTGTAGAGTACTTAGCACTTTTTCAACATTATAAAGATTAATTTACTGTGCCATAGGTTCTGGGATACTGTACACTGGGGAGGAGGTATCAAACTGTGCTTGCTAACTAAAGGGGCTAATGTCAAGTCCTGGTTGAAGTACACACTCACTTCTGGGGTGCATCTTTGTTATATATATATATATATATATATATAGCAGTTTTCATACACTGTGTAATCTGTGTTTTATATGTGCATCAGCTGTTCATAACTCTTCATTATACTAATTATAACGAGCTGCTCTGTCTTCTTTCCCCAGTGGAGCATCTAAAATTTTTAGGGCACTTTTTCATCCATCTCAAGGTCTTTTTTTTTTTTTAACACAATACAGTATTGATTTTGTGTACTACTCTTCACTTTAAAATATGATTTTTTTTTTTTTTTTTTTGCTTTAGTGTATGAAAACTATAGTGCATTGTCTGGGTTTTAGCAAACCTGTAGTTATAATTATTATATATATTTTTTTAATATACAAGACGCTTTTGAAGACAATGAAATAACACACCTTGGAATTAAAGTACATTCTCTAAGAAATGAAGCCTAAGTATTCAAACCTTGCGCTCTGAAAAGATGTTTTTCTATGCTGTGATTCTGCACACTCTTGTTTGACTTACTCACATCTGTGTATAGATTGTTACAGCAAGAACTCTGCTTAAATAACCTCCCTTTGTCTGACAACGGAATCAGTTATAGAGGTGCATATATGCAGAAAGCCATTTGGAAATGCATCCTCGTAGTTGTCAGGTTTTATTATGCAGGAAGGTGTCATGTTTGTAACGAAGCTGAGTGCAGATGGCAGAGTGGAAGAAATGGATCACTAATTTTAACAATGATTAATGAACAGAGATGGAAAATGAATTACATCGGACTATTGGAGGCAAGAAATATATATATATATATTTTTGTGAAAATGTTACTTCATCTGCCAGGCTGTTGTCTGCAAATTATTTTCCAGGCTCTTTTGTGTAGTCAACACCTCACTGCTTTTTCCCTATTATGTTATAGTTTCTGCAGTTAAGTACTGGATGCATGATACATTGCTTTGACAAAATTATCATCTAAAAAGAATGTTAATATGGCGTATGTTAATCTTTTGACATATATTGTTTGGTTTGATTTAAAGTATGCTATTGGTTCAGAGATTCTCTTAAAGCTACAGTAATGCTTACAAAGAAACCCCAAAAAACAAACATATTAATTACTGTTTGTTTGAGATATGACACAGACAATAAATCATCATGAAAATGTGCCGCAATCTAAATTTACTCAGTTTTTATGGCTTTTGTCTCTTAGAGCACTTTGACATGGTTTAGCTTTAACAGTAACAGCAAGGTCACTTTCTTCTAACTAAAAACATTTTTTTATTGTACAATGGGGGTGTTGAAAATGCAAATATTCTTGTCGATTATAAAGATTACTGTCGCAGTCTCACTACTTAAAACACCCAATACACTAAAATACTGGAGA
The DNA here is from genome assembly GCF_902713425.1 of Acipenser ruthenus. Lineage (NCBI taxonomy): Eukaryota > Metazoa > Chordata > Actinopteri > Acipenseriformes > Acipenseridae > Acipenser > Acipenser ruthenus. Next base: position 27,974,706 of record NC_081208.1, read on the forward strand.
AATGTAGCAGCACCCACTAAATTACTTTCATCAAGATTAAATGAAAACAGGAGTTCACTATACAGTTGTTTTAAGTATAGACGCCCTACTGTTTCCTGTGAGTGAGCCCACAACACACATTTCTAATATGGGAGGCAGAAATGAAAAATACAAGATAATAGATATATGTGAAATATTTTGAATTTAATTATGCTCCTGATGGGAAATACTTTAGGAAAACAACTCCTGGAACAATGCGAGCGTTGCTCAGGTTACATAGCATATGCTAAACACTCAGAAAACATACACAATGTTTGGTGAACAAGGTAGGATTAAGCTCTTGGGAGCCAATTTAGAATGTGACTTAAGGCAAGCATGGCTTTTTGTGTCTGTTTCTTTTGGCTCACTATTGAAATAGCAGCGGTGATTGCAATTCCCTTGCAAGCACAAGGGGTGGCCTGCTTTGAGACCAGCATCTATGTGAAGTTCCTACATATGGGAGGCCAACTGAAACTAAGTCACTAGGTTACGCATTACTTTAAAGCTAGGATGTGTAGTTCACATAGTTTTACTGGCTTGCTTATTTGTCTTGCATTATGTGGTGCCATTCGGGACCTTTTTAAGTGGGATCATGTAGCTCATCCTTTGCATTCTTCTTTTTATTTTTTTCATCAGATGGATGATAATTTACATTATTTTGCATAAATAAAATACAATATATATATATATATATATATATATATATAGAGAGAGAGAGAGAGAGAGAGAAGGATAATAATGAAAAAAATAAGTTACATTGCTTACCAATTAGAAAAATAATACGAAAAAAAAAATATTTTCTTCATCAACACCGATCTTGTACTCTAGGCTGTGAAAATGACTTTTTTTTTTTTTTTATTAACCTAGATATTTAAAAGATCAGAAATGATAATTAAAAACTGAACTGGGATATTTAGGACTGTTCCTTAAAAAAAAATGTAAAACAGTTCTGTGTGACTTACGGTAGTTTCAAAGCTGAATGTATTTGGTGAATTTCATTGTTAGTCTGCCTTTACAGTGACTCCCCCCCCCATGTCATTATTGTAGGGTTTCTTGAAATGTATAAACATCATTCAGCAGTTCACAGGTATGGATTACCGCCGTTGGAATTGATAATTTCAATGGCAGGATATTAAAGTTGTCTGTCATTTTCCTTTTAGTTGAAGTAAACAAGTAGAGTTGAACTTTGCAGAAAACTGTCACCTTACTAATCAGGAACTGAAATCTGTATCACAACACTTCATTTACTTGATAGACAAAAGAACAATTGCGCTTGAAGTAATGTGATTTCTAAATAAACGCTGCCTGTCAAAAGAGAAATGCATTTACTTCAAATGTAGCTCAAGGAGACAATTAGCAAACAGAGGTGACACTGTAAACAGGTGCACCCATTATTCCCAAAGCTTGTGGCAATATATTCACATCTTTTAGACTGATGGGAGATCATGTGACAGGTTGGCGAATGATCTGTCTACATCATACAGCTGATGAAGCTTGCTGCAGTTTGCACATCAGTGCTACTTAAAATTATTTAGAAACGAGAAACAAATGATACTTAAAAAAACCCCACTGCTTTCTTTTTGCATTATGATAGAATAATTGTTAGAGTGTTTTTTTTTTTTTTTAATTTTTATTCTGATATGTATTGGGTCAAGCCAGTTTGTAGAAATTGATTACCATGAGTGCTAGTCAATGTAACTTCTGTGGCAACTGCAAAGCTATAACATTTTATTAAAATTCTGACAAAAGCACATAGAGACCTTGCTGAGAGAGTTTAGATAGAGAATATGCATCCCTGATTTACCTGCAGTATAAAATACACCATTACTGTGGTCCCAATAGGAAGACTATTGTTTTGCATACTATTAGGGGGGCTGTAATGAAACGACGCATATAATCAACAAATTTAAGTGTTAAACCTGCAAATCGGGATATCATTTTTAACTAAAATCGGGCCACTTGAAGTTACTTTTAAAACGTGATCTTTATTATGTGCAGCCAAAAATTGTTCTGAACAACAGAAATGTAACAATAAACTATATACTACAACTACGGCTGCTGTGACGATGACTAAGACGACTGCTGTCACCCCTACTATGGATTAGAATTTGACTACTACTGAAAATCATGTTCTTCATATTTAAAACGTACGCTGGAATTAATGAAAGAGTAATACTAGAAGAAACTTCAAAAATGTAGAGACAAACATTTCTTTCTTTCTCAATAGATAAGATCCTTCAGGTGCACCATCCTTAGTCTCCTCGGGGCCAGAAAGCAAGCACAAGTATGTTATTAAATATAAAAAATAAAAAAGATCAAAGATTAATTATAATAATAACACACAGTTTATACCAAATTATATATAAACACTACTGCAGCATTAATTATTATTATTATTATTATTATTATTATTATTATTATTATTATTATTATTATTTTGTTTATGGCTGTATAATTATTTTCAAGGTGGATACCGACACCAGTGCAGAGAAATCCACAGAAAGCAGATGGCACTTTTTTGAATATTGAGCTTACAGCTAATTTGTGGGAGGACAACTGAAAGGGTGAACAATAAAAAAGGCTTTATTGAAAGACAGGTCTATAAACAAAGGACCTCTAATAGTAGGTCTACTGTAAGTATGATCTTTCTGTTTTCCAGTGAGACAAAAAATCTTAGTACAGTAGTTTAATGGTATTTGTAAATTGCAAACCAAAGGAAGTTCAGTAATTATCCGAGTCTAAACTCCCACGTAGCTGCAAGTGTCTGGCCACAAGGGGTTTAGGTGCAAATTCCGAGCTTTTTTGTCAGAATTCAAATCAGGATATTACATACTTTTATTTAACAAGCACATTGTATAGACTTACTTCAGGACTTGGATATTGTGATTTATTTTCCTTTTTTTCCCCATGAGGTGATGAAGAAAAAGCATCTTGTTTCACAGGGTTGAGGATGCCCTACAATCCCAAGCTAATTGTATAATTGGAAAGCTTTCCATACAAGCAGCCATTCGCAGCCTTTACTTCCAAAGCTTTCTTCCTTCAAAGCAACTCACAAAAGACCATTTTGGGAATAATAATTTCAGAAAGTGTCCATTATTAATCTGTGGACTAACTGCTTCCTGAGCAGTGCATCTTGTGAGCCAATTGTGAATCTAAGCTTCTAAGTTTAAAAAGCGATGGTATTTTATTCTGAGCAAGAATCTGGGCATTAGTTAATATAGCTTCTGTAAATCTTCTGGTAATTAGTGAACCAAAACAAATAATTAGGACATACCAACGGCTCTTTGTATTGTGTGCTTCTTTCAGATGCGTAAAGTGGCTTTCTGTTTTATTGTGGATTTCTATTTTCATTGAATGATCTGATTTCATTGTTTAATTCTGATATGCTTTACTGTATGAATTGCTTTCACGCTCACTTTGATTTCATATAAGTAAGAGATGTCTGTGCGTACGCAGGATTGGATTATGAATGTATTGTCAGTCCCACACAGTTCATCAGTATTGGAGTTGGAAAGATCAGAATGAGTACAGAGGTTGGCTGTTCATAGTGGATACCAGAGTTTGCTAAAATTAATGTTTTAATTAACCTTATTGATCAGCAAAACAGAAGCAAAAGCATTTTACATATCCCACATTTGATCAATGAGTTATCTGATTTTGAAAATCAGATTTTATTCATCGTTCATTCTGAGAGACGGAAAGTTCAAAGTATAGATTCACTGTTGTGTTATGCAGCTAAACTTTGTTTTTCCCAGCGACTAGCAAAGCTGCGCTAATTATCGCTCAAATACGAATGAGGTCATTTCTAACAAAGACAGAAATATGAAGGCAAACTGTGCCAACTTGTAACATGTCACTGCATGTCATAGAGTTTCATAACATTTCTTTGAGGAAATGTAACCATTATGCACAATAACTGACCATTGTTAACCGTTTTGGCCATCATACCCTGATGTAACTATCACTGTTATCTGCTGTATTATTGAATTGTGGTTTGTCACACTTATACTTTGCTTGAACAAAAGTTATTGTATTTCTTGCTCTTATTGTATTACTTGTATTGTAACACTTGAAATGTATTTGCTTACGATTGTAAGTCGCCCTGGATAAGGGTGTCTGCTAAGAAATAAATAAATAATAATAATAATAATATATGGGTTGATTAAATGTCACAAAAACAACAACAACAACAGCTGACCCATTATATATAGTTTCTTGATGGAAATAAATACAATTTTTAAAACTTTGTAAATACATTTAAAATACATTATTATACATTTAATAATCGTCTTAAAATATATATTAAGTAGGACAAATTGTATTTAAAATTCTTAAGATTTGTTCTGGTCTTAAAATAATAATTGACTATTATTAACCATATTTTTTTGGCTTTGTTAACATACGATTTGTAAGCTGAATTTAGATAGCAAAATAAAAACATGGTCTTTCATTTTGAAAATAAACTGCATTTAAAAAAGTAGATGTACTTTTAAATGTGCTATATTTATTATACAGTATTGATTTATGCGTCTATACTATGTTGTACATTAGTCAAGGACAAACTGTATATCAGAAATATTGTTTCACTGTATTCATTTTTAAGAAAGCTTTTTTCAATAGTTTGGAATACAAAGGGTAATTGTTTTAGCCCAGATGTTGCTTTTGCACAACAAGCAGGATACAATGTTCCCACTGAGCTGATGAGCCCAATCAGTGAAATGATTAAAAATTGATTTTGTCCCTGTAATTACAGTATGTAAACTACTTAGCCTGGATTGCAAAGGAAGTGATTTTCTAATTACGTATATACTCTGGTGTCTAATGATTGGTTTTTTGAAGTAATGAAGAGAGAGCCCTAACGACTCCTTGGTGTTCTGTTGTTTAAAAAAAGACCATCGTTAGGGTAAGCAGCAGCAGACAAAGAGCCTAAATTGAATTTTCAGCACATGGATTTGTTTATTTAAGTAACATGGTAACATGCAATTGGATCCGCGATGGGCGGCAGGAACTTTTGGCATGTCCCGTTTTCGGTAGCTGTTCTTTCACGTGTCGTTAATTTCGAATCGGGATAATGATTAGAACTTTCTCTTTATTTATGCGTTTGTTTTCTGTCACTCCCGAAAATGGACAGTTCAACTAAAGTAGAAGGATTAAAGTTAAACAAGATATTTCACAAGCAACAAATCAGAACAAAACAAAAATATTCAGAAATCAAAATACTTGTTACTATTACTAGTATGACTACTACTAATAACAATACCTGTAATACTATTTTTAAAATGCATTATGTGCACCAAAGCCTTGAAAGCCTTTTACCGTTTAATGAGTATGGTTGGCCACCAGGAACAGCAACTCGATTAATTTAACATAGCAATGACTCCATATACTGTAGAGTTCCATAAAAAAACAATGGACTTTAATTTCACTGGGCTTGCTAGAACCAGCATTTACCAACCCTTGAACCAATATTGGCTTGAATAAGCAGCGCAATGACCATCTCTGGCCAGCTTGAAACCAGTGCTAGACATCAATGGAATAAATGGGAAAATGTGACAGTTAAGTATTTTAAATCATTAGACTAGAGGAGTGTAAATGCATCTGTAACCACTTGTAGTGCTTATATAAAAATATAATTTTAAATGTGGAAAAGCCTGGCCAGTGTAACCTTGCTTTGGTTTTACAGTTAAAACAGAATAACTTTTATGGGAGTTTACTTTTTTTTTTTTTAAATCCTTCTTTAAGGAATTCTTTGCCAGACAGTTATTTTAGATCCGCAGCATCTCTAGGGAGAAACGGGTATTCTATTGCCTGAGGCTTTTACTGGTCTGAGCTGTGTAGCCAGTTTTGTAAAGCCATGAACTTTTAATGTAGGTGATTCACACTTGTGTGTGACACCCAGGGTGAAACAAAAAAAATATGGTAACAGGTTTTAATCAGCAATGAATATACACAGCTTGAAATAAGTACATCTGAAATAAAGCATAACTGATTCTCTGATAGAATTTTCTGAACTTGACAACTAATGACAAACAATGCAGTTCTAGGTAATGCCCACAGAGGCATCTCTGTTACTTACACAGGTAGTACACATTTTATGATTGATGAGTTGGCAGTTTTGTCAGTCCCATTGGTTCAGGATAACAATGAATTTGGGTTAGTTTACCTTATTTAGCTTCAGTGACCACTGCTGGTGTGACGTCCTCAGTCTTCCCAGACAAGGCCCTTGCCTCCAGGGTTCAGTAGCTTGGTAATATCAGTTTCTTAGGTTAGTTAGGCAGGTGAAAAACAGTGGCTGGCTTGACAGTGATATCAGATCTGCCACTGAGCTTCAGTAATCCTGATCAGTAAGTGGGTTGCAACTGTTAGGCAACTTTTAGTGCCAGTTTAAAATTATTTTGCAAATTTGGGCCCTGATAGCTTATACAACAGCTGTATATAAAGACAACAGCAGATCTTTCTATTATTTCAGTGTTTTAATATAACTGAAAGAATTATCATTACATGTACTGCAAGTCCCCCTAATAGCAGCTGAGACAGTCACACTGTACATCTGGCTGCACAACGCTTTAATAATTTAGTTAGTCAAAGTGTGATATATCATTTGCTACTTTTGACATCTGATATTGAAATTTAATATTGCATCAATACAAATGATGTATCGCTAGACACTGCTGTGACTGGGATGGCATTGCATGCATGAATACATTGGATTTCGACATGAGATGTATTACTGTAATTGGGATTAAAGGATGCCACTGCCTACTATTGTATATACCCTAAGACAGCAATATATTACAAACATTAAAAGTTTCATCAGAGAAATGCTCAGGTCACTTCAATAAGAGGTGTTTGGTGACAGAAATCATTGTGTAAGCTTTCAAAGCTATACAAAGTGTACAATATGTGATCAAATATCCAACACTTAAGAAAATGGGGACGCACTTCTTTACAGCTCTGTTTAATTCAAGTTCAACACATAGGATGATGCACCCAAACACACCCCTACAAGTCTGTGAAATTCTTGTGTTACGTTCAATAAGCTTGTATTTGAGCACCCCAGAGAAAACTGTCATATAAGTGGGAAATAACGCAGGTCATTTGAAGCGACGCTGTATTTTTAAATACATGTTGTCTACCCAGTTTGAATGTCTCTTCTGCACTTCCCAATGCAGCTCTAACTATGGGTTCCCAGCCAAGACTGGCAACTCCGCGCGACCGTGATTCAAACCAGCAGGCTCTTGATCACTTGACTCACCCTGCACTCCACATGGCAGTGTTTTTCTTAGATGAGCCACTGGGAACCCCCTGAAGCATTTCTTTTTTAATCCACCGCTCTAATTTATGAAAGTATTAAAATCAATTTTGCTTGGTAGAAGAAAGAAGTACACATTTTTGCTCAGTTACAGTTACAGCATATTCAATTTCCGCAAATCAAATACTCTTGAATTTAGTGACGGTACCATGTGAAATTATACCATGCCTTTATACTTTTAAAACAGTGTTTTAAGTTTCCAGTAAATGGGCTAGGAAGAAACACCAGGACATTTTTGATTAAAAGCTCTACCGCCATCATCTCTTCTTCTCTCTTCAAAAAGATGTATCTAATTCTGCCACACGTTAGCTGTCTTCTTGCAAAGGATCAGTTTGCTGTCTGAATGAGATGAATTAAGACATTGATTTGAGAGATGAAATTCAAATTCTTGAGAAATAAAACTTGAAATGCTCATCAGTGTATGTGCCATACCTTCCTTTAACTATTAAGATGCATTTACAATTGCTAAGGCCTTGATTATTACCACAATCTCACCACTTGCTTTTGCTGTCGTTTTGAAATCTCTACAATCCCCTAAAGTGGCCAATGCAATTTCACTAAACCACCCATACCTGTGTTGTATCGTTATCCTTTAGAGCGGCTAACCTCACACAGCTTTTGTCCTAATAGGACCTCTCAGCCACCTCTATGGCTGTTGTTAAAGAGAAGGCCATATTTGACAGGTAATCTTGGAGATCGAGACTCATGACTGAAGCGGTGGGATAGCTGCTTTACTTAACTACAGATATGACAGGATAATTAACTTGTTGGAATTTTGTAAAAGTCCCAGTGTGGTCTCAAACTCTTGATTTCTTACACTCTCTTCTCGTCTTTATATGGGGACATAGGGAAGACACAAATAGCCTCATATGAAATTGAAAACATTTTCAATGAAAAATATATTTATTATGTGTCCAAAATTACTTTCAATCTTTTCAATATTTTATGCATGAAAGTGTTATAAAAGACACAGATACTAAACGTGATCTAAAAATATATATCTATATATATATATATATATATATATATATATATATATATATATATATATATATATATATATACTGTAGTGTTCCATAAAAAACAATGGACTTTAATTTTACTGGGCTTGCTAGAACCAGCATTTACCAACCCTTGAACCAATAATGGCTTGAATAAGCAGCGCAATGACCATCTCTGGCCAGCTTGAAACCAGTGCTAGACATCAATGGAATAAATGGGAAAATGTGACAGTTAAGTATTTTAAATCATTAGACTAGAGGAGTGTAAATGCATCTGTAACCACTTGTAGTGCTTATATAAAAATATCATTTTAAATGTGGAAAAGCCTGGCCAATGTAACCTTGCTTTGGTTTATATAATGGTTTCGTTACACAGTATGAAAAAAAGGTAAAAAGTTAGTTAATAGGATCCCTGGGCATTAACATGCATTTATAATACATTTCTGCAAGCAGAGCTGTTAAAAAGGGTTTGTATTTTTGGCTTGTGACTGCAGGAGGGAGCACTCACTCCAAGGCTCTCTTAGGGAAAGGTGTTACCCTCAGAGGAATATCAAAACAGCAATCTTACCACCTGCTTTGCTAAGACTGTTTCAACAGTACTGTACCTTAAACATAGGATTCAATATATGTGTGGTGTTCATTTTTAGAAAGTTTAAAGGTTTCATTTTTTTTTAACCTTCCCTGTGGAACAGCTTGTATGGAGTGACTATTTTTATTCTAGTTCTAGTTCCTTAAAGTATAACAAAATTGGGCTATGTCATATATATATATATATATATATATATATATATATATATATATATATATATATATATATATATATAAGTGTGGATATCATTTGCTAATTTATGAAACTGTGCAAGAGATTCTTCTCCATGTGTCCATATTCCAAATATGTCATCCACATATCTTATGTATTCGAATGGTTTCTTGTCTGGTTTACTCAATAACATTTCCTCCTGTTTGCCCATATACGTGCTTACAAAATGCATGCCTAATTTTGAGCCTATTGCTGTGCCATCATTCTGTTTGTAACTTAATTTGCAAATGTAAAATAGCTATTTTCTAAAACTATCTTGATCATATTTAATATTTCTTCCGTAGGTATCATGTTCTTATCTACTCTATGTTCCAGTGCCTCTTTACATGCTTCTTAAGTTTCATGCCTGGGAACACTGGGGTACAGGGATTTTACATCCATGCAAAATAAAATGTAAATAAAATATAAATCTGATAATATCAGATCTAAAGGTATAAAACAAATACCCCGCCTTATTGTTTCTGGTTTTCATTATGAGTTATAATGGAAACTGCAGGAGCCACCTGTTAAACTTCCTTTACAAAAACACACAGACAAACTGGACAGACAACAAAGTCGTATGTTTTATTGATGAAGTCAGGTGCAAAACCCTAATGCACAGAACTCTAACCTAGGGCAAAGTGCACAAACAAAAGAACCATGTTTTTGTATACAACGGTGTGTGAATATGGGATACTGCGGCTTTAATTCCAGTGATATCGGCTGCACTGCTGAAATATTGATCATTCGTTTACAGGCATGCCTAAAGTAAGTAATAAAGGATGTGTAAAATAGACTTCCCTTTGTCTGATCACCTTTGGGCATTTCAGAGCTATATTTTTTACATTAACTTTGGTCCCTTCTTATCGGGTTTTGTATAACTTTTAATACCTCCCTGATAACCTATATTATTTCAGATGTTATACACGTGCTTTGGAAGCTTGCTGTTTTATTCCTACCTTCTTAGTTAAAAAAAAAAAAAAAAAATCCTTTTATCACACAATGGGTAATTTATATCCATTACCAACGTTTTCAATCCTTTTCAGTGGTGCTGTCAGTGCCTTTGGCACAGTCATGATTAATGTGGTCTAATAATAGTGTGCCATTATATTTCCTTTAGTAAAACATGTACCAACATCCTATTCAGCTCCACCAAATTCATAGCTTCTTATAATATATTTTTTTTCTTTTTTGAAAGACAAGTTTGCTATTTTCTCAGGGGTGATTGTTAGATTCTTTTAACAATTTTGGTTTGGTTTTACATTTTATGACCTGTAACTTTTGTGAGTTGGATTAGAGTCCCTGATGTTATGATACTTAGTGAAGTGGAAGCTTGCATAAAGAGCTGTTGTACCTGTGCTGCACGACTAAGTGTAAGTAAAGAAGCAGTTCAATCACAAACCTTGCTTCTGTTATTAGGAGCCTGTTTGCTCCTCAGAGCTTTCTTTTATGTCTGTGGTTTAAACATGAATATGTTCTTTGAGTTAAAACCTATTTGAAATGGTATTTTCCTAATTGCATTTCAGATCAAGGTGAGAAAATAATTATTGAAAAAAAAAACCCCACATATTTTCAAATATGTGGGTTCAATCCCCAGTGGGGACACTGCTGCTGTACCCTTGAGCAAGGTACTTTACCTAGATTGCTCCAGTAAAAACCCAACTGTAAAATGGGTAATTGTATGTAAAAATAATGTGATATCTTGTAACAATTGTAAGTCGCCCTGGATAAGGGCGTCTGCTAAGAAATAAATAATAATAATAATAATAATGAGGCAAACACACCTGAATTTTGAAGATCAAACAAATCATTTTGCACATCAGACATTATAATTAACAGAGTGATGGTATATACGGTACTGATTTGCAGATAGCAAAATAGACCGACAGATCTTTACACAGGTTTGTCTTAAATAAAGGGTTATCATAATCTTTAATGTTCACGGTTACCACAAATAAAATGCTGCTAACCTTCTTATTTTTGAAATGAGGTGCACGAAACAGGGTTTAAAATGTACTGACATGTTGGATCTGGTCATCCATATTGTCAGTTTCCTCGTGATGAGTCACTCTCAAATGTATTTTAAGAAGAAACCGTTCAATTCCTTGTGTACCTTTAAGGGGTTAAGCCTGTGCTCTGAGTGTCACATAGGAGTCACTTTTGTGACCTTTTTTTTGCAATTCTGTAGGGCATCATGAATGAAAAATGATTCTCATTAATAGCTTTTTGTCTTAACTTATTTAAAATAAACTAACTTCATGCACCATGGCGCAATCTAAAATTTAGAGTCATTCAAATGGGAGCAGTTTGTTTGACCTACAATTTGAAGAATAATTTTGACAAAAAATAAAATAATGAGATGAATCTTATCAGTATTCCCAGAGCTGCTAACCTCATGGGAACAGTCCAGAACTAGTCTTACTCCAGTCTCAAACCTGTTTCATGAGCTCTATTTAGACCTGACAATAAAAAGACCTCCACTTATTCCTGCAAACTCATTGCAACATCCTTTAGTGGGTGCTGCTCAGTAATGTGGTTGTTCAGTACTTGTAAATAACTTTGAGATCCTGTGTGATGAAAGGAGTAGTAAGCTCTATTTAAAACACTGCACCACTGTAAAATAGAGGCTAGTCAGTCATTAGTCATATGTGTTTTATTGAATTATTTGTTTCTTACTATTATGTCCTTGTGAAACCTGAAGATAACTTCAGCTCCTTAATAAACGTTGACAGTTTGTCAGTGCCCAGGAGCATTCTTTTACCAACCTTACTGAAGGTTAATCGAGGATGTATGAGGGGGGGGGGGGGGGGGTACTCACCCAGCCCCTTATGGAGAGATTCTTTGTGCCCCTGATCGGAACCTTGGGGAACATCTGCCCTCACTTTCAATTATAATTTGTTTACTTCTTTCTCAATCAATCAATCAATAACTGTGCTACTTGAAAGCAATACATACTAATAATATTAATTATAACAAGCTTTTGTTATAGTGCATATGGTTATATTGAACTAAATAACAAATTGTATTTGATTTGTCTCTTCATTCTTCAAGTGGCATGGCTGCTTCTTGGAGACATATTTACGCCATTTAACACACCTTGATTGCCATTTTGAGTTTCAGTCATTGCATTTCCTTTGCCTTGAAGGAGGTCCCCTCAGCTCTTACATTTCATTTGCAATGGCAGCTCTCTCATCGACCAGGTTTTCAAACTGGGAGAAGTGAAGCACAAGTAGGTCAAGCGAACTACCTACCAGGTCACATAGCGAGTCAGTGGCTGAAATAGAAGTGAAACCCAGGACCTCCTGGCTCTTTATCACTGTGCTGTGACCACAGTGTCTTTCTGGGAGGAGGTTCATCAAGTTAGAGGCGTTGACTCTCATATGTTTCTACTTTGAGGAAGCATTTTAACTGGTAGTTAATTTTTTTTTATAGTTTTATTAACAACCTGTATGAAAGGTTACCACAAAAAAATAAAATAAAACAAAGAAGCAGCATTGGATAGTGAGCCAGCCAGCACAACTAACGGCTTCTTTCCTAAAAAACTAAAATACGCTTTGGTGCAGTTTTTATTGTGAAGATTTAAATTAAATTAATACTACAGTCGACTAATAATAAAAATAAAAATAAACTTCAATGTATTGAGTGTAAAATAATTATTTCCACATTTATTTTAAACATAATGATTTAATGGTTTCTTTTTTCCATAGTTTAGTATTCTGGTTTGTTTACAAAACAAAAGGTATTTTTTGATGCAAGGAAACCTGCTTGCTCCTGTGTAACTGTGAGCTCAACAGGCACGCTCCTGCTACTACAGTGCCTGCAGTAGGAGGAAATGTACAAGCACCAGTACAGTTCAGAAAGCAAAGCAGAAATTAAAATGAGGATTGCCTCTATTCCACATGCTGTTTTTATTATACTGCTAACATTTTAGTTCTGTAAATTCCTACAGATCTCATATCTCCAAGATGAGCTCAGTCGACAAGATATATAAATGCTATATTTACATCTCAATTCAAGTTGTTAGGATTTGAAAAGTGTATATATATATATATATATATATACACTCTATAGATAGATAGGTAGATAGATATGTATACTAAATGTAGATGTGGGGTGATGAGAGATACTGCCCCAGTGTTGTATTATCTGCAAGTTAAATATAAGGAAGCCACATGGTATAACATTGCTAATTCCTATTTAATCTCATAAGTGCTGTGGCACAGGGGGTCACTTTCTTAAAGTTATACCGTTTTCTTTTAGAACAGCCTATTGTCTAATTAATATAAGATGATCAGTCATTTGTACATGTGGCAGATCCAGCACAGAAAGCCCTAACGGAGGGAACTTTTTGTGCTTAACTGAAGTAAGCTGGAGGTCAGTTGGAAAAACTTGTGTATTTGCAAAAGAAGGTTAGTTCACCTAGTAGCTGTTTCTTACGGAGTTGCTGTAAAGTGTTCTTTATCTTAACATAAATATGTTGAGGAGGTGTGGATAAATGTGGCGTTCATCTGTTGATACAAAAGTCTTAAAATGCTTGCTGCATTTTGATTGATATCTATTAATAATAAAAGCAGTAGGCTAAACTGACACCTAAATACAGTAGTGGGATTGTTTTAGCTTCAGAGGATGACGTTAAATGAATATGTGTGAAATATTTGAAGACAGTGGGAAGATATTGAGTGTATAGTTATGAAGTGAAGCATTATGGCACAGTCTTTAATAATTAATACCCACATTATTTTGTAATGCGCTTCTGTACAGTCGTTTCAGTCATGCTTATAAATATTATTGGGAGGGTCATGGAATTTGGTGAATGCATATAAGTGATAATGCTTTTATTGAATTTGTATAAACATATTTTATATAATTTGCACACTATGACAATCTTTGAAGGAGCTGTTCTTAAAAATGTTATACTTGTGAATTTTCATTTGGTCTTTAGAAGAACCTAAACCTAATAATGTTAAAAAGCACATATCTACAATAACTTATTGGAGGTCAGTGTGTATAATATAATTTTAAATTTTAGTGCAATATGTCAGCAACCACTAAAAAGGGATATGTAGGGTAAAACTTATACTGTATTTTTAGGTAATAAATGGTCACATAAGAATTGATTGAGTCCACTGATGTAAATTGTAGTTCTAAATCAATTTTATCTTTGAGCTTATAAAAAGTGATTTCTAATGAGGTTAATACCTTATAATGACCAGCTTTTCCCATTAAATATGCCGGCTGGGTGTTAAAAAAGATAGATGTCAATCAGAGACACTTATGATCACAAGTGCCTGTGACCAACCCTGAATAAGCTCTCAGTGCAGGAATGAGGTGAGTCACACCTGATGAGCTACTTGCCACTTGGAACATATTAGATGGGACTTGTTGTTGCTGTGTCAAGAAAAAACCCCATGGCATTCTGCAAATAGCTTATGATTTCATTATTAGGACAAAAAATGGAAAGTGTTGTAGAAAATTTCTAGTTAACGTTAAGTTCTGTTTGTCTTAAGAAAAAAAAAAAAAAAAATTATAAAAAAATAGACATGTACTGTATCAGTAAGTACATGTCAATAAATATACGGCATAAGAAACAGCGTGGGATAAAGGGTTTTATGGTTAAAATTAAACAATTCAGGGGCTCCCGAGTGGCGCATCCGGTAAAGGTGCTTCGCGTGGAGTGCAAGATGCGCCCTATAGCCTGGACGTCGCCGGTTCAAGTCCAGGATATTCCACTCCCGACTGTGGACGGGAGTTCCCAGGGGGCGGCGCACAATTGGCCGATCGCCGCCCGGGGGGAGGGCTTAGGTCGGCCAGTGTGTCCTCGGCTCAACGCTCACCAGCGACCCCTGTGGTCTGGCCGGGTGCCTGTGGGCTTGCCTGTAAGCTGCCCAGAGCTGCGTTGTCAATTAATTTTAGGCTCAGCTCACCGCTACCACCTCTTGCTGTCTCGGGAGGGCGAAGACGAACACACTCTGTCCTCCGAAGCGTGTGCCGTCAGCCGACCGCTTCCTTTACACACTGCAGGCCCACCATGCAGCCACCTCAGAGCTACAGCGTGTAAAAGAAGCGGTCGGCTGACGGCACACGCTTTGGAGGACAAAGTGTGTTTGTCTTCGCCGCTCCCGAGTCAGCGTGGGGGTGGTAGCGGTGAGCTGAGTCTAAAAAATAATTGGCTATTCCAAATTGGGGAGAAAATGATAAAAACAATTGGCGACTACTAAATTAAAAAAAATAAATAAATCAAAAATTCATCTGTGATTGGAAAAGCAGGATGGAGAAGGATGGAGTACATTAATGAAACAAAGATTCAAGACATAGACACTGTGCTTGTCTGATAAAGGTGATGGCCGTGGTCAAGGAGAATACACAGTGCCTTATCTAGCAATGTATATAATTGGTTCGGAAATGGTAATAAAAGCATTTTCTTTAAAAGTGGAATCCATAATATTATTACATTATTTATCATTAAAGTCATTTTCCCCTAGTGAAACCTCTCTAGTCTTTCGTAGTGCTGATGACAATGGACTGGATATGCTCTCAGGTACTGACCTATAAAAAGGCCCTTTAGGAGCAACATTAATCCTGCTGTCAAAGAAAACTAATACATATAGAAGAAAAATATTTGTTAGTAAAATTCTTGCTTTTCTCCACCTCGCTATAGACTAAGGAATTTATTTTAATGATATAAACAAGGCCTATCTTAATGCAACAGTAGTGTTAAAATGTTTATTTTTGTCTTATTTGAATCATTCCTTGCCTGTATTTTATTTTATTATTTTTTTTTTAATCTGGGTACCTTGCTGATGGAAAATAAAACGTTTTTTCTCTCTCTTTTTTTAAAAGTTCTTAAGGAGCGTTTTCAGTTGGTAAGGGGTCTTTTGGAGCCTGCTCTCTTTGATTGATATGTGAAATAAGTTTCTTTCTTAACATATAAAAGCAGCCCTTTTGCTGAGCTGAAAGGTGGCTATTGTCAAGCCAAGAACACTTTGTCAGGAAATAATAAAGTTCCCAAGCCTGTGGTACATGTAAAAAAGATACAGCTATTGAATACTTTAGGAACTTTAATTTTATTTGTGAGGTCATTTTAATCCTGGTGTATTTTTATAGTACCCACACCGTTGAATAGCAATGCTAATGCAAAAACCACCCACAGAAAGTAAAAAACCGAAAAGCTAAAAAGACTTTTTGTTGAAGACGTATTGCGAAGTATTTTTACAAAGGCCTACTTCTAATAGGATCTGGTTTATAAAAATAGAATGAACGATTAGGCTGTACAGTAGTTAAGAACAAAAACTTAGGGTCTGAGAAAGAGAATATAACTTTCTGACTGGCCAAACAAAATGTCTATAGAACTAAATTGGCAAAATGCAATAGATTGCATAAATCCAGAGGAACTACAGTATAGAATCTTTGTGTTATATATTTTCATATGAGTAATATTTGTTTTGGGTGGACACTTGTGTGTGAAGATTTGCCAAAAAGAGAACTGAATGCTGACCATTTTTCTTTTGGTTTTATTTTTTGATTTGCAGCTTCAAGCTGTAAATTCTAGGCACATTTATGGAAATTAATAAGACACCTACATCCAATGAAATTCGTGGCAGCTGTAAAATGGAATTCAATTAAGACACCCCTGAGGTGTGGTAATTGATCCACAGAAGTATTATTTATTTATTTATCGCATCATTACTGGGACTCGGAAGAATCTGAAAAATGTCGTTTTTTATTTTTTATTTTTCTGGCACATGTAAATAATCAGCGCCCAATTTTTGTTTAAACAATTTAACTGTGTGTAAGTTTACTGTATGCTTATTAATGTAATGAAACTCACATCTTATTGGAACTTGAAATCGACTGTGGTGCGAACACAACACCTACCCCAACGTATCACCACACTAATATACAATAGCATGTTATATGCTAAATGCAGTATAACTAGGGCGTCTGATTTCCAGGTGAATGCTTTTTTAAAAATTGGGTGAAATCGGATGGATTTTTAAAATATATAATCAAGAAAGAATAAATATTTGGGTAGAAATCTGGTTTTATTTAGAAAGAAATAAACAAATGCTTAAGCACAATGTATTAACAACAAAGTTGTCGTCAACAGTTTAAATCCCCAACATATGTATATTTCCACACATTGGGGTATGCAAACTTTTGACGACATCTCTCTCTCTCTCTCTCACACACACATACTGTATATGGAGGTTAAATCGGGTAAAACCTGAAAATCAGATTTTCAATGAAATCAAGTATAATTGCACACAGAACATACGGAAAAACTAAACAACTGTACTCCATGCTGTTTTACAAAGAGAAACGATCGACTGTCATATTTAAATGTTCTTGGCTTAAACACACACTCATAAAACAAATAACTGGGAAGAAAAGTGTGCAAAAAAAGCAAAAACCTTAAAGCTATATTGCTGTAATTTTGAAAAATATATACAAATATATATATATATATTTTTTTAAATTACACTGTCATCTGCGCCAGTTCTGCTCAGTTTCATTTGAATTTTGAATCACAGACAACTGCGCATGCGTTTATTCATATACAGTATGTGCCTATTTGGGGAGTTTTCAGGTTTAACCCGAATGCAGAAAAAAGCATTTGGGGGGGGGGGGGGGGGAATCTGGTTAAATCGGGTAAAACCTGAAA